>NC_138371.1:19946994-19981579 GCF_054177405.1 Leptonychotes weddellii
CCTGGGTGGCTCAGTTGGTTAAGCGACTGCCTTCGGCTCAGGTCATGATCCTGGAGTCCCGGGATCGAGTCCCGCATCGGGCTCCCTGCTCGGCGAGGAGCCTGCTTCTCCCTCTGACCCTCCCCCCTCTCATGTGCTCTCTGTCTCTCTCATTCTCTCTGTCTCAGATAAATAAATAAAATCTTTAAAAAAAAAAAAAGTAGTTAATTTTGTCTGTCTCATGAAGTTATCATGGATAACCATTAAGATCAAGTAGTTTTAATAAAAAGGTTTATAGGTAAACTTTTAAATAGCTTGCAAAATCTTTGGTAACCTAAAACTGAAGTTTTACTAGGTTAAATGATAAATTGGGTTGAATTTGTTGGATATCTAAGTCTTTTCCAAAGAAGATAAAATACTGCAATATTAATTACTAAACATAGGTTTATCTGCTTTGGGCTTCCAATTACAGAGAAACTAAAGATAAATTTGGGTCTGCTAGTAAACATGTTTTATGCTTTATTGAAAGTTGTACTATGAAAAAAACATGTTTCTAGAAATTATGAAATAGTTCATAAATTGGTCAATCTAAAGAATTCTGGTGTAATAGTTCACTTAGTTTTCACTGGAGACTAAGGTTTCTAAAAGTTACAGTTCTGGTAACTGAGGCTGCTGGAAATAAGGAAAGTGACTCTGTAGGGAAAGTAGGCTGCTGGAAATTGGCCTAGTTATTTTCATAAGCACAGCAAGAATGGCCATTGACAATATAGATTCTTTAAAATCTGCCTTGCTAGAACTTTGTACCTGAGGCTGCAGGAAATAAGGAAAGTGGACTCTGTAGGGAAAGTAGGAGATGTGTAAGAAAGGTATAAGGAATGGGAATACATTTTTGTTGAGGGGAAAAAGAAAGTAATATTGTCCTGAAATGAGACTGATTGTTTAGAGAGGGAAAACTTGGGACAAAATACGAGTGAAAAAGAAAGTTGTAGAAGCTTTGTGAAGAGGAATCTTTAGAAAAGAATTTTATGCGTGGTCAGGACCAAGACTGAAATGACTGAGTTTTAAAAGAACACGGGTATAAGATTGGAATTTGGGTTTTCCAGTTAAAAAGACAAAGTTTTCTTGGATTGTTGTTCTGCTCTTGATAAGAAATTGTAAACAAAGGGCGCCTGGGTGGCTCAGTCGTTAAGCGTCTGCCTTCGGCTCAGGTCATGATCCCAGGGTCCTGGGATCGAGTCCCACATCGGGCTCCCTGCTCGGCAGGAAGCCTGCTTCTCCCTCTCCCACTCCCCCTGCTTGTGTTCCTGCTCTCACTGTCTCTATGTCAAATAAATAAATAAAATCTTTAAAAAAAAAAAAAAAAAGAAATTGTAAACAAAGCTGTTTTTTCCTTTATCTGTCCAGAAAAACAAAGTTTCTATGTTTTGTCTTTGTTAGGTCTTTGATTAATTAAGAAAGTTAAATCTCAATATTAGAGGAGCTAAGTTTTGCTAACAACTATATAACCTCCTGTAGAATCTCTTATTGCAACCTTGGTTAAATAGATAATTACACATTCAGTTTTATAATAATTGGAATTCTATTTAGGCACGTGCTTTAGAACCTTCTGAGGTTTTTAGAAACTTCCCCAAAATGCAAATTCTAAACGAAGTCTTTGTGATGAATTAGGCTTGTTTATTTGGTGTGTTAAGTTACATGGAATCATCGCCAAACAGATGATGATAAACCTTCTTAGGTTGTATTGTGTGAGTAAATGCTAGAACTGTGCCAGAAATTATGAAAATTCCTAAGGTTTTCATATGTCCTGGTAAAATGTTATCACGTGTGATTCTAATCATTGAAATGCTGTGTGTCACAAAAATAACCAAATATCCTTGGCAACTGCTTCATAGTGAACTCTCATCAGATTTTTGACCATGGCTACTTTTGAGTCTTTTGTCATTTACAGTTCTTGTTTCACTCTGATGCTCTTGCAAATGTGTTTTGGCTTCAAGGAGATTCATGAAAAGGACTTTTGACAATTATAGGTTTCTGATATCTTTAAAATCATAAAACTAAACTAAGAATTTCCAGAAATGGAAAAAGTATATTCAAACAGGAAAAAAATTAGTAACATGAGACTAAATGAACTGAGAAAGATGATTATAGTTTTTATGACTCTTTTTTTGAAACATGCCTGGTTCTTTATTGTTTACTCTTCCAGATTTAAGGAAACATTCTCTCTTAAGATATCTATGACTTACAGGGGTGCCTGGGTGGCTCAGTCGGTTAAGCATCTGACTCTTGATTTGGGCTCAGGTCGTGATCTTGGATTTGTGAGATGGAGCTTCACATCGGGTTCAGTGCAGAGTCTACTTGGGATTCTTTCTCTCTCCCTCTCCCTCTGCACCTCCCCCTGCTTGTGCATGCACTCTCTCTCTCTCAAATAAATAAATAAATAAAACCTTTAAAAAAATGATATCTATGAATTACAGAAATTTGATAAAATATTCCTTTGTAAACAATTTGAAACATTTATCTTTTCTCCCTACATGAACCCTCCAGAACTCAGACGCTTTCAGTGTATATTCTTCCTTTCATGACAATTATAGTTATTTGCATAAGTTCAATAAGAATCTGTTCGCTTTAGAACACCATTGGAGACCTTGGTAATATTACCAAGGCTTTGACTGGAATGTCATATTTGAGAGACATGCATAGACTCAGATATGACCGGACAGCTTTAAGGAACTCAGGTTGATTTTCTGGAGCCAGTAGCGCCCCTTGGAAATGCTGGCCTGATACCTTGCTTACAAAATTCCCAGCAGCGCTACCAGGTGAGTCAAGAATGTTGTTCCTGGCAGGTGCAGGAACCTTAGGTTATTTTGGGGACCTTGAGAAGGGAGGAATTCACCCAAATCTACAAGTATTGCAGACAAATATGACAGCAAGTATTTGGCTTGGCTTTTGACCTTGAGAGGCTACTAAAGTTCAATCTAAAATTCCTTATACAAAGTTCTAGCAAAGCAGATTTTAAAGAATCTATATTGTCAATTGCCATTCTTGCTGTGCTTATGAAAATAATTAGGCCAAGTTTGTTAAAACTGGACTTACTTTACAATTAGTCTTAATTTGGCTATGTTTGATAAAAATGAGGGTGATTTTAGACAAAAAAATTATGTTTCAAAAGCACACCCATGGCTGTGACTGGGTGGCTCAGTCGGTTAAATGTCTGCCTTTGGCTCAGGTCATGATCCTGGAGTATCAGGATCAAGCCCTACATCAGGCTCCCTGCTCAGTGGGGAGTCTGCTTCTCCCTCAGCCCCTCCCCCCACTCGTGCTTGGGCATTCTCTCTCTCTCACTCTCTCAAATAAATTAAAAAAAAAACACACTTGTGGATGTTAGATTCTAGTTCTGATTGTCTTTGAGTGTTGTTGTTTGCCTATAAAACCAGCTGAATCCTGAGTTCGTGTGGTTTCCTCAAATATCTGGTTATAACTCTCCAAATTAAGGTTTCCAATTTTCTCTCATTCTCTTGACTTGAAATCGTCGAGAACTACAACCTCCCTCTTACCTAAAGCTCTGCAAACAGAAGCTAGACGACTTGAGGGAAACTTGAGAGAAATCTACACGCTCTCTCATATGGAGATGGTCTCTATGCCCGTTGCACTGTGGGCCACTCAAAAGGATCACCAGAGACATTTGAACTACAAGCCAGAGAAATCTGTCCGCTTCTCCCTGCTGGGGCCCATGCCATCTGAGGCTGCTTTGAGCCTGACAGATACAAATTCTCTCTGGCAGCACTCAGGACTCAGACACTGGATTTGTAATTTGCTCCAACCATTAATCTGTGTTTTTCTTTTGTTTCCATAGAAATGCCTATGGTTACTTCTAAAAAGAGGCACTAAGGAATATTTCATAAGTCAAGTCAAACGGTTTTATTTCACAGTTGCCCCTCGTTGACCCCATCCAGCAGAAAGTAGTCTGATGATAGATGATGTCCCATTGTCCCTGATCTCACAAGATTGTGGAATGAACTTTTGACAGTGGGGAATTGTAACAGGGAAAGAAACTTAACATATCTGACTCCATATTGCTCCTATTGCCCTTGCTGCTGTGACCCATAGCTTAGAAACCTCTGCTTAGCCCTGTACGTAGTATGTCATAGCCAAGACCTGTAAAACCTGCTCTTTACCTGAAACTTACCTCACCCAAGGAGAGAAGGAAGCATGTGCAGAAATGACTGCTATGTTTCAGGAACGACATGACCACCTTCCTTATGCAAAGACCAACTGACCAAGAGCCAAAGAGTTATACAGCCTTCCATGGATGTCTACAGACATCAGTCACCTTCTGATTCCAACCCCCTCTTATTTCCTCTTTTTGCTAACATAAAAGAAGTTTGAATTTCATGCTGAGGGGAGATGTTTCTTTGGGACAATAGTCCTCCATGTCCTCAGTTTGCTGGCTTTCCAAATAAAGTAGCTTTCTTTACCCCAACATCTTGCCTCTTGACTTATTGGTCCATCATGTGATAAGCAGAATGAGCTTGCCCTCAGTTATAATTACCCAAGGAAATGAAAACATGTCAACATAAAGACTTGTGTGTGAATGTTCATAGTAGCTGTTTATAATAACCAAAACCTGGAAACAACCCAAATGTTCATCAACTCTTGAATGAATTAAACCAATTGTATGTCCACATAATAGAATTCTACTCGTCAATAAAAAGGAATGAACTACTGATAATAATATGTTAATCTCAAAATCATTATGAATGAAAGAAAATAGTCATAAAAGACTACTTACCATATGATTCTATATATATGAAATTCTAGAAAATAGAAACTTATAGTGATAGAAAATAGATGAATGATTGCTTGTGGGTAGAGGAAGTTGATTGCAAATGGCCCTAAGGGACGTTTTTAGGAAAATAAAAATATTTTATTTCAGGATTATTGTGGTTATATTACTGTATAGTTTGTCAAAATGCATTGAACTGTAGACTTGAAATTGGTGATCTTTATTGTATATAAATTATACATCAGTAAAGCTGACCAAAAATACCTCCACATAATGAAGGAATTACAGGATGCTATTGTGAACATGAAAGAGGAGACCTAACCTGAGTTTAAGGACTGGCCTCCCTAGGGAAGTGACATTTAGGATATTTAGGTTGAGACTAAAGGATAAATAAGAATTCACTAAATGAAAATAATAAAATATTTCCCATTTGGAAGAAAAGAATATGCTAAGTATTTTGCTGGAGTGAGTCAGGTTCTAGTTAGAATAAGGAGCTTTTAACTAGGGACGTTGGTGAAGAGGAGAGTGTTATGGGCTGTCTTTGTTTTCCCCAAAGATGCATATGTTGAAGTCTCAATCCCCAGTATCTCAGAATGTGAAGATACTTGGAGATACGGTCTTTAAAGAGGTAATAAGCTTAAATGAGGTCATATGGGTAGACCCTCATCCATGTGATTGTCGCTGGAGATAGCATGTTCAAAGAGGTGATTAAGTTAGATAGAGGACAGGAAGGTGCAGCCCACATCCAGTATGATTGATGTTCTTGTAAGAGGAGAGCTACCAGGGATGCTCAAACAGAGAAAAGGCCATGGAGGACACAGCAAGGAGGCGATCCAGGAGGGAGGAGAGGTGTGGGACTCTGAATGAAGAAAAACATAGATATCAGAAGTGAAACAGACATGACTTTAGAATATCTTTATTATTTTATATTGTCAGGAACATTGAGGTAAAATTGATGTTAAATAAAATTCAGCATATTTAAATGTATAATTTAGGTGTCGTGGGGGAATATATTAAACCATGCAACCGACACCACAAAGTGAAAAAAAGATCTTTGATATAGTTCAAATTAAATTGGACTATTAATAGTCTTTTCTTAAGATACAATGACAAAGTTATTTCTCTCAGAGACAAGGCAATTGCTATACTGAATATGTAGAAGATATTTAAATGGGGAGGGTAGAGGAGTGAACTACCATTTTTTGACAGTCTGCTGTCCTAGACTTTGTGTCTGACATAATCCTTGCCGTAACTCTTTGAGGAAGGCAGCTCATCCAAAAATAGAGCACTCACCAGAAAATTCTTACAAAAGTAACTGCTAGAGACAAGCTTGACCCTAACTCTGTCTGAATCTTTGCCCTACGCCACGGCCAACACAAGTCCAGCTCAGTGCCCATGAAAGAGACATAAGCAAATAAAAAAAACAAAAAAACCTTACCATTGGACAGTAAGAGAAAACTCAAGTTGGTAAAGCACAGGAAATGGATTTACAGAAAATGGCTGTAGAGTTTCTCTCCTTGAGAATCTTCAAAAAACATAACTGATAATTCTGTCTGACGACTTTGGGAATTAGCCACCGAGAAATGCGGTTTGCCAGTCATTAATTTCAGTCACTTACATATTCGCTCATGAAACAGGAAGTGAATATTTACTCTTTGCTAGGCACTAGTGAAACAAAGGTGCGGAACAGGTTCGTTGACTTGAAAGAACTCACAGTGTAGTCGTGAGGAGAAGCAAAGCATGTTAACCTCCGGAACGTTGTGTGACAGGTACCATGAGGAAGGTGCTCTGTGGCAGGTTGGAGGGACGTTTTGCCAAGACCGAAGATGAAAGAGGTAAAGGAGTCAAGAAGTGAAATACAAACAGTTGAGGCGATTCTGTGCAGCATTTCTCCATACACATGGACAAGCAATAAAATACAAATTGTGTAATTTTGATGATTCTACATTTGAGTTCAACACTCTTGTTTTTACATTTAAAACTGTCATTGCAGTATAGAAACATGAACAGTAAAATTTCTTCTAATAATTTGTGACTTAGGCTTTTCTTTATTTAAAATAGCAGGGACGCCTGGCCGGCTCAGCAGGCGGAGCATGTGATGCTTGATCTCGGGGCTGTAAGTTCAAGCCCCTCATTGGGTGTAGAGAGTACTTAAAAATAAAACCTTGGGCGCCTGGGTGGCTCAGTCGTTAAGCGTCTGCCTTCGGCTCAGGTCATGATCCCGGGGTCCTGGGATCGAGTCCCGCATCGGGCTCCCTGCTCCGCGGGAAGCCTGCTTCTCCCTCTCCCACTCCCCCTGCTTGTGTTCCTGTTCTCGCTGTCTCTCTCTGTCATATAAATAAATAAAATCTTTAAAAAAAATTAATAAATAAAACCTTAAAAAAAAAACCAAAATATTAAATAGCAAATAAAAACACCTTGACAAGTTGAAAGACATAGCACAGAATAAAGGAAAAATTTTTACATTTCATTACATTTAGCGGAACTACTGTCCCTGCTTTTTGAATCAGTGGTTTTACATTTTCATTTTATAATGGCTCCCACAAATACCGTGGTATTTCATTAGTGTATAGAACGGGTTGGCAACATTTTTCTTAAAGAGCCAAATAGTAAGTTATTTTAGGCTTTTAAGGGTATATAGTCTGTCTCAAATACTCATATCTGCCCTTGTAGCCCAAAGCAGTCATAGACAATATATGTATGAATGGGTGCAACTGTGTTCCAGTAAAACGTTACTTACAAACTGGCCAGGCCGGCAGCCACACTTTGCCAGCCCTTGGCCTAGATCCGTGTTCTCAAGCTTGCTGCACATTAGAATTAACTGGGATAGGGGGCGCCTGGGTGGTTCAGTCAGTTAAGTGTCTGACTCTTGATTTCGGCTCAGGTCGTGATCTCAGGGTTGTGAGATTGAGCCCCATGTGGGGCTCTGCGTTGGGCACGGAGCCTGCTTAATATTCTCTCTCTGCCTCTCACTCTCCCCTCCCTCCCACCCCCTGCTCTCTCTCAAAAAAAAAAAAAAAAAGAAAGAAAAAGGAAAAAAAAATTAACTGGGAAAATTTTAAATACATCAATATCTGGGAACTACTTCCTGAGCTCCTGACTTAATCCTTGTCAGGTAGTACCCAAGTATTTGTTAAAAGGTCTCACTGCAGGGGCGCCTGGGGGCTCAGATGGTTAAGTGTCTACCTTCGGCTCAGGTCATGATCTCCAGGTCCTGGGATTGAGCCCCACATCGGGCTCCCTGCTGCGTGGGGAGTCTTCTTCTTCCTCTCTCTCTGCCTTTCCACCTGCCTGTGCTCTCTCTGTCTCTGTCTCTCTCTCAAATAAATAAGAAAATCTTTTTAAAAAAATGACGAATCATTGAACACTACATCAAAAACTAATGATGTACTATATGTTGGCTAATTGAACATGATAAAAATTAAAAATAAAGAGGGAAAAAAAAGGTCTCACTACAATTCTCATGTGATGCCAGAATATGATGCCTTGCCTTTCAACCATTACCGATGTTGGGCAGTTCTTTTTTTTTTTTTTTAAAGATTTTATTTATTTATTTTGAGAGAGAGAGACTGAGAGAGAGAGCACATGAGAGGGGGGAGGGTCGGAGGGAGAAGCAGATTCCCCGCCAAGCAGGGAGCCCGATGCGGGACTCGATCCCGGGACTCCAGGATCATGACCTGAGCCGAAGGCAGTCACTTAACCAACTGAGCCACCCAGGCGCCCCTGATGTTGGGCAGTTCTTAAGAAGAAAAAGTTAAGTGTCTGGATGGTTTCTTTTTTTTTTTTTTAATTTTTATGTGTTTTTAATACCTCTATCTGCCCTTTCTCAGGAAAGATTTATGACAGCATGTTTTGTTTAGACTCTCAGTGGCTTCAAGGCTCTGGACACTAACAAGATAATTTGGCAATAAACTTAGATTGATGCAATTAAATCATGACCTGTAACTAACTGTTCCTTAATTCCAGGTAACTGGAATTCATTTTTAAAGAAATATAGTGTCAGGAATAAAGTATATTTAGTCACCTGGCCAAAGTTTTAGAAAAATGGAATGGATAGCTATTATTTAAGTTCCACAAACGTGTTACAGAGGGGAAAAAGGATCATTTATTTTCAGTTCAGAGTCTATTGTTTTTCAAATGGGATTCTAATGCACCACTTTTGATTATAGTCTGTCTTAACTCTGAAAAGAGCTATATGATCCAAAAGTTACTTAGCATCAAAATATTTTCCACCATAAATAAAATCATTTCTGGTGTAACTCCATATGCACCTATGTCCTATAAAGATTTAGGTCTAAATTAAAGATGAGGTATAATTCAAATATTAAATAAATCTGATGAAAAAAGAGGAGCACCTGGGTGGCATAGTCAGTTAACGGTCTGCCTTTGGCACAGGTCATGATCCCAGGGTCCTGGGATCTAGCCCTACATTAGGCTCCCTGCTCATCAGGGAATCTGCTGCTCCCTTTCTCTATGCCCTTCCCCCCCCCCCCCCGCTTCTGCTCTCACTATCTCTCTCTCTCTCTAATAAATAAATAACAATTTTAAAAAATTGTTTAAAAAAAGTAAAAATAAATAAATCTGATAAAAAAAGGAATAGCTATAAGACAGTAATAACTCATTGTTATGGTTCTCCATAAGTTAATTTTCCAGATAGAAGAAGCTGACCCCTTGTAGGGTACCATCATTTTTAAATCAATTTTGAGATAATTCCTTGAAGTGTTTTATACAATTTTCTAGTCTCTAGAGTAGAAGTGAATATTTTTGATGACTCAGGACAGTCATTATGGGTTTGGGTTATCATATTGGGCTAGGACACACTGACATCTTTTGAGACCTTATGAAAATGAAAAGAAGTGAGGATTCTGGGGCAAGATCATCAGGTTTGAAACTTAACCCTCCCACTTACCCAGCCTTACAACCTGGACTACAGATCTTTCCAACTTCCATTGGGGTTACATCCTGAAAAACCCATGATAAATTGAAAATATGATAAGTCAAAGTGCTTTTAAAACACTTAACGTGCAGAACATCATAGCTTAGCCTAGCCTACCTGAAATGTGCTCAGAAGACTATGTTAGTGTACAGTTGGACAAAATCATCTAACACAAAGCCTGTTTGATAATATAGTGTTGAATATCTCATGTAATTTATGAAATACTGTACTGAAAGTGAAAACCAGCATAGCTGTATGGGTACCTATGGTTGTAAGTGTATCAGTTGTTTACCCTATGAGTTGCAGGTCAAGGCCACTGCCCAGCATCACAAGAGAAGATCATGCTGCTTATCGCTAGTCCAAGAAAAGATCCAAATTCAAAACTTGAAGCACAGCTTCTACTGAATGCATATAACCTTTACAGTACCATACAGTCATAAAATTGTAAGTCCAACCATCATAAATCGGAGACCATTTGTAGTTACTTACACTCTAGTGCCTTAGTGGCCTCATCCACAAAAGGAGAGTAATAATAGCACTACTTGACCAAGTTGTTGTGAGGAAGAAATGAGCTCATACATGTAAAGGGCTTAGAAGAGTGGCTGACACGTAGGCAGGACCCAATAAATGTGAGTTAGTCTTATCATTCTTGAGGTGTTTGTTAACAAGATAAGTCCATACTCTTCCTTTTGATTTTGCATTTGTTTTATAGACATTTATTTTTGCTCCTTATTTTGGGGGTGTGGAGGTCATATCTAGCACATCAAGAGGACATGGCCAGTGGCCAACCATTTAGAGCATGATGGGGCTGGCAGGGAGAAAAATAGCATCTACACCATCTAGCCCTGGACCCGCCACCAGAGAGGGATGAGCACACTCAGACAATAGATGGCGCTGACAAGAGAGAGCGACAGAGGGTCAAGATTTGGTCATCCTCTCAATTCTTCAGCTGTTGCCTGTATAGTCAGCAACAGAGTTTCACAGTGAAGGATCAGGGCATCCTAACACGAGGAGGACTTGACTTTGGGGGCTTGGACTGGGAATGCTTAGTAGTTCAGCCGACAGGAAGTTGGCATTGGAAGTGGTCTTCACTAAACAGGGATGCCTGGACTGCGTATAGCTCTAGGAGGGCAGAACCCCCAATCCAGGAAGGATTTGGAGATCACGTATCAATATAACACCCTGAAAACCAGGATCTAGACTAAAGCCCAGGTAGAAGAATTGGGAGAGGGGTGCCTGGATGGCTCAGTCATTGGGCTTAGGTCATGGTCCCAGGGTCCTGGGATCGAGCCCCACATCGGGCTCCCTGCTTCACGGGAAGCCTGCTTCTCCCTCTCCCACTCCCCCTGCTTGTGTTCCCTGTCTCACTGTCTCTTTCTCTGTCAAATTAAAAAAAAAAAAAAAGAATTAGGTGAAGTGTGGGACTCAGGAAGGAGAGGGTCCCCAGTTATTAGAACAGAGACAAAACTTCAGGGTCAGTTCCACAACAAAGATAATGCTGAGCCTCAGAAAGTGGTTCTTCAAGAGTTTAAGTTTCTATTGACCTTGGGAACTGGGAATGAAGGTGAGTCTGTAGGGAAAGACCAGCTGGCCCCAGGGTTTTGTATAGTAAGGAATAGAGCCTGGAAAAGGGGAGAAAGATGGCAGGGTTTGGAAGCTATTCGGGCGTAACAGCTGAGTTATCTCTTGTTGCTGTCAGTGAATTTACCTCTAGCAGCATTTCCCATCCCTGCCCCCACCAATCTACCAAGCCACTTAGAATGTATTATCAGCTAAAATACCACAAGCTGCATTTATTCTGATTGTATGTGAAGTAATAAAGTGAGCTCTCTGAGTCAAGCCCGGAATGGCCCTCTTATGAATAAGTAAATACACTTTAACATATAGACTTTGGCTGCTCTGAAATCTTTTCCGTTTTCTTCAGCATTATATCACATGTTGAGATCACGAGTTAAGTGTCACCAAAATATATGAGATGTTGACATTATTTCAACTGATTTATTGCCTTCTATTCAACAAGCTCACAAAAACCACTCCGCCCTGCTTCATTCACCTTCACAATGGCAGCATTCTTTCTTTGTTTAGGAGCAATCCAAGGGTTTGATCTGCCGAGTGGGTCCCCCTGAAGAGTTCCTCTGTATCCTTGTGGTATCCAGCTCCACCATGGAGTTTCCCTTCTGTGATGCTAATGACTGCCTGAAATCTGTGTCATGGTGTATCCAGTAAGCTTATAAAGCCACAGTGGTACATTAAATATGTTCACATATTCTTTGCGGCTTCTCTCATTGAGCGGAATAGTCTAATTCCTCAACTCTTAAGTCTGTGCTGGTCCTAGAGATGTATCTGTGCAAGGGATGTTGCAGAAGTGACATTTAAAATTACCCAAGGCAAGGATATAAGAAGCATTGCATTCACTGTTCGAGCGCTCAGCTGGTATATAGAAATTCTGACCTCCCTGAGGCCACCTTGCTAGAGAAACTTCCTGGGAAGACCACGTGGAGAGACCCTGACACTGCATGGAGAGAGGGACCTACATGGGCGGCTGCTCCAGCCCTCAGCCACATGCATATCCCCACAGAGATCCTGCCCCAGTTGGCAGATTTGTGAACATAATAATATGGTCGTTACTTCATGGCTTAAGTTTTTAAAGGTGCTTGTCGTGCAGAACTAGATAATCAGAACTACCCTCTTTCCTGGTGCCAGGGATTCATGGAGTAAGAAAGCCTCCTTTCCTTTTATTAACTCGTCACTTTAATCTCTTAAAGACTAGGACACCAGATGTTCAGCCAAATGCAAATTTCTTTACTAAAAGACTAGCGCAATTTCAGAAGAGAAGTATAATATAGATGGCAAAAGATGATAGTTGAGTACTAAAAGGGAAGACACCTAAGAATTGTATCCTGCCAAAGAGTTCCCCCCATGGGTTTCTCCCAGGTGCCTCAGGCTTTAAAATATTTTATTGGAGCACTTGGGTGGCTCAGTTGGTTGGGTGTCTGCCTTTGGCTCAGGCTGTGATCCCAGACTCCTGGGATGGAGACCCATATCAGGCTCATGCAGCAGGGAGTCTGCTTCTCCCTCTCCCTCTGCTCTTCCTGTGCTTGTGTTCCCGCCCCCCACCGTCTTAAATAAATAAATAAATATAATATTAAAAAAAATTTTTTTAATTTATTAAAAAAACCTAGAAAAAAACTTGAGCATTTTCATGGGAAATGTTA
This sequence comes from Leptonychotes weddellii, assembly GCF_054177405.1. NCBI lineage: Eukaryota > Metazoa > Chordata > Mammalia > Carnivora > Phocidae > Leptonychotes > Leptonychotes weddellii. The sequence goes on from NC_138371.1 coordinate 19,959,908, forward strand.
TTTAATTGAAGAATTAAAATAAACATAACTTACATTTTTATTCTATAAGTTAATAAATCCTATATTGAATCCCTACCATCTCTTCCCTATGCGCCCCCTCTGTCCTCCAAACTATCTTGGCAATAATTCCTTACACTGGTTGACATAATGTTCTAATATCTGCCAATATTTGAGAAAATTTCCTATTCTAGTCTAAACAGCATTTGAATCTTTTGATTACAACTTTATGGGAAGGGTGGGTCAACAACAATGTATAACTATATTCCCTATCAACTGCCACATCAATCAGGCCTTTGAATCATTTGAACTGCTCTAATTCTCCAACCTAGTGCTGTGTACCACCTCAAGGGTGGTCAATGACAGGTTTGGCCCAGTCAGAAGCTAAATAGGCTTTGTGGTCCTGAAGCTTTATACAGTTTGAGAGTCCTCCTTAAGAAAAAGAACACAAAATTACCAAAATAAACTGATATCTAAAATGTTGTAAAAAAACAGACATTGCACCCACCTGAGATTTTCTTTAAAATCAGAACTAAGGTAAGAGGAACCATCTCTCAATCCCTCTCAAGTGGGGAAGAGCAGGAAATAGGAGCCAGGGAGTTGTTGGTGGCTGGGCCTCCAGAAGGATTGACTGGTTGCATCAAGACTTAATAGAGTCCACACATAAAAATAATTATGAGAGACCGTTGTTCAGAGACCCATTCTATAATCATTTTAAAAATGTCTCAAACAAATGAGACATTACTGATACTAATTTGGACAATATAAATGGTACTGTCTCTGTCATACATAAAATTATATATTAAAGGACTAAAAGAATTTCAGATAAAAATAATGGGATAGGAAACAAAGAGATGAACAATGATAAAATTAATAGACATTATTCACATAAAAAATATAGCAAAAACATCAGATCATACCCGAAGCACTAACTTCTGTTGTGAGGCCCCTACAAGTGAGGTGGCCCCAAAGCTTGAACACTTCTGTTCTCACAACGAATCTGCCTCTCCTTAGGAGCTCCAGCCACCCTTCTACACAAGATTTCCTGAGATGTTTCCAGCACAAGGAGGGTTGGGGCCCATTTTTACCACTTTCCTCCATACAGAATATGTGGGTTTGATAAGATCCAGTTGCAACTCCCTTTTGTCTTATTTGGGAATAAAAAGGTACACATCTCTTCTTCACCAGTGAGACTTGCATATGAAGAGAATAAGCAAAGAGATTCCCTAAGAAAAGCACTTTAGGCATGAGAGTCCTAGGTGTTACTCATACTCCTTTAGGACAAATATTCAGCACATATTTCAAAAGGCAATTCCTTGTGTGAGAATAGTTGAATATCTGTTTATTGTTCTCTTAAAGAAAATTTGTGTCATATGTTGGTGACAAGATTCTCAGACTCCTACTGGAGATTTTCACAAGGATCTCAGTTAAGTCTTCTCCTTCTGTCTTCCAGATCAACTTTTCTCTTTGTTTCTCTCTCAAAATCCTAATTTTTTCCATGACATGAGCTGTCCATCATCTCAAGGAGAACTTCTATCTGGATTTGTATCCCCATTGTGATTAAGACAGAATAACTATTTCAACGTCTAGATATAACCATTTTTTAAAGATTCATTTATCTTAGACAGACAGAGTGTGTGTGTGTGCACATGGAGGAGGAGGGAGGCGTGGGAAGAGGCAGAGGGAGAGGGAGAGAGAGAAACCCAAGCAGACTCTATGCTGAGTGCAGAGCTGGATGCGGGGCTCAATCCCACGACCCTGGGATCATGACCCAAGCTGAAACCAAGAGTTGGACACTTAACTGGCTGCGCCACCCAGGCATCCCTAGATATAACCATTTTTACTAGAACTTTGCTACCTTTAGTGAAAATCCTTACAAGTTTGCTTTACTTTTCAGTTTCTCTTCCTTGTTTTAAATTTTTATACTACTTATTGCCTTAATCCTTTTACTTCTGTGACTCAAGCTTGTTTTTATTTTATTTTTTCCTGTAATCTGTACTCTCCATGTGTTTCTGATTTTCCCTGGAGACTTTCCCTCCTATTACTGAGGTTGGGGAGGGAGAAATTTATTTCCTCCCCCTCCCCTGCGGTTCTTCTAGCTGGTTTAGGAATTAAACTGATATGAGACAGAATAACAGGAAGGGGAAAAAAAAGCCCAAAGTTTTGTTATGTGCACATGGAGAATCAATAATAAAGTTGAGCCCCTGGGGTTCCTGGGTAGCTCAGTTGTTAAGCAGCCGACTCTTGATTTCAGCTCAGGTCATGATCTCAGCGTCATGAGATTGAGCCCCGTGTAGGGCTCCATGCTCAGTAGAGAGTCTGCTTGTCCATCTCCCTGTCCCTGCTTGTCTCCTCTGCCCCTCCCCCCATGCGCCCTCTCCCTCTCTCTGTCTCTCAAATAAATAAATAAATAAAATCTTCTTTTAAAAAAATTTTTAAAAATAAAATTGAGACCCAACAAAATGACCAAGGTACCAACATTTGTACTTTTTAGACAAAAAGACAATAAATCTGTGAGGAAGTAACAGGACAAAGTAAATGTAACTTTGGGAGCTTCAATTAGTAAGGAATCCTAAGCACAATTTGGGCCAGAGTAAATTAGTAAAAAGTAACAAGCATTGTTTATAGTCTCTAGGCATGAATTCCCCCTCTCTGGTGATATGGATGTCTCCTCACCTCTTGGTACAGGGAGGGTGCCTTTCAAAGGGGAGATTTATTTCCTGTTTTCAGAGAGACAGAGGAGGGTCTGAGTGTCCTTCATGCACAGGCTGTCTCTTAAGTAACTTTTATGTAAAATAATCAGTACGATAATGTGGCACACTTTGGAGCAGTCTGTCCTTAGCCTCTACACCGACATTTGCCCTCAGGCTGTACCTTTTGTGTTTTCTTCTTCCAATAGTTCTAATTCTTGATATATTATGGGAAGAGCTATTCACATGCCCTGTGGGAAATGTGATCACTTAGGCAGTCCTAGGCTGACTTGCTCAAAGACACCTTGTCTTCTATCCACCTTGCCCTGCCTTTTCAGGGTGTTATTTCATTCATTTTAAAGTCTCCTTTTGGCCACTGACATTCTATTTTTAAACAAACAAGCAAAAAAGCCATTTTAGAGGTTTTTGAAAGTTCTTCCTGCAAGTGACCATGCAATGACTTTAAAATGCATCTCAGTTGAGATTCGGCAGAAACAAAGAGCTGGCTAACAAGAAGGAGTTCAGGTAGACTCATTTAGACTCGACTGCTGGCAGCATAGACATGCATGGCTACCAATTTGCTTCTCTCTACCCCAGCATCATTCCTTCTTTTTTTTTTTTTTTTAAAGATTTTATTTTTATTTATTTGAGAGAGAATGAGATAGAGAGAGAGCACATGAGAGGGGGGAGGGTCAGAGGGAGAAGCAGACTCCCTGCTGAGCAGGGAGCCTGATGCGGGACTCGATCCAGGGACTCCAGGATCATGACCTGAGCCGAAGGCAGTCGCTTAACCAACTGAGCCACCCAGGCGCCCCCAGCATCATTCCTTCTAATAAGGGGATGAAGACCCTCTTTCAACGTTATAGGAGTAAACTGTTCACAATGTGTTTTTCTTTTCATTTTCCACCCAGATAATTCACAGCATATCTTTGATCTGTTATCCATTATCAGACACCGGAGATGAGATTGTTATAAGAAATGAAGAGTAGCTCTCTATTTGGGAAGGATTTTAAAGGAATATCACGGTAGCCTGTTTCTAACGAGCAGTGGCAGGGCGGTGGTTGTGGTGAGGAGCAGTGTTTATGTGGTGTGAGATCTTCAGTCTATGAAAGAAAGCAGAAATAATGGGGTTGTGTCACTGACAAATACTCAGCTGCACAAACTAATGTATATGTTGAATAACTGGCGGTATGAAAAGTTGTATTTTTCTACCTCAGTTTGCCAAACTGAATTTTGAGAATTCACCAGTAGTGAATTTGCTGTATTCAGGGAAGCCAATTGGTATGCTGGCGGTGACTGGTTTGAATTGTAATTCATCCTATGCACACATCCAATTACTTCTAATAGAAAGAGTTCAGAAAACTTCCCAACCTACCAAAGCTAAGTCTTGACTTGAGAAAATATGCATACTTTGGTGTTTTTCAACTTTTTTCGTAATAAAATGAAAGAAAAAGTAAAGTTCAGCCATTCTGTAACCAAGTGTCATGTTTCTTCAAGCTGGAATCACATTAGAAATTGAAGATTTGTTTTAAGTCTTTGTCCTTAATTAACGTAATTTCTCCCAAATTTTTGAATATTGCCTCAAACTTTAAGAAAATGCTAGGTAATGCTAACTAGGATAACTCTCCTCCTCGAAAGACATATTGAGTTGCCATAGAAGTGAACTAGAGTCTAGATCAGGTTAGATATCTGGGATATAGTAAAGATTTAGTGTGAACCAGTCAGAGGTTATGTCAGGAAGCTGTGAAGAATGAATTGCAATTTATTGGTAACTGAGAAAATGGGATTCAGGTCACAACAATGTACTACAGATTGGTTCAGAGGTTGGCACTCTATTTAGTTCTGAATGACTACAGCAAAGTGAGGTAGAAAATAGGAAAAAGAAAATAAACATCAAGATGGGGGGTTGGGGAGAGAAAGAGACCAGTGAGAGGCGAGCAGAGAGAGAAATATGGGACAGGAGAAGTTCTAGGGGTTATAGCGCAGGTATAACTCGTGGATTAATAACTGATTCAGGTTTTTAGGGTTAATGTGTACCCGTGGGAGCTGATCTCAAACTTTTCTGATTGCTTACCTTCTTGTACCTAGTTATTACTGCAGGCAAAAAAAAAAAAAAAGAGTTTTGACTTGTTAAATTCACAATCTCTGAACCCCAGACAGGTCACAGGAGAGTAGCTTCCAAACACCTGGCATTGACTGGGCATCCAACACTGTGGGCGCTGACCATAGATGTGAGTCAGATAGAAGATGACATGATTTCTCCTGATTCAATATCCAGGAATACTGCAAAATACTTCCACCAAGGTTTTGTCCAGCATGTGCTGTGACGATGATAAATTCTGCCCTCCCTGCAGGCAAATGATAGCTTGGGAAATCAACCTGTCTCAGAACAATGGAGCTAAGATTAAATCAATGTCCTGGAAACATAAGTGATAATATGAATATTTCAGGTTTCTGCAATATTTCTGAATGGTGAAAGGAGGCAATTACACCAAATTGAAGAAACACTTAAAAGCAATTAAACAAGGTAAAATTGTGAAGTCTGGAAGTCTGCACCAGTTCGGTTTCATTTTCCTTCATAGTGACATCCTGTGTTCCCGAGACTTACTGGTTGTATGAGCTGTCTAATTCTACACAATGGAAACCTCCTATTCCTTCTATGGTATAATTGGCTAACAATCTATTAAAGCACTATCGTAGAGATATTCCTTTTGCGGTGAGAATCAAAGCAGTCATCCAAAGAAGGGTCATCAATATTTATGTAGCTACTTTGTCTCTTTGATCGTGGCAGCCTTAACAAAATGTGGAATTCCTTCCCAATGAGACCAGATGAAGCCACAGAATCTTTCCCAACACTGGTGTTCCATCTGGCCACAAACAACCCAATAAAGTGAACAAGCCACATAAAAACTTACTTATAATTCAGGAACTATGTCATAAAACTCTAAAGGTTAGGTTTTAAGTATCAGTCAAGATGTGTGAATATGGAGAAAGTATGAGCTGAACAGAAGGATGAAAGCATTGGAACTGAGATGATAATCTACATCGTTATAAATCTAGTCCTGCTATTAGATATGATACGGAAAGAACATGTTAAAGAAATCCAGAGTTAATGACAGAACTCATGGTAGACTATCCTAAACTCAAATAGCTGACAACTACAAAATGCAGAGGGTGCATTCAAGATCACAGGTGTAGACTGTTGGGCAAAGACTGAAGCACAATTTAAAATCTTTTATTCAAATCTCGGTTATGGTAGTGGTTATGGGATGGATGACTACTATTTTCCATAGTCTTGATATATGTTTCTACTCTTCAAGAAACAAAGCTGAAATTACAGATCCAAATTACTCTATCCCATTCAAAGTGGCTGCCTTGAAAGGATCTACGCAGTCCAGCAGAACTACCTTCGCTGGAAACAGTTTTAGAGCTTCTCTTGAAATTGCTTTCAGAGCCTAAAGCTAATTTCTTTGACTATCTTCAATAGTGGCAAATATTCGTCCTTTGACGGGGGATTTGATTTTTTAGAAATTTCCAAAAGTCAAGACTAGTGAATAAAGTAGTTGGTTAAATTGGATTCTAAGGTTTGGGGTTTCAAAAATAAGGTGAGCTAAAGTTATGAGCCTCGTTTTCTCATATAGCTCAAAACCACTGAAGAAGGCAATTACAAAAGGGAATTTTCTAAAGTAGATTTTTAGTCTCCTCCTTTGTAAAATGAGTGGATACCACTAGCTGATTTCTAAATTCCCTTCTAGCTCTATGATCCTGCAGTTCAGTAATTCATTTATTTAAACACCTTGAAAGATTTGGCACTATTTTAAAGAAAAATAAAACAAATACCAATGTGATCAAAACATTTTTATCTTTAAAAAGATACATTAAAGGAACAAATTTTATGTGATCAGTGATCATTTTTCTCTGCTGTAAAATGAGGGAGGGTCTTGAACAGATAACTCTCCAGCTACATAATGATATGCTATTGTATTAGTTATCTATTATTTTATAACAAATTACTCCAAAATTTACTGGCTTAAGACAACAATTATTATTTCATAGTTCTTATTAGTCAGGAATCTAGATACTTTTTATCGATGTCCTCTGCTCCAGGATGTCTCACAGGCAACAATAAAGGTGTCTATTTTGCAGTCATCCCAAGATCATCTGGGGAAAGTTTTGTCTCCAATTTCACTCACATGAGTATTGGCACTACTCAAGTCTTCATGGGCCCCAGTCCTTGCTGGCCATGGATTGAAGGCTGCTTTTTTGGTACCTTTTCATGTAAGCTTCTGTATAAGACACCTCATGACATGGCAACTTGCTTTATCAGAGCAAGCAAGCAATAAGAGCCAGAGAAAGAGAAAGTACAAGCAAGATGGAAGTCATGGTCTTTATAATCTCATCTCAGAAGGGACATCCCATCATTTTTGCTATATCCTATTCTGTAGAAGTGAGTAATTAGGTCCAATCCATACTCAAGGGGAAGGGATTACACAAGAGAAAGAATACCAGAAGGTGTGGTGACAAGGAGCCATTTTATAAGCAGCCTACCACCATGCCACTATATTCCCTCTGGCCCCCATTGACTCTCATCCCTTACACATGAAAAGTATATTCACAATTTCTGAGGTCCCTGTAACACTCAACCTACTGTAGCACCAGATCAATGTCTAGTATCACCTCCTCTAACTCATGTTCAAGTGTGGATGAGTCTCCTTGAGTGTAATTCCTTAAGTCCAGTTCCAGGAGTATAGTTTCTTTCTATCTGTGGACTTGTGAAGCCACAAGTTTATGAATTGTGATTCTCCTATTGCCATTAACTTCAAAGCTACCCTACCACAGGTGCCCCTGTACCCCCGGGGCTGCTGCATCTGGTCCTACTGCACAGATTTTACCTGCTGTGGGTTCCCCTCAAAGCCGGCAGAGCAATTTTCCCAAGTGTGCAACAAACTGACTTACAAGTCCTCAAAGAGCCACCAGGCATTGTGTTTCTTCTAGTGATGGAAAATGTGAAGACACAATAATTTATTCCTTTTGGAGGGAATATCTTAGGATGCCTCCAACCAAATGAACTTCTAAAAATGTAACTGATGTGGCAGGTCTTCGAACCTTCGTAGTGCTCATCTCCTACACTCTGGAGCATGTGTCTCACCTAGGTTTCCAGTACACTTGCCTTGCCACTTTTTGCTCCGCCGGTCCAATTAATATGATGTCATCAATATAATGGACCAAACTGATGTTATATAGATATCTGACCTGTCCAGGTGCCTCCAGACAATATCATGACAGAGGGTGTGAAAAGTAACCTAGCAATCAGGCAAGATCGTGTTTATCCCACACGAGTACAGATTGTTTCGGATCCTCCTTGCTGACAGAGATCAGGGGAAAAAAAGGATAAATTAGCCAAATTAATGACTACATGCCATGTACCTATAGCTATGTTAATCTGCTCTAATAAAGATACCTCTCAGGCTAGCGACGGCAATTAGTGCTACTGCTTGGTGGAGTCTGTAGTAGTCTACTTTCATCTTCCAGGATCCATCTTGGTTTTTCAGGGAGCCAAGATAGTGAATTAAATTGAGATATGATGGGACCATGGCCTTTGCACATTTTAGGTCTTCCACATCCACTATTCCCCCTGTGATTTTTTTTTTTTTTTTTGCTTACTATATTTCATAGGTGGGTGTGTGTGGTGGAGGGGGAGATTTACGAAATTTCCACTTGGCCTTCCCAGTAGAATAACTCTTACTCTGAAATCTAATGAGCCATTAACAACCAAGTATCTCCTTTCCAATTATATATCCTGGGACCAAGAAAACAATCACTTTGTGAGTCAGTGAACCCAGTGAACCAACCACTTTGAACTGGACCTATGCTAGAATCCCATTAATTATCTGGCCTCCATATGCCTTCAGTTTAACGTAGGGTTAATGATGATGCTCTGTGTCTCTAGTTACCAATATCAACTCAGACCTGACATTTAACACTCCTAAAACATTTGTGTATTTCCCTCTACCCAGAATTTTGTTATGCAGGTAAGTGGCTATCATTCCTATTGGGGGATGACTTGTCATTCTGTTACAGGGTCCCTCCTTCTTCAGTTGATAAGTTTAGGGTGAGAAACTGACTCAGGTACAGAAAGCGGATGTAAATTTGTAACTTTTTACTATGTTGACTATCTTCAGTCTCCTGATCATCATCCTTGATTAATTTGCACTGCGGTGGACATTCTTCAGTGAATCATGTCCTTGAGTCATCCCCTCCCCTTGAGTGCACGTGGAACCTGTGACTTGCTTCTGATCAAGAAAATATGGCAAACATGATGGATGTTACTCCTGTGATTTGGTTTTTTACTTTATGGAAAAAGTAATGGGATTTTACTCCCATGATTATGTTATTTTATATGATTCTGTCTTAGCAGACTGAAAAATAGAGACTCTTTTGCTGGTCCTGGACAAGTAAGCTGCTATGATGTGAAGTGCCCATGGAGAGGACCACGTAACAGAGAACCAATGGTGTCCTCTAAGAGCCGAGAGTCTCAGTCCTGCAATCACAAGGAATTTGGAGCGAAAAAAAAAAGCATAAAATGACACTAGTTCATGTTCAGACATAGATAGAAGTAAGGACCATATAGATGTGGCTGTAAATGTAGATAGAGGGTTGATAGATAATTTACTGAATTACAAGGGAAAGCATAACTTATTCTGGTATGGACTATAAATCCCTTCTCAGTAAAGGTTCATGCTTAGGCCTAAAACCCATCTATAATAAGTTTTGGTGAATTGTGTAAGCTAGAGGCTACAGTTATTTTTTTCATAGATGGATGGATATCTGATTTATAGGCCTAAATTTAAAATTCTGACAATACCAAGTTCTGACAAGAATGTGGAGCAACTGGAACTCTAAGATACTACTGATGGGGACAAAAATTAATACAATCACCTTGGAAAAGCTCTCATCAGTATTTACTGAAGTTGACTCATACCTACGACCCACAAGTTCACTGATGGGTATATATCTTATAGAAATGTATACATAGGTGCACCAAGGTACATGGACATGAATGTATATAGTAATAGTATTCTTAATTGCAAAAAAAAAAAATGGGAATACTTGTAACTTATAATGACCAAATGAATTACATATTTCTTTTTTTTTAAGATTTTATTTAGTTATTTTGAGAGAGAGAGCATATGAGTGGGGGGAAGGGTAGAGAGGGAGAAGCAGACTCCCCACTGAGCAGGGAGCCTGATGCGGAGCTAGATCCCAGGACCCTGAGATCATGATCTGAGCCGAAGGCAGATGCCCAACAAACTGAGCCATCCAGGCACCCCAAAATTGTATATTTCTAAAATATATTATCATATTGCAATACAAAAGAACTACTGCTTCACCAACAATAGTGGTAAAACTCACAGATATAATGATGAATGAAAGAAACCAGACCAAAAGCATATGTTGTATAATTTTGTTTGTAGAAAACAAAAAATCAAACTAATCTATGACAGAATAGTGACTATCTTTAGGAGGGGTAATGGCCAAGAGGGGATGAGGAAGGCTTCAGAGACACTGAGAATGTTTATAACTTGGTCTAGTTGATTACATGAAAATATTTATTTTGCTTTAAAAGTTTCATTGAGCTATATATATGTATACATTCAATGCACTTTACAGTATGTTATACCTCAATGGAAAAAAAAAAAATCGTATTCCTCCCATAAACAAACAGTAGTTTAGAGAAGAAGAAATTAAAGTGTCCTTTGCACATTTAAAAAAAATGTTCAATTTTATTATTAACAACAGATGCAAAATAAAGCCATACACTGTGATAATGTTTCCTACCTAGCAGATAGGCAAAAATGCAAAAGTTTATTATACTCTGTTGATTAGGCTGTGGGGAAACAGGCTCTCTCACATGTTTCCAGAGACAATGCAGAATGGTATAACCCCTATGAAGGACAACTTGGTGATATCTAGAAAAATTACATAGGCATTTACCCTTTGACTCAGTAGTCCTACTTCTAGGAACCTATTTCAAATATACAATGACAAAATATGAAATTACTTCTTATGCTGAATAGTCTTTGTTTGCCCCTCCCGATTTATTCTCACTTCTCACTCTGCTCTGTGCCCTGCAAGACCAAACCTTGTGAACTATGTCTGTGGTCAGCAAACATCTTTTGCAAAGGGGCAGATAGTATAATATTTTAGGCTTTGAGGCCATATAGCTTCTGTTGCATCTACTAAACCCTTCTGTTATTGCATAAAAGTTTCTACCAATAGTATGTAAATGAGTGAACAAGTTTGCAATAAATCTTTACTTACAAAAATAGGACATGAGCTGGATTTGGCCTGCAGGCCACAGTTTGCTGAGCCCTGGATTACATTAACTAGACTTTTCTGGCTTCAAGTTAGATTTGGCACATAGGAGGTATCAGCAAGAGATGGGAAGGCAGGAGAAAAGTAACCTCAGGGTCTTAATTCTCACCTCCAGCCCTGCCAAAACTACATTCCTCTACATAAGACCCAGCTTCTATACAGCCCTCTCCTATAGCTCTAGCTACCATCTCAATAAACTATAGTACTTGTCACAGTGAGCCTGAGCTGCTGTAACACAATACCATAGACTGAGCGGCTTAAACAACAGACATTTATTTCTCATAATTTCGGAGGCTGGGGAAGTCCAAGTCACCTCAGGATCCAATCATTCCCATTGCATTTTGGTTTCCCAGTTGTGCAGTGACTGCAGCTCCTAACTGTAAAGTCTGGCCCACAGAGAAGAGTGATCAGAGCTCTTCAAGGATGCCAGGGCTCTTCTCACAAATTTATTTCTTACAGAAGTGGGGAAAGGTATGTCCTCTGGCCCCTCCCAGTATGGGTGAGTAGGTCTTAAATGACAAATCCACTTTAACATTCTTATCTCCCACAGGGCCTGGGTGGCTCTGACGTTAAGCATCTGCCTTCGGCTTGGGTCATGATCCGGGGTCCTGGGATCAAGCCCTGCATCTGGCTCCCTGCTCCGTGGGAAGCCTGCTTCTCCCTCTCCCATTCCCCCTGCTTGTGTTCCCTCTCTCACTGTGTCTCTCTCTGTCAAATAAATAAATAAAATCTTAAAAAAAAAAAATTCTTATCTCCTTAAGCCTTTGAATTCTTCCCTCTACAGTAAATCAAAGCAGGTTCAGTTTCTCTAATTCACTCAGTATAGGGCACCCTGGGGTCCACATTTCAGCCAACTAACCAACCAAGTTCCCAGAAAGACACATATTAGCAGAACTGACCCAAGAAGAAATAGTGAATCTGAATAACATATCATTAAAAAAATTTGAATTCATAATTAAAATCTTTTCCAAAGAAAACTCCAGACCATGACGACTTTACTAGCGAATTCACTATAACATTTAAGGGAGAAATAACACTAATCTCACATTTTTCTTTCAGAAAATAGAGGACGTAGGAACACTTCTAATTCTACACGATTGGACATATATGTATCCATATAAAACTCATTTTATATAGTCAGTATGACACTGATCCCAAGATAATAATTATTATAATAATTACTATTTTTATCATTATAACTTACACCTCCTAATTCAGTTTTAATTTTCAATAGAAGTGGAATTAAGGAATTTTGGATATACAATCATTAACTCAATTCATTTTGATAAGCATTGAGCATTTAGTATGTACAAAACAGGGCACCTGGATGGCTCTGTTGGTTAAGCGCTGGACTGGTGATTTTGGCTTGGGTCATGATCTCAAGGGTCATGGGATCAAGTCCGTGTAGGGCTTCACAATCAGCAGGGAATCTGCTTGAGATTCTCTCCCTCTGACCCTTCCCTCACACTCTCTCTCAACTAAATAAATCTTTAAAAAAAAAAAACATAATATGTACAAAGCATTATGCTAGAGAGTGGAATAATTCAAAGTCTCTATAAGGCTCCTCTCTCACTCTCTGTCTCTCTCTCTCTCTGTGTTGCTCACTTGCTCACTCACACATGCCATTCCTGTTTTTATTAACAAAATTCTCCATACTAGCTGTGAAAATGAAAGCAACCATTCACTTTAAAATATTGCTTTACTGTCCATATGCTTCATGGACATTATTTGATTTTGTAACTGCAAGATAAAATGGACAAGTTGATATTCTGTTTGAGTTCTGAAGGAGGTGTTACAGCGGCCCGTACAATATAAAAATTTAAGAACCGCATGGTTCACTTTCTCAGTATAGTTTTATGACAGGGTCTTGGTCAACATAACCAGTAACCACATTTTTAGCAATCTGTCTTACAGATATACTTAAAACTAGTAGCGTAAGATTTAATAGCTGCATCATTTTGCTTTTGGAAAATTTCCACTCCTAAAACCAAATGTAAAACTCAAGAAAATAGAAAGTACTCTTCTTCTCTTTGGTGAACATTTCTGAGAAGTAGCTGATAATCTCCAGAATGAGGCCATTTGCTTAGAATTATTTACTCTACAGTGGTTCCCCTTATCCATGGATTTACGGTTTCAGTTATCCATGGTCAACTGCCGTCCACGTGCAGATGATTTTCCTTCTGACTTACGGTCAGAAGGTTACAGTAGCCTCACGTTACATCACAATGCTTATGTCATTCCCCTTACTTCATCTCATCACGTAGGCATTTTATCATCTCACATCATCACAAGAAGGATGAGTACAGTAGAATATTTTTTTAAGGTTTTATTTATTTATTTGACAGAGAGAGACACAGCGAGAGAGGGAACACAAGCAAGGGAGTGTGAGAGGGAGAAGCAGGCTTCCTGCCGAGCAGGGAGCCCGATGCGGGGCTCGATCCCAGGACCCTGGGACCATGACCTGAGCCGAAGGCAGACACTTAACGACTGAGCCACCCAGTCTCCCCTAGAATAAGATACTTTGAGCGAGAGACCACTTTGAGAAATTTTTTATTACGGTTTATTGTTATAATTGTTCTATTTTATTATTAGCTATTATTGTGAATCTCCTACTGCACCTAATTTGTAAATTAAACTTCATCATAGGTATGTATTGGGGGGAAAAAAGCCGATAGGGTTCAATACTATCTGCAGTTTCAGGCATCCACTGGGGGTCTTGGAACATTTCCCTCATGGATAAAAAGAAACTACCAAACACAAAATTTGTCTATACTCACTCAAATGCTTCCATGCATGTTTCTTAGTTATAGTTACTACCCCTATAAATTAAAACCATAAAAATTAATGTAGTGGCTGATAACTGGCTGAATGAATAATTATTTTAATAAATCATATCAAATGTATAAACTCTAGAAAAACCAATAGAAATGTGGAATGAATACAGAAATAGCACTTTTAATAGGTAATGAAAACTAGCAAAAAAATATTTTTTTTTACTATTTTAAAATTCTGTCTTAATTAATAAGGTGGCCCTTAAGCAATGATTTGAAGCTGAATGCACGGTGTAGGAGACGGATGGAAACTGGCATACTGTAAGCTGCTGAAGGTCATTAACAGAGAAATGGATTCTGTAAGTCACACTTTTCAGGTCACAACTTTCCTTTTAACCCTCTAATTGCCCTATATTAGCTTCTCTTCTATCTGACGATAACAAAATCTAGGAATTAAGTCCTTGTAAGGGAGAAATAGTTCCTCTTGTGTCTCCAGAAAAGTCTGTCATGCATCGGAAACTTCAAAGGCTGTGTGGTTCATCCTGTTCTGGCCTCAGGCCCCTACTATTACTCTGTCCCCTTGCTCTGCCCTATTCAAGACTCCTAGCACGTCTGCTGCTTCATCTCGCAACAGGGCAAGACTTTGGTCTCAATGACGGTCTAGGAAAGTGGCAATCTTAGTGTGTCATTACTACTGTTCACCAAGTGTTTTCATTTTTCCCTCCCAGGTATGTTATAGTATTGTTCTTTCTCATCCCCCTTGAAGTTATTTGTGGCTTTGGACTTGCTTTAGACAATAAAGTTGGAGTGGAAAGTAAGCAAAAGGGATGTATATGACTCTGGACATAAGCTTTAAAAGTCAGAGTGCAATCTGTCACACTCTGTTCACTTGGAGTGACTTGCAATGTTGCAGGTAGTGGTTTCTGTCCCAACTTGGCTCCTGCCATCAGGACAATGGGGAGCAGAGCCCATAGCCAGCTTGCCGTGGACAGATAATGTAAGCCAGAAATAAACTTAGTGGTTTCAAGTCATTGAAATTTTCGGGGTGTTTTGTTTGTTTGCTTGTTTGTTTTTGTTTTTTGTTGACTTCAGAATAACCTAGCCCACGCAGACTGATACGTGTACTGAGAGTTCTTACCACACCTCCCACTTACATTCTCTAACCTACCTGTTGGAATGATGTAACTGCCTCTGTCCTTGAACCTATGCGTTATATTTTAGAAGAAGTTTGTTGCTGTTTCTCTATCTGCATGTACCTATTCTAATTTTCTCTTTCTCTAGGTCCGTGGTTTAATGTAATATCAGTTATGATTACTTGTCTTTCTTTGATTAGATTAATATGGGTCCAGTGGATTGCTTCTCTATTTAAAAGAACGGAAATGAAATTCTCAGGCTCAGCACAGTAAGAAGCAGCACAAAGTTTGTTTCAAACTCCATACCCTCAACTACCACTTTGAATCGGTGATATCTAGAATATTTGGGTACCTGTATCCCATCAGTTTTGCCTTTTATGGTCTTGGTAGATTGTGAGATATTAAGAGTATACTTTTTGACTCATAAAGGTGATGTGAGGCTTGTCTGTGAATTCACAGTTTTGGCCTCACCTAATACTGCGCTGTCGGCGCTTTGCGTGCCGAAAATAAGCCTGTTGCTGGGCAGCAAATGCCATAGCAGGGCCACGTTCATCTTAGATTCTTTTTTTTCTCATGACGGATGATCGTATGTTTGTGAAAGCTTCAAAATAGAAATTAAGTTATCTGTGACCTTTCCTGGGTCTATTTATGGCAATTATATCTCAACTTCCACAAGGAAACTGATATAAAACAGAGTTCCCAATCTCATCAAGATGCTCTAATGTGCCTTAAAGCAATAACATGTGACTTACATTTTTGCTTTGGAAGCTTAAATGTAAATTATATATCATTATCCCAAAGATTATCTTTTGAATCTGACAGATATTACCTTTATAAAATCTTACATGGCTTACATAAGTTTTAATAAAAATAGTAAATTTTCTCTGGTAGCAGCTAATATGTAATTAGGTTAATCCATTTGAAATTGCCAGCATTTGACAGTTTTTGACCTATAAAAATGGCAATTTCATATGATTCAGCCTAAGAACTTTCTACATATTACGTTATTGCATTTTCCTTTATACACATGATGAAAATGTACAAGAAGAAATTGGTCATTTTCTCCTTCAAAATCTGCTCCTATTTCTATATTCCTCATCTTGATGAATGCACCATTGACTATCCAGTTGTCCAAGTAAACCTGGAAGTTATAATTAAGCCTTCCATCTTCCTCTCCTTTTACATCCAAATGATAATGAACTCTATTTTTCCTTAAAACATCCTAAAATTTCTATGCAGGCACCACTGCCACGGCTAGTTCCTTGCCTCAGTGTGTAATCTGTTACAGACAGGGCTGCCCAGGAAGCTGTCTGAGATAGATGGGACACGCAAAGGATGGAGTAGGGAGTGGTCTTGACATTGCGACGTGTCTAAGGGAAAAGAAGAAAGCAAGACCAAGCAGAGGGAAAAGCTGGGCTGTGATGTCTTCTCAGGAAAAGCTCTAACAGACCCATGAGGACTTTAAAGCTGAGATGGCCATTTGGAGTTATATTAAATTGGGAGACGAGTATGAGGCCTTCACACATCTGCACCAGTCACTGAATGTGGCCTGGGCACAGAGTGTAGCCTTGGGAGAGGCCACTCTTGAGCTTTCTAAGATGTCTGGCATCTAAGGGCTGTCTGCTGGCAGCATTCCCAGATGGGAGAATAAAATTTTCAGTTCTAAAGGGAGATTTGGGTGGTATGTCACAGCATCCACTAAAGTCCATCCTTTGCAGTGCTCTGATCCACTTCTTCACATAAGTTCTAGAAGCATTTCCTCCAGGATTTCATAGGGGCTATTTTCCTGAGAGAACATAAAAAGGCAGCTGGTCTCCAGGCACAACGGACACTCCAGGCCTCTCTTCTCTGTTATGTGTACCTTCAGCTGCACTTCTGTTAGCCTCCATGTCTTTCCTGCTGGGGTGACCCAGACCCTCCTTCTCAGAGATGTGAGACTACGGCAACCATGCTTTTCTCAGGCCCCAAGTGTTGCACTTGCACTTTCAACATCAAAATGGGGGAAGGGGTTACCAAGAGATGCTCAAGCAGATAACTAGGTGCCAAATCTATTCTTCCCTGTAAGATAACAATAGCCCTGCATTCTCATTGTTAGGGCCAGATACCCCGGCCAAGAGATTGACTCCTTTTTGTGCCTGCTGGCTCCTTAGTACAAGGAGCCTAAAATGCCTAAAGGCAACAGCTATAGCTTCTGGTCCAATAGGACTCTTGCATATCTTCACAGTAGAGTTCTCCTGGGAACCAGGACCTCTAAACTCATAAAGCCGAGAGCTGTGGAAATAGAAGATCCTCCCCAAGCAGGTAACTGGTAGGTCACTTCTGCTCATGGGACTAATGGGTCCCAAACCAGCGTATTTCAACTACAGGTAAGTAGCACCCGTAGATAAAGGTCATCAATTAAAGCAAGATTTCTTTAGCTTAAGATTATTGACATTTTGGGCTGGATAATTCTTTGTTGTGGGGGCTGTCCTGTGTAATGCAACATGTTTAGCAGTATCCCAGGCCTCTATTAACAAATACTAACAGCAAACCCCTACTTGTGACCACCAGAAGTATCTCTAGCCTTTGCCAAATGTCTAGAGGGGCAAAATCGCACCCAGTTGTAAAGCAATGATTAAAGTATATACTGGGGGTATTTACTGGAGGATGATATTACATCATTGCAAGATATTGCCTCTGAATTGGCATTCTAGCTGTGTTGTTAGCTACACATGTGCTCAGGCGGTCCATTGGTCATGCACTTACTTCCACATTTTCTTTGTTATCAAATGGGTTCCTTAGTCTTACACAATGCATGTAGGATGAATGGAACAAATACTATGTAAACCCTTAGATAGCGGCCCTGGCTACTTATTAGGTGCTCATTATACATAAAGATAAATCCATTTTCAGTGATCCCATTTTTGTTTCAATATCAAAAGAAAACCCAAAAAAGATAAATGTCAAGATATTAATACTGATTATCTCTGGATAGAGTGGTTATGTGATTTTTACATTTGGCTTAAATTGCATTTTCCAATTTGTAACTAATAACCAGAAAACATTACTATGAAATCAAGACCAATCACAGCATCAACCCACCTTCCTGTCCAGAATTATGTTAGGTAACTAAAAATATATCTTTCAAAGGGTATTTCCATCATATGCTAGAAAACAAGGGTGCCATCTGTGGAACAGAAAGTTCCCAGTAGTAGAAAACAGACGGGATCATACAGACAGAGAATAAGATTGGAAGAAAATATGTACACAAGGAAGTGACTGGAAGGATAAGAGAAGTGAAATATCATCAGGATATGAATTAATTATTTGGAATAGCAGTGGGAGGGTGGATATGGCTCTCCAGGTAACACTTTAACTGCTTTCTAAACCCAGTGCACGGTCTGCCTAGAAGTTCTCCCCGCATGACTACTAGGTGGGAGGGAGAAACAGAGTAGGCTCCAGGATTCTCTACAGACCTCCATTAAGAACAGCAGGTCTATAGAGAAAGCGAGAGAATCTGACTCCTCCCTTGACAGAACTGAACCATGAATATTATCCTCTAAAGCATTTCTAAAGAAATGCTCCCATAGGAGGCCAATGCCTGGTAATAGGATATCTGGGAGGAAGGAGGACCCCAAACATCCTTGTGTACCCTGACTGACTTCATGCACTATCCCCTCCAACCACCACCGGGGGGAGGGTAAGCTGCTGTAAACAGAACCTAGAGTCACCAGGACAGAAGGAAGAATTTTCAAATATTAACATAAAGAAAAAACAAAGTCGCCAAACACTTATGGAAAACCTATGAAACAGAGGCTCCAAACTCAACAGAAAACTCATTATCAAAGGAATCAGTTAATGGAAAAAAAAAGACTCAGTGACTATGTGAGGAATGAGTAGAAGTTACAGAAATGAAAACCAAGAGCCCTGCAATTCAGTAGATTGGCAGCTGGGAGCAACTGACGGCTGACTTCGTGCGGGGGCCCACTGAGCTAAGGAGGTTCTCTGAGAATGTAGTTCAAGAGAAGAATGAGGCAGAAAGTACAACAGAAAAGTTAAAACTGGAGAATACATTCACATGTTCCCACAGCATTCCAAAAAGAGAGAGCAGAGGAAATTATAGTTAAAAGAAGGAGAGGGGAGAAGGAAGAAGAGGGAAGGAAGGAAGAAAAGTAAGGAGTCCAGGAGAAGATCATTTACCAGAGCTGAAAGGCCCACCACTGCCTGAGGTCTGATGTAAAAAGACCCACATACAGACACAGCCTACAAATAGTCCAGAGCCGAAGGATAAAGAACAAATGTCTAAAGACTTTCAGAAAGGAAAAAAACAAACATGTAAACATGAAGTAATGAAAATCAAATTAGTGTCGGACTCAAGGCTCCACCTTTTCCTATCCCCCAGGGAACGAGCTCATGCTGTGCTCCTGAGGGGCCAATCTTATAAGACTAAAAAATAGATGGCGCTTCTAGAAGTAGAAATCTGGCCAGACTTGTCACTGCTAATGAAAAAGCTAGAAAATGGTGGGGCAACCATTTCCAAGTCCTGAGAGAAAATTAGCTCAATCAATTCAAAAATTCTAGATCCAGCCAATTTAGTGTGAGAGGAAAATAAAGACATTTTTTTCAGACATACAAGAGGCTTTCAATGGCTATGGACTATAACTCCTTTTTGGAAAAATTTCTAAACTCTAGAGAGTAAGAGAAAAATCCAGTTAACAGAAGTAAGCAAAGACATCTGATTTGTTGATATACAATATTTAACTAAAGCTACTCTGACCAGAGGAAATGTTAAGAAAGGACCGTAGGGCGTAACTGCAAGCAAACTACTGTTGTCTTATTCAAGGGGAGGGCTGTGTAGTTAAGAAATGCACTTGCCTCAGGGTGCCTGGGTGGCTCAGTCAGTTAAGTGTCTGCCTCAGGCTCATGTCATGATTTCAGGGTCATGGGCTAGAGCCCCACATTGGGCTCCCTGCTCAGCGGGGAGTCTGCTTCTCCCTCTCCCTCTGCCCCTCACCCCCACTCATGCATATGCACTCTCTCTCTCTCAAATAAATAAATAAAACCTTAAAAGAAAATGCACTCAGCTTCAAGTAATAGAGAAATCCAACTCATGGAGAGAATTTTCTTATAACAATTCTGGAGAAAAGAAGCTGCTAGATATTGGCCCAGAAGTTTGACGATATGTCAGGAGAGTTGCCTCTACAATTCTCTCAGCCTTCCCCTCACTCTGAGCATCTCATGGTTGCAAAGATGCCTACTGTAGCTCCTGATGGCACAGCCACACTGATGTAACAACAAGCAGGGTGGATGACAAGTATTTCTGTCTCTCTTGAGGGACTCCTGAGTGGCTCAGTCGGTGAAGCGTCTGCCTTCAGCTCAGGTCATGATCCTGGGATCCTGGGGTCAAGGCTCGCATCAAGCTCCTTGCTCCACCAGGAGCCTGCTTCTCCCTCAGCCTGCTGTGCCTGCCGCTCCCCCTGCATGTGCCCTCTCTTTCCTGACAAATAAA
The DNA here is from genome assembly GCF_054177405.1 of Leptonychotes weddellii. Taxonomy (NCBI): domain Eukaryota; kingdom Metazoa; phylum Chordata; class Mammalia; order Carnivora; family Phocidae; genus Leptonychotes; species Leptonychotes weddellii. The sequence goes on from NC_138371.1 coordinate 19,980,363, forward strand.
TAAAATCTTAAAAATCAGATGATTTCTAGTTTATTTTATTGGCCACGAGTCAAGTCATGTGACCATTCCCAGCTGGAAGGGAACCTAGAAAAAGAGTATTTAGCTTTTACCACCTCTATACCCAAGAAGGCAAGGGAGAAGTGGTTTGGGAACAACAATGGATCATTCGACCAGGTGTTGGCTACTGCTACAGACTTTTTTCTCTGTTGGTGCCCATGGTTTTTGGTCACACTCCTTCTCCATTGGTCACACTCCTTCTCCCTTGGTCACACTCCTTCGAAGAATGAAGAGGTAGACCAGACAGAGTGGTGTGCAGCAAAGCAAGGTTTATTGAGTGATAGCAAAGTGATAGTACAAAACTCCCAAGTGGGGCGGGGGGTACCTGAGAGGGTGGTCATGGGAGTTCCTAAGTCTAGGGGTTTTTATGGGCTTGTTGGTGGGCTCTTTTAATCTGATTAACCTTCCCTGTGACTGTCATCCAATCAGGTTTTTGTCACATGGGAAAGGGTGGAGGGCTCCTTCCAGGGTGGTGTAAAATCCTTTTAAGGGTGGTTTCCTCTTGAGGGGGTGGGGAGGGCGGGGGCTTGTCCCTGCCTGCCTGCCTGCGTGTGGACTATCCTTCATCACTACAGAGGCTAAAGATGCTGATTCACTATAGATGTTGGTAGTGAAGGGGATCCAGATATGCCACCCCAAAATAAGCAATCTTAGCCCAAGGATTATTTTGAACTGAAGGCAATTAAGGATCAATATAGGAAGAGTTTTCTGCCCTCTCCTTATCTGCCTGAAAGCAGGCCATAAATTCCCCACCCCCTCCCGCCCCCCCACCCAACCTGGACCAGGAGAGGAGAGGGACATTCATCACCAGAGATGGAGAGCCAGCACCGAGAGCAGTCTGCACAAAGCTTCTGAAAATAGCCCTTATCTTCCACTAGCTCCCCCCTGTATTTCCTGCTCACTTCCCCACAACTTACCATCCTGGAAGCCCAGATCCTCCTCATTTTATTTTATTTTATTTTTTAGATTTTTTAAGTAAGCTCTACACCCAACATGGGGCTCAAATTCACAACCCCAAGATTAAGAGTTGCATGCTCTACCAGCTGAGTCAGCCGGGTGCCCTTTTTGTTTTGTTTCCAAACCTTCCTTCTTTTGTTAAGAAGAGTACAACTGGGTATTTACCGCAAAGATACAAATGTAGTGATTTGAAGGGGTACATG
>NC_138371.1:19982079-20035547 GCF_054177405.1 Leptonychotes weddellii
TCTGAGAAACTGAGGGTTCTAGAGGGGAGTGGGTGGGGGGATGGGTTAGCCTGGTGATGGGTATTAAAGAGGGCACGTATTGAATGGAGCACTGGGTGTTACACACAAAGAGTGAATCATGGAATACTACATCAAAAAGTAATGATGTAATGTATGGTGATTAACATAACATAATAAAATTAAATTAAAAAAAAAAGAAGAGTATGTAAGCTCCCAAGTCTATAGTCTCCCAAACTACTACTTTTGAGTTTCACTTCTTTTCTGTGAACACCCACATACGTAAAAATATTAATAAATTTATTTTTCTTTTTTTTTTTTAAAGATTTTATTTATTTGACAGAGAGAGAGAGCATGAGCAGAAGCAGAGGGACTGGCAGGGAGAGGGAGAAGCAGGCTCCCCACTGAGCAAGGAGCCCAACGACGTGGGGCTCAAACCCAGGACCCCTGGGATCATGACCTGACCTGAAGGCAGATGCTTAACCAACTGAGCCATCCAGGTGCCCCAATAAATTTATTTTTCTCCTATTAACCTTTGGTCAATAAAATTCACAGGCCCTCAGTACTGAATCTAACTGTATAGAGGAAAAGGTTTTCTTCCCTAACAATAGAAGAGTATAAATTCAAATGAATGTTTATAAATCAGGATAACGACAAATATAAACATCTGGAAAAAAAAATCTTATCAGCAACAGGGTGCCAAATACCTACCTTCTAACAACCAAAAAGGGAACTATGTAGTTTGTCCTGCCATTTGGAGCTGAGTCTGAGACTCCAAAGGTGTAAGAATGAGATGGTCCTTGTATTATTTCCTCATGTGAGTAGACTAAGTTATCTACAGGACTCTTTTTTTTTTTTTTGCTGAATGTCATACACAGAGTTGAATTGTTCAGAATTTTGAGAACCAGGAGGATGAAGAAGAAAAAAGAGAAGAAATTAGAAATACTGTAGACTTTTAAGTATTTTCACCATCTACCCCAGAAATGTTTTCTGGTACTCTAAACAAGTGAACTCCAATAATGTGTGTGTTTAAACATTTTATTTATTTATTTTAGAGAGATAGGGAGAGTGTGTGAGCAGGGAGAGGGGCAGAGGGAGAGGAAGAGAATCTCAGGCAGACTCCAGGCTGAGCGGGGAGCCTGATGTGGGGCCTGATCTCAGGACCCTGAGATCATGACCTGAGGCAAAATCAAGAGTCAGATGCTTAACTGCCTGAGCCACCTAGGCGCCCCCCCACCATGTATGTGTGTTTTTAGTTTTTAAATATAATACGTGAACTATTATATGCCCAGTCTGCTCCAAGGTGGTGTTCTGATTCAGCGATACAAGGCATTAAGATGGGAAGGCTGCCTGAAAATAAAAGATTGTTCAGGGATTTCTTTGTACCGTGATTGTTCACCCTTGTGATTGTGAATGGAATTCAAATCATTTTAAGCAAGCAAAGGAGTTCTGAATCACCTTGAATGCTACCTTGCAAATCTGCAGCAACAAACAAGAGGGCCAAAAGGTTAAAAACTCTGATGAAATTTTTAATGATAAAGATTTTCAGTTGAATTTAAAGTCTTTAATCATAATGAATTTTAGGTGAAAGAAATTACTTGCTGTTCTTGTGACTTATAATAATCCTCAGGCAAAAATTATTTTTTTGGAGATTTTATTTATTTATTTATTTGTTTGTTTGTTTATTTATTTGAGTGGGGAGGGGGGAAGAGCACAGAGGGAGAGAGAGTCCAGGGAGAAGCAGACTCCCCATTGAGCAGAGAGCCCAAAGAGGGACTCGATCCCAGGACCCTGAGATCATGACCTGAGCCGAAGGCAGACACTTAACTGACTAAGCCACCCAGGTGCCCCTCAGGCAAAAATTATTAAGACCTATTTACCATACTAATATTTTTCATGAAACGGCCCCCTCTTTTTTTATGCATAAGGTAAAGTCTCTTTTAATTTTGCTTATGTGGTGTTATCATTTGAGTTTACCATTTCTGTAGCATAAAACAAACATAACCTTTACTTGAAGCATATTTAAATGATGTCAAATCTAATAAAATTAATGGCCCAATTCTTTGCAATCGTTCCAATATATTTTCTTTCTTAAACCAAAATTATGAGTAAAAATACCATTTCTTTTTAAATGATTTCACATAATAAAAATATGAAGTCTAGATTAAATTGATCTTTTTACTACTGTTCATTCTGCTATATTCCCTTTATGAAATTGATGTTTCATGTTCAATTGTTTAATTTCAACTGAAATTGGAAAACCAAAGCATCTTAGGCTATATAATAATAAAATTACCTTACCCCGGTACAGTTTCATATTTTTCAAAGCACTTTCCCATTATTGAATTTTGTCTCACAACAAATCTAGTTATTATTATTTCCCTTTTGATATATAAGGAAAATGAAGCACCAAAAGGTTAAGTGACTTGTTTTTAGTTACCTCATTTAATTAGTGATAAAGCAAAGCCTGGCACTGAGTATTTCTGTGTCTCTCATAGAGTTCTTTGCTTTTCTATTTTATGAGTCCTGATATTTTCAAGAACTGAGCTGGGAGCATTTCCCCTCCAGCTGAACTCTAAGCTCTTCAATGGAGAGTTCAAGGAGATTGTCCGTTCTTGGCACAACCTTCCAAATTCCACAAGAGAATGTGGAAACTATAATGAGACGGGCAATCTAGTCTTGGGGGGGGAATGACGAAGTTTCATGTTTATACCTCTTTCGCCGGGAATCAGATAAATGTACCATCTGGTGAATGGATCAAGCTTAAGTCCAAGAAACAACCTCATGAAGTAGCAGGCTAGAAATTGATGGTTAACTCAGTGTCCATGGATGATTTTATAAAGTGGAGGTGTACCTCAAGGAAGATCAGAGGTCTAAGGTACAGAATAACAGGTTAAATCAGGGTATTTTCTGTCTTTCAGCAGCTGACGTAGAGTCCTATCAAGTGGAAGCTACATATTACTAGAAAATATATTTTTAAAAATTTTTTAAAAGATCTAAAAAAATTTTTTTTAATTTTTAATTTTTAAGTAATCTCCACACCCAACACGGGGCTCAAACTTACAACCCCGAGATCGAGAGTCGCACGCTTCACCGACTGAGCCAGCCAGGCGCCCCTAAAAATATAAACATTTTTAAGGCACCCAGTAGTAAAGACTGGAGGGGAGGATTTGGGGATGAAAATATACATTTCAAGGCCTAGCATTCAGAATGATTCCAGGTTTCAAGGCCTCAAATGTCTCCTGTGACCTCAAACAGGTACCTGGGAATATGGATATCCAGAGAGACAGGGATTTGTCAGGGGTAGCATATCCATTCTGGCCATACAGGTAACAGGGGAGACAAGGTCTCAGCCCAGCTTCCAGAACTGGAGAGACTGTGCCAAGATAGATTCAAACAAGATGATGCTCTGGGACAAAGTCAGAAAGATAATCCAGATTGTGGTGGGTAGTTACAGGAGCAATTTACAGTAAGATTTTTCTGAAGAAACTTGGGTAGCTAAGAGAAAGAAGCAAGATGGGTAAGAAATTTGCCAAACTTTTACAACTGGTAAGGATAATTTAGAATGAGGAAGGACGGGAGAGATTTGGTTGCTTTCAGGTTACACGTAAACCCAAAAGGGAGTTTGCATAGGGAAGTCCCGCTTCAAACTTGGGAAACTACAGTTCTTATGGTTCAACCCCCCCTCCGCTGCCCCCGCTCCAGGCCAGTTCCCCAGAGGAAGAATTCCCCAAGAAGTCTTCAGCTTCAGGCCCTGTTTAGACTCCAACCACTAAGGACAGATGGTGCAGGCTGCCTATTCCTGGACAGGACCAAAAACAAGGAGGGCCAGGACTCTCTAGGGAGAAATAATCAGCTTTTTTTTTTTTTTCTATTGTGGGCAGGGTAGGTATCTCAGAATAGATCATATCAAGAGGCAAACTCTACTCTGGTCTCCCAGAAACTGAGGCCAAGAGCTAAGGCAGGAAGCTACTCTAGTTTGTTGGGTATTTATTCATGGGTGTTCCAGCTGGTTAGGCTAAACTGCCTTCCCAGGACCCTTTCCCCTGACTGGAGGCAGGGAGCCTCAGGGAGAGGCTGATGGAAGCCCAGCATAGCCCTCATAGACAATAGGGTGGGGGTGAGAGCAGCAAGCACAGAGTCGAGTGTCCAGGCTTTGATGTAGTTGAGAATCCGGACTGGGCTTTACACCTACTCTCCCAGGCACGTTTATGTCCCTGGGCTCCTGTAATTATCCACTTCTGCAAGAACTATAGAATCTCCAGACGGCGAGTTGGACTACGGTGGGGAAGATGCCCTTGGGGAAGAGGTGAAAACATTTTCAGTACCCACGACCTCACCCATCCTAGCAGGAGTGGCTGAGCCCTGAGGCTTGAGAAGCGCTTATAAATCTTGTGTTTTTCTTCCATTCATTCAACCTCAAGGGACAGAGTTTATATAAATGTCAGGTTAGAAATATTTTCTTAGGGAAATATATAGTACCTGGGAAACAAATGCTCTTTGCAGCTGGCAGGAGAATTTCCTTTGTAGGAAAAGACAGATTCCTTAAAGAGATGCCAGTAGCAGGGTCCTAAAAATCTTCCTGTTTATCTCCCAAGACTCCTGAAGTGGGAAGTAATTTACATAATGTGAAGGGAGGAAAGGGGCAGGCATAGGTGCGGGGAGAGGCATGTTTCCAGAAAGAAGACAACACAGTTAGTGGCCCAGCCTAACAGGTTTGGGGGAAATAGTACCAAATCCTTGGCTAAGTCACATACAAAGTAAAATTCCTCCGCCTCTGCTGTGAAATTACTTGTAAATCTAACATTTCTTGCTAACGCCTTTGCAGGGGTTTGGTTTTGTTTTTTTGTGGGAGGAGTTCAGAGGGACAAGTGTGTGCCAGGCCCTTGAGTTACCCCAGGAAAAATAAAATGCTTCAGGAATACAGCTATTGATCCCTGTCTTGAAGTGCTTATAAAATACCTTGTAGTTTAAAAATGTTCTCATAAAATCATTATTTTCTGTAAATAGGGCAGTATCAATACTTTCCATTTTGCAGATGAGGAATGGGGCTTCAGAGATAGTAACTCGGCCAAGTGAAAAGTAACTGGAGCTTTGATTCTTTTTTTCTTATTGAAGGCACCTGCTGAATTTTTTTTAATGACTTTATTTTTTAGAGTTGTTATAGGTTCCTGGCAAACTTGAGTGGAAGGTACAGAGACTTCCCATACACCCCTTGTCCCCACATATGTGCATCCTCTCCCCTTATCAACAGCTCTTACCAGAGTGGTACATTTGTCACGATGGAGCCTGGGGGCATGGGTGCCATAGCGCTTGGCTCCCGGGGAGGTGGGGAGGTGGGGGGAGGGTTGGGGGGGCAAACAGATCAGGTTCCACCACTCACTGCTGACAAAATCCAAAGGCAGAGAAACCGGTGGTGGTGAAACAAGAAAGCAACGTATTTTAATTAAGGCCAACACCAAGAAGACAGCAGATGTCTCAAAAAGTCTCTCCAAGGGACGCCTGGGTGGCTCAGTCGTTAAGCGTCTGCCTTCGGCTCAGGTCATGATCCCGGGGTCCTGGGATCGAGCCCCACATCGGGCTCCCTGCTTGGCGGGAAGCCTACTTCTCCCTCTCCCACTCCCCCTGCTTGTGTTCCTTCTCTCGCTGTCTCTCTCTCTGTCAAATAAATAAATAAAATCTTTAAAAAAAAAAAAAAATCTCTCCAAAATGCCAAAAATACTTTTAGGTTTATGCAAGGAAAATGTGGGGCAAAGGTGGGTGGGTAAGAGCAGGTAGGCAGTGAAGGTTAAATCAGTCATCCTCTTGGAGTCAATCTCAGGCGGGGTCTTGCTGGCTCAGAACAGTCCTTATTGCTGGAAGAGGTAGTTTCAGTTCCCATCTAGGGAAGCTTTGTCTGCCTGCCCCCGCCCAGGGTCTTTTGCCTGAGTTAGGAGATAAGCTGGAAAGAAGAATTTAATCAGTTAGGAAGAATCTATTAAACTGAGGTCAAAATGGAGGTAGTTGAAGTCCTCTTTCGATAATCAATGAACCTACACTGAGGATCACGATCACCTAACATCCATTGCTCACATTAGGGCTCACTCTTGGTGTTGCACATTCTATGAGTTTGGACAAATGTATAATGACATGTATCCATCATTATAATATCATACAGAGTATTTTCACTACCCTACAGCTCCTCTGTGCCCTGCTACTCATACCTACTCACTCCACACCCAGCAACCACTGATCTTTTGACTGTTGCCATAGTTTTGCCTTTTCCAGAATGTCATATAATTAGAACCATACAGTATGTAGCCTTTTCAGTTTGGCCTCTTTTATGTAGTAATAAGTATTTAAGATTCCTCCATGTCTTTTCATGGCTTTGGACTTTGATTCTTGTCAATTAATTGTTGTTTATAAGGAGTCAAACCTACTCATACTTGTTAAAAGGTGTCAGCAGTGTGCTGGGAAATGTTAACAATTAGGTCTCTAAGAGAGAAGAAAAGACCAGGATTTGTTTCCACGTGGTAAATACTTTTCACCTGTGGCTGATTTCAAACTACCGGTGGTGACGCCCCTGAGTGCAGACAGAGTTGGGAAAAGGTGCACCGAGTCGGCAAGAGCAGGGAAGTATGGGCTCTCACATTCCACTGGGCCTTTTATAGTAAGGACACAATAGGCAGGTGTCAGGGACATCCAAGGAGGAGCAACAAATGATAGCTAGGACTTTCTTTTAAAGCATTTGATGAGGAATCTTGTACCCTTTTTTGCTTTGCTTTGGACAGATTCACTGATCTTAATCATGCCTCTGCCAAGTTTATCTTGCTAAAGTATGACTTTCAGAGTCCAAAACAAAAAAGAGAAGTCGTGTGCAGAGTCATTCGCTATGGTATCTTTCTCTTTGAAGAGACTGAGTAGGGGCAAGCTGCTGCAGTTCATGGAGTACAGAGGCGGAAAAATATCAATGCTCTCCTGCGTTACCCAGTGGTATGTCATGAAGGACAGCCACCTAGGAAAATCCAGGTCAAGATCATGCAGCAAGAAGAACTAAGGTTCACAGCAGACTATTTCTCTTTTCCAAGTTCTACAACTTTTATCACAGCCATGGTGACAATTCTCTTGTAAGAGCCTTTTGGAATCTCCTAAGCCATGGTGGTTGGAAAAGCCAAGTGTAAGTTTCTGAAACTACCCCTGCATTCAGCAGACACAGTCAGGGACCTTGGGAAGGAGCCCCTGTGCACCCGTGCCTGCTGGCTCCTAGGGCTTTTCTTGCAGCATGGAGTACAGACCAGGGAGCAAACTCGACTGAGACTGGTTCAAACTAGTCTGAGACAATGATGGCCCCCAAGTTTAACCTTTCACTACCTTTTACCCTCATTATAATGCTAAAAAAATCACACCCAGAGGTGGAGACTTAATATGCAAATTGAAACATAGGATATAAGAAGAAAAGGTCTCAACTACACCTCCACACCCAATTCCCTGTATTTCCCCCACCCCCAGCCACTGAGCCAGCACTCCTTTCCCATCTTGGGTCCTTAAAAACTTCCCCTGGCTGTTGTTCTGGGAACTAGTCTGTCACTTTTGTCCTGGCTGTGTCTCCCTTCAGCAGCAGATGTTGCCTGAATGAAGCCCTGCCTACACCTTTAAATTTGGGGTCCACCCTTTTTTCGACCATTGCTGGGCCCAACGACCTGAGTCCAGTAACACAACCCCAGAGAGCAAGTTGAAGGCAATCTATACCTCAAATGGAATGGCAGAAATTCGTGTCATCCTCAGAGTCTTAAAAGAGGGGCCCCATTATATTCTCATTGAATTCACTGGTATGGCCCCTACAAAAATCAGGTTGATCCCAGCAAATGATAGTGGACCACCATAAAACAGACTAAGGTGGTAGCTTTATTCACAGCCGCTGTGTTGTATGTGGTGTTGCTATGAGAACAAATCAACACAGCTGCTATTGACCTGGAAAATGATTTTTAAAATCATTATCAGAAAAGAGGACCAAAAACACTTTTCATTCACCTGGATGAAGAGCAGTGCATGTTCCAAGTCTTGCCCTAGGTCTTTGTTAATCTTCCTGCTCTCCGTTACAATAGATTCTAAAGGGACACTCCAGGAACATCATGCTGGTCCACTGGCGAATGACATCATATTAATCAAACTAGTGAGCATGAAGTGGCAAATGCTCTGGATGCTCTGGTAAGTCATATGTGAATTGGAAATTAGATAAACCTTAGAAAAATTCATGGTACATCAGTGATATTTTTATGGTCCAATGTTTTGAGGAATGCCAGGACATTCCTTCAATGCTAAAGGACAAGAAAGCATTGTTCTATAACAAAGAAAAAGGCACAACACTTAGCCTTCTTTGGATTTAGGAGATATCCTATCAGTTGGGTTAACTAACTCAGATTCCTTGCTCCCTGGTGGCAAAATTCAGACACTTTTCACTCAGTCTCTCAGAGGACCCCAATCAGGATTGAGCCCCAGTCATCCACAAGAGTAAATCTTTTTTTTGACTTTTACCCTTCTCTCTGCACCATGCCCTACAATGCTAACTAGCATCACCTCCTAAATAATTATACCCAATAGTAGGATCTGCTATTGAAGGGACCGAAACCAAGACAAGGGTAGAAATGAGGGAAGTAATTACAAAGTTATTGTCATCCAGACAGAAGATAATGATGGTTCAATTAGAGGGATAGCAATGCAAGTAATTGGATATGATCAGGAGTGGTTGAATTCTGGATGTAGTTTGAAGTTCGATGTGTGAAGCTGGATGTATGCTATGAGGTAAAGAAGGAGCCCAGGATGTCTCCAGAGATTTTGCCTGGATTAACTCGAATGATTGAGTTTCTTTCAAGTGAGACGGAAAAGACTTCAGGAGGAGCAGACTTTCTAGGGAAGATACAGAACTCAATTTTGGTCAGCTTAACATTGAGATACCTAGTAAATATTCAACAGATGCTTTCAAATAGGCGGTTGGATACATGAGTCTAGAATTCAGGGGGAAGGCCCACAGAAGAGATATGATGAGAGTCATTAGAAGAAGGATGTTATTTCAAGCAGTGAGATCACCAAAAGGGAGAAGGAGTAGAGGAACAAGGCATGAGCACTGGATCCCCCAGTGCTATAGAGAAAAGAGAAGGAACAGGCAAAGGAGATTGAAAAGAAGCTATTGGTGGCATAGAAAGAAAACTCAGGAAATGAGATGTCCAGGAGGCCAATGAGACAAAAAAAAATTGTATATTAAGGAGGAGGGAGTGACCAGCTGTATTAAATGCTGCTGATAAGTCAGGTCAAATAAGGACTGAGTGTTTATGAGTGTGTTTAGCAGTGGGAAGATCAGTTTGAGCCTGATGATAAAGTTTTGATGCCTAAAACCCTTCATGAATTAAATGAGTTTCAGTGGATATCTGAGCATTCCTGGGACTGAATACAATCCAGCCTTCCTCAAGAAAATGGGGAGGATATGTATGGAAAGAAGGAAGGACTTTTAAAATGAATTCTGGCCCTGGGTGGCTCAGTCGGTTAAGCGTCTGCCTTTGGCCTGGGGTCCCGGGATCGAGTCCCGCATCGGGCTCCTTGCTCAGTGGGGAGTCTGCTTCTCCCTCTGCCTGCCACTCCCCCTCATTGTGCTTGCTCTCTACCTCTCTCTCTCTTTCTGACAAATAAATAAATAAAATCTTTAAAAAAATAAATAAAATGAATTTTGGCTACTTTGCAATTTTGCCTAGGGTCAGCCATGTCATTGGCAATAAAACATTGGGAATAATATGAATGGCAAATGAGCAAAATCCCCTGGGTGCCCTGAGGGGTGGAGGTGGGGAAAATACAATAACACTAGAATCTCCTGGCAGTCATGCTAGATTAATTTACTGAATGCTTTTGTGATAGATTTTGCTGTAAAATATATTGGATCATAGATTCTACTGAACAATAGTACTTACAATTTCCAATTGCAGAGTGTTTTTGGCTTATTATAATCAATGGGGGTGCCCCTAGATACCTTGGAAATGATGGCTTGATTCAGGATAGCACAACCCTCTGATAATAATGCTGCAAGTCGTCTGACAGTAAACCTCAATTGTTCAACGAGAATCCAGGAGGGATAATGCTAAAAGGCTTACACACAAAAAGCAACTGACTCCCAGAAAGTAGGGGGCAAAATAAGTCTACGTAATCATTTCATCCATTCTCTACATTGCAAAACGTTGTTCTGTGTCTAGTTGTACTCTGGTACAAATGATGGATTTTTCTTTCTCTTGCGATAGCATTTGAATTTGGTCCAGGAATTACCTCTAGCTTACTTTACCAGCATGCAATGTCATCTCTCCTGATGGAAAATGCTGCCTACTGATGTTTGCATTTCTTCACCCACTATCCTCTTGGCAGTAATTGCACTTGAGATAAAAATAGTCTCTACCTATAGGGTTGTGGAGGATCATGTGATTTAATCTAGCATACTTAAATCACGTAGAACAGTACTTGGGAGAGAGCTTGTGCTGTAAGTGTGAGAGCTACCTCTTATATTTACCTTCATACAGCAATGCTTCCATCTCTGCATTGCCTACCATTACATGGATTTCTGGGACATGTGGCCATGACCGATTATAAAATATAGAACTTATCACATCATTGTGAGAATGAATACTTCTAATTCTAAAATGTATGAATGTGCGGGAAATGATGATCCTGAAATTTTCAGAAACCCTATAAATTCTGAAGACAAAGATGAGTATGAGCCACTCTTGTTCCAAAGGCCTGAATCAGACCTTGGAATCTTAAGATCTCTGAGCCTATGAGAAGCAACTGACATGCTAAATGAGTATTTACAGCAATTGCATACTTCTAAGAAAAGTAAGACGCATATCCTTCTGCCAACCCCACTACTCAGACTCAGCAGGTTGTCTTTGGTTCATATGGGTCACTGCTTATTGTCCAAGGCTGAATTTTCTTTGTAAAGAGGCTTTGTTGGTAACATGAGCACTGAGATCCTTGCAGAGGCATTGGTCATTCTTCTTCGAGCTCCTAATGCTGCCCTGGGATGCAGTGAGGAGGTGGAATGCAGGTCTTCTACTTCCAGAACCCCAGACCACCAACCCTTCTAAGAGCATCTTTCAGTTTTTGTCACATCCGGTTCCTGGTTGCAGAGTCTCAGAGCCCATGCTCTCTCTTGGACTCTTTTATAAAACAAAATGTTCTTAACTCTGCAAGACAAGCCCCAGCTCCCCATTCAACCAAAAACCCAACTGTGACTGAGAAAGGTTTGGAAAGGAGGAAAAATACCTCTTATGCTTCTGGTCCATCTACAGCTATACAAACAAAACTCAAATTTTTATCTCAATGAATTATTCCAGCACATCATAAAATGGGCCATAGGATCTCTTGCCTCTGGCCTTCACACATGTTGCTTTCTCTGCCTGAAATATGCATGTTTTCCCTGCCTCCTTACCTGGCAAACTCCTACTCACTCTTTGCATCTTAGTTAAAACAACACTTAGCAAATTTAAACTGTGCCTTGATTATTTTTAAACATCAACACATTGAAAATTTTAAGAACGTAAATCTACTTTCATACATGATGCTCACTAGCATAGTTTAAAGTGAGGACGGGGTGGCCTCAGATGACCTGTGAATAAGCCAGGTTTCTCTTCAAGGGCTCAATCTTCCTTCAGGCAACCTCCTCCTCTGAAGGACAACCACCTCATCAAGGAGATTTCGTTTCCTTCATCCCTTCCCAAGGATCTGAAAATCATTCCTTTACATCTAAGTGGAAATGTAAGTTGATATGTTAAATCTCCCAGGGCATTTGCAGATTAAACCTAGGTACTCTTGTGCTATGAGAGGCTTTGCTCCCAAGGAAAGTGATGTTAAGCAGCAGAGAGGATTTTCCTTATTTCAGTACAGAACTAGTGACTTTGGGCCTGCCCTAACTTCTATGAGTAAAATAACACTAAATGTATTTCAATTGTCCCTAGGATTATTTTGAAAACCAAATGAGATAATGTATTTCAAAGTATCCATAAACTATAAAGTATTACACAAATGTTAGTGCTATTATTAGTAAGTTTTACAAATTAAGTATTCATTGGCATTCAAGGCAAATCTGGAGATTCCTTATTCATAAGTCCCAGATCTCTCAAAGTTGCTAAATTCTGTTCTGCATTCAGTAGAGCTTGGAGTTCTAGGTAGATTTAGGGACAGGTTCTGAATATTTTCATAAAGCAAGGAAGCATTTTTTTTTTAAGAATAAAATGATGCATGTGTTTCATAATGATCTTTTAAAAAATATTTTTTTATTTTCTCTTTTGCCTCATTGGGAACCTTTTGAGCCTTTCTTACTTTTGTCCCAGAAGAACATTTTATTTTCCTTTGTGACTTGAAATATTTTTTTCCTTACGGACCCAAGAGCTGAACTTTGATGTTTATTAAAATAACTCATTTCTTCATTTTCAGTAAAAATTGATTAGATCCTCCCTTACCTCCTAATTAATTTTTTAAAATTTATTTACTATGTCTTATAAGTGAACTACACGGGGTCTATAGAGGTTTATCTTTTATTTATTCATTTATATTTATTTATTTATTTATTTGAGAGAGAGAGAGCGAGTGCGCACAAATGGGGGAGGGGCAGAGGGAGACGGAGAAAGAGAATCCCAAGCAGACTCTCAGCTGAGCGCAGAGCCAGAGGCAAGGCTGGATCCCATGACCCTGAGATTATGACCTGAGCTGAAATCAAGAGTCAGACGCCTAACCACCTAACTGACTGAGATACCCAGACACTCCAAGGCTTATCCTTTAAAAAACTACTTTTTTCTGCCAAACCAAATGTGTGCAGTTGGAACATCAGCATATATTTCATATTTATTGCATATCACTAAGGCACTATATTTTTCCTTTTATCAAATGTTATGAATTTGCATGATTAAAAATGATTTTTGTCCACCCATATCGAAATATTTTTTTTTGAAGATTGGTCTTTGTTTAAAGTGGTCTTTGTGAATCTGTTTTTCTCTGAAGCCAGAAACTGTTTAAGAAAGCAGGCAGTGAATTATGCTAGTTTGAGAAAAGAAGCAAAAGAATCTGTTTATTTTCTGTTAAAATGATATATACTAGGTAAGCGTTTGGCTGTTCATGTGCCTAGGTCAGAGGCTAGGCCCTCTCAACCAAAATCAAATGAGCCACTGAGCTTTGCTCCTACCAATGCACTCAAGCACAATAACCAACCAAACAAATAAATCCATCCATCCATCCATCCTCAAACTACCTACATCATTGTTCTGAGTGTCAGAAAACTGGACTGCAGTGTCCCACATGAGCACTTTTACACTCTGAGAGTGTTGGCCATTTTTTCCTCTATTTTCATTCATTTATTCATTCGCTCATTCATCCAACAAATATTTTTGGCTCCCTATGTGTCAGGTACCCATTTAGATGAACAAGTGCCTGATCCAGGCATTCAGATGAATGAGAGAGACAAGATCCCCTGCTTTCATGGAGATTATGATCAAGTGGGTAGAAGCAGGTAATAAACAAGTAAATAAAATGAGATCGTGAAGCGGGTAAATGAGTGAGACTGATTGGCATAGGAAGGGAGGGCAACTCATTTAGAGTGTCTGGCCAGGAAGGCCTTTCTGAGGACATGAACTTTGTTTGAAGCTCTGAAGAATAAGAGGGAACCAGTCATACAAAGAACGAGAGGGAGAATGTTCCTGGCCCAGGGAACAGAAATGCAAAGTCCCTAAAGGAGGAACAGACTTGGCCTTCTCAGTATTTCTGCAAGAAGCCAGTGTGGCTGCACTTCATTGAGCAGAGGGCAGAATGGTAGGACATGAACTTAGAGATGGAAGAATGGGCTGCATCGTGAATCTCATGATGACCAAAGTAGGGGTGGTTGAGTTTTATTCCAAGTGGAAGAAGAAGCCATAGGGGAGTCTTAAGCAGTGGAGTGACAGGGTCTATTTTACATTTAAAGCACTGCCTGGCTGCTGTGCAGCAACTGAATTATGAAATTGCTAGAACAGAAGTAGAAAAACTAATGGTGGGATTATGGCCCTGGTCCAAGTGAGAGATGGTGAGGACCAGGGTAAGAGCAGGGAAGACAGAGATAAGCTAATGGATTTGTGGTACATTTGAAGGTGTACATTAGTGGTACAGTTGGCAAAATGTTGATTAGATTAGATACTGAGAAGGGGATGAGGGAAAGAGAGAAATCAAGAATATCTCCTAAATTTTTGAAATGATGCATTACGTTGATGGCAGGGCCATTTACTGATATTGGAAGGCTAAGGGAGGGATACATTTTTGATGCACAATCAAGAGTTCTGTGAAGAGCATGAAATCCAGGTAGGAGAAAGTAAGGTACTAGAATAATGTATTTACCAGGTTATATCAATCAGTGTTACCAAACTGCAATTAAGGAGGAAAGAAACACGTTCTTCTAGAGTTATCTTTTTTGTTCATGGAAGAAGACTAAAAAATAGGCACAAACAATTTAATGCACTGTAATTTGGGGAGGGCAGTGATCACGTTGAGGTGCAGAACACATGGATTTACAGCACTTTTTATAGAACATTATAAAATATTGATATATTTAATTTCATTGTGTAAGTCAGGAAATTTTTTACTAGCAGGTATATATATATATAATATATATTATATATATATAATAGAACTTGAAAGTGCTTGGTATAATACTATACTATTACTACAGTATAATAATATACTATACTATAATAATGTACTATTATATGCTCAAGAAATATGTGTTGAATGAATGTAAATATAACAATATAAAAGAATCACAAGTACATGTACTTATGAAAAAAGCCACTAACTAAGCATCATAAACTAAAGATGTGTTTGTTGACACTTGTTTGTTAGACAAATGGTGGCAAAAAGCAAAGTGAACACATAACAGCAGGGTTCCAACAGGCATATAGGTTGAGAACCCCCAGCATAGCAGACTCCATTTTTAATTGCAGCCCAACTAGATCCAGTTATCGGCTTCTGAACACGTTATTTAATTTGGGACTTTCAAACACAAACTTCTACAGTAGCTAGGCAGCATAAAATGGTCTAGAACTATCAGTACTGATGCCAGAGGATAAAATTGAGAATATCTGCTTCGTTCCCAGGGGCAGTCCTTTCTCAGCTCTGATAGTTACTACTGTGCTGGAATGAAAGTCTCATCTTGCCAGATTTTTCAGTTTTTCAACACTTCTAAATGTTGGCAATTCCGTTTTCTTTAGAAAATGCTGTGGGAGCCAAACAAAACATATCAATAGGCCAAATTTGGCTCTTGGGATCTTAATTTTGACCTTGGACTTAATCTTTGTGGGCTTCGGATAATATAATTATGTGACAGTGACATGTAAACTTAATATTATTTTCTCAGTGGTTCTTAACATTTTCAGTTACAAACTCCTTTAAGAATCTGATGAAATGGGGCACCTGGGTGGCTCAGTCGGTTAAACATCTGCCTTCGGCTCAGGTCATGATCCTGGGATCTTGGGATCGAGCCCTGCATCGGGCTCCCTGCTCAGTGGGGAGCCTGCTTCTCTCTCTCCCTCTGCCCCCTGGCTCATGCTCTCACTCTCTCTATCTCAAATAAATAAATAAAACCCAGAAATGGACCCACAACTATATGGTCAACTAATCTTTGACAAAGCAGGAAAGAATATCCAATGGAAAAAAGAGTCTTCAAAAAATGGTGCTGGGAAAATTGAACAGCCACATGCAGAAGAATGAAACTGGACCACTTTCTTATACCGTACACAAAAATAAACTCAAAATGGATGAAAGACCTAAATGTGAAATAGGAATCCATCAAAATCCTTGAGGAGAACACAGGCAGCAACCTCCATGACCTTGGCCACAACAACTTCTTGCTAGACACATCTCCAAAGGTAGGGAAACAAAAGCAAAAATGAACTATTGGGACTTCATCAAGATAAAAAGCTTTTGCACAGCAAAGGAAACAGTCAACAAAACTAAAAGGCAACCTATGGAATGGGAGAAGATATTTGCAAATGTCATATCAGATAAAGGACTAGTATCCAAAATCTATAAAGAACTTACCAAACTCAGCACCCAAAATACAAAAAACCCAGTCAAGAAATGGGCAGAAGATATGAACAGACATTTCTGCAAAGAAGACATCCAAATGGCCAACAGACACATGAAAAAATTCTCAACATCACTAGCCATCAGGGAAGTACAAATCAAAACCACAATGAGATACCATCTCACACCAGTTAGAATTGCTAAAATGAAAAAGTCAGGAAACGACAGATGTTGGCGAGGATGCGGAGAAAGGGGAACTCTCTTACACTGTTGGTGGTAATGCAAACTGGTGCAGCCTCTCTGGAAAACAGTATGGAGGTTCCTCAAAAAGTTAAAAGTAGAACTACCCTATGACCCAGCAATTGCACTACTGTTTCTCCAAAGGATACAAACATAGTGATTCAAAGGGGCATCTGCACCCCAATGTTTATAGCAGCAATGTCCACAATAGCCAAACTATGGAAAAAGCACAGATGTCCATCGACAGATGAATGGATAAAGGAGATGTGGTGTATATATATACAATGGTATGTTACTCAGCCATCAAAAAGAATGAAATCTTGCCATTTGCAATGACGTGGATGGAACTAGAGGGTATTATGCTAAGTGAAATAAGTCAGTCAGAGAAAGACAAAGGCCATATGATTTCACTTATAAGTGGAAGTTAAGAAACAAAACAGATGAACATAAGGGGAGGGAAGGAAAAATAAGATGAAAACAGAGAAGGAGGCAAAGCATAAGAGACTCATAACTATAGGAAATAAACTGAGGTTGCTGGAGGGGTCAGTGGGGGTGGGGTAATTGGGGGATGGGCATTGTGGAGGGTACTTGAAGTAATGAATACTGAGTATTGTATGCTACTGATGAGTCACTAAATTTTACCTCTGAAACTAATAATACAATATATGTTAATTAAATTGAATTTAAATAAAATATTTTAAAAAAAAGAATCCCTGGCTTAAACAAATGCAAAAATTAAAATGTTATAATGGCGTCTCTTCAGCTGTCAGCTCAGACCCAGATCTAACTGTATAATTTTATAATGTCTACTTTTCAGTTTGATGTTTCTCCTTGGTCTTGACCTTCTAAAATTTCTCCTATTTCCTTTTCCCCTCTCATTTTCCCCTTGTTGGTTATTCTTCTCCCTCTC
Source organism: Leptonychotes weddellii (assembly GCF_054177405.1). Lineage (NCBI taxonomy): Eukaryota > Metazoa > Chordata > Mammalia > Carnivora > Phocidae > Leptonychotes > Leptonychotes weddellii. The sequence continues at coordinate 19,999,283 of NC_138371.1, forward strand.
CTCATGATTGTATTTATGCTACCGTGGTTGCTCAGAGATCTCTACAGTTGCCCCTACCCAAATCTGTGGTCCACTGTAGGGCTGTCTTGAATCTGCCTTGGGCCAACTCCCTTAGACATCCCTGTGGATATCTTTCAGCAGAACTTCAAAAGCACTTACTGACTACACATCTCATTTTGACACTTAATCACACTCTTGCTTTTTAATGTTATTAAATATTTTGCATGACTGTGCCATAGGGCTGCATAAAGTCTGATGTTTTGTGCCTCTTTTATACACCCCACAGCATTGAACAGAGTAGTGAACATAGATAAGACCTTAGTAGACACAGATTAAGTTCAATTGTACTGCTCATGATTTCAAAGCTCCCTATTTTTCCATTTCTTTTTTTTAAAACAGGGCAAATCTCTCAAAGCACATGACATTTTTAAAATAAGCTTTCACCTGGTGATACAATGAAACCTAGATCCACAAGGGAACATGAGGATTTGGGCAGATGAAGGATACTCCTGTCTGGAAGCTGTAAGAACTAATATGGTAATTGATCTGCCTGGATTCTAAGGCTGATTAAGTGGTCATAGATCTTTAGGACATAGAAGAAGATTAACCAGAGAATATGTTCTTTGCTATAGAGTAATAAGCTGTGAATTTATGGTTTTTGATAATTTCTCAATCCATTTTACATTTTTATTAAATCTGTGTTATTGGAGTACATTACCAGACTTTAGATGTAACCTGTTATTCCTTGCAAAACATAGCCTTTAAGTAAATGTTAAGATGGCTTCTAAAGGTTAATGTTGCCAGTGTCAGATTTTTCTAGGTGACAGTTTAAAAGGCTTGACATTTGCTGGGTAGCCCCTGAGGAAGTGCTTCTCCTCCCAGAACATAGCACGTGTAGAAACTAGCCTCACTGAACAAACATTAATTGGGTGTCCACTATATACTAGGTATGCTGGTATGACGGAAAAGGAGTTCCTGCCTTTGAGATAGTAGGGATATGGTGATTAATAAAACAAACACCTGCCCCTGCCTTCTCCCCACTATTGAATGGGGAAACAGCACAGCAAGGATAGGTACCCTGAAAGTATGAAGGAATAGCATTATGCATACTAGTGGACCCTGGGGACCCAGTAAACCTCCTGGAGGAAATGACAAAGCAGTTTTCAGAGATATTGAGTAAAACTTAAGGGAAGTTTACCTTTGGAACCTCAATCACCATCAATTCACTGTCTATTGTTTCTTACTTATTGAATTTATATTGCATAAACTGTCATCTAAGGATTAATACTTTTTTTTAAAGATTTACTTATTTATTTAGAGAGAAAGCATGAGCAGGGGGAGGGGGCGAGAGAGAGGGAGAGAGAGAATCTCAAGCAGACTCTGTACTGAGCATGGAGCCCAGCTTGGGACTTGATCCCATGACCCGGAGATCATGACCTAAACTGAAATCAAGAGTCAGTTGCCTAACCGACTGAGCCACCCAGGTGCCCCAAGGATTAATATCATCTTAACTGATACTTTGTGTATTCAAACTACAAGAGTTCCTTTCTTTTTTCTTAAGATTTATTTATTTACTTTAGAGAGAAAAAGGGAGAGAGAGTGTGTGAGTCAGGGGACAGGAAGAGGGAGAGTGAGAGAGAATCTCCACAGACTCCCCGCTGAGGGGAGCCCAACTTGGGGCTCTATCTCACAACCTGGAGATCTTGACTGAGCTGAAACCAATAGTCCATCGCTTAGCTAACTGAGCCATCCAGGTGCCTCCAAACTACAAGAGTTCTAACCAGAGTGGGTATTGGTTATTCTGAAAACTATGCTTCACTCACCCACCCGGTGAATTTATTGTAAAGACTGCATTTGTCGGGGCGCCTGGGTGGCTCAGTCGTTAAGCCTCTGCCTTTGGCTCAGATCGTGATCCCAGGGTCCTGGGATCGAGCCCCGCATCGGGCTCCCTTGCTCGGCGGGAAGCCTGCTTCTCCCTCTCCCACTCCCCCTGTTTGTGTTCCCTCTCGCTGTGTCTCTCTCTGTCAAATAAATAAATGAAACCTTTAAAAAAAAAAAAAAAAAGACTGCATTTGTCAAATTACATCCCAGAGCAGAGGTATCTGGGAATACCTTAAACAATAAGGTGTACATAAGTAGGGGCATTATGAGATTTCTTAGGCTTCAAGAAACATATTCTATTACTGGAAGTTTATTGGGAAAGTATTGTTAACTTAATGAAACAGGGAGGCATTAGACTGAGGTAGCTCTAATGCCTGGATCGCCTATGCAAGCAAATCAAAATCTAAGCCTATAAATGTCTTGAGGTTATGAAATCAAAACACTAAGGACAACCAGTCACAAGCAGGCAATCTCCTGGTTCCTGGAGGTAGAGGGCTCCTCACCACTTCCGGTTTGGCACCACCTGATTGGAAGGAATTGCTTTTTGCTCAAATAAACTCTAGAAATGTTTAATATGCCTGTTTACCTTTTAATGGTGTGGCGGAATAGAAAGCCATTGCCTACTAAGCCTCACAAAGATTTCGAATAATGTTTCTCAGTCTACTAGCTTTTAAAATAGTAGCTTAAAAAATGTTTCAGACTCTGATGTTGACTTAAACACAAAGATAAGACTAAGCCTACCCTCCTCAGGTTCACAGTTCCTATAAACTTAAATAAATATATACATAGAAAATGAAATTTCAAATTAAACATAAATCATAGTATAAAACTAACACAATTTAAATTAAAACATTAATATAATATGTGCTACTACTTTGGTAAAACTAAATAATAAAAAGATTTCAAAGATATCAAGTCAGATTTTATATTTTCGTATACATTTTTTGACCTCAATAATACTAATGCCGAGTGTGCCAATTCACATGAGTATTAATAATTTCAAGAATTTATCTGCTAGGTGAAGATAATCAGAAGTCATACTTAAACAAAATCTGGCCAGGAACAATGCTTGATTGTCAGTTTATTGAATTTTATATTAAATAGGTACATAAATCTAGTTATTGATGAGGAAAAGAAAAGAAATCTTTAATATGTGTCTCCTCTTCTATTTATTACATTCAGAGCTAGGATATGCACATACACCTTGATATTAGTTTCCTACTGCCCAATTTATCACACACTTGGTGGCATAAAACAACTCATACTTATTCTCGTACAGTTAGTTCTTGGAGTCAAGAGTCCAAAATCAGCTTTATTGGACCGAAACAAAGGTGTTGGCAGGACCACACTCCCTCAGGAGGCTCTAGGGGAGAATCTATTCCCTTGCCTTTTCTGGCTTCTAGAGATGCATTCCTTGGCTCATGGTCCCTTCCTCCATCTTCAAGGTCAGCAATGTTACTTTTTTTTTTTTTTTAAAGATTTTATTTATTTATTTGACAGTGAGAGAGATAGCGAGAGAGGGAACACAAGCAGGGGGAGTGGGAGAGGGAGAGGGAGAAGCAGGCTTCCCGCCGAGCAGGGAGCCCGATGCGGGGCTCGATCCCAGGACCCTGAGATCATGACCTGAGCTGAAGGCAGATGCTTAACCGACTGAGCCACCCAGGCGCCCCTACATTTTTTTTATTTAAGTAGGCTCCACTCCCAGTATGGAGCCCAACATGAAGCTTGAACTCACAACCCTGAGATGAAGACCTGAGCTGAGATCAAGAGTCGGATGTTCAACCAACTGAGCCACCCAGGAACCCCAGCAAGCAATGTTACATTTTCAAATCTCTCTTTGCTTCATCATCGTGTACCACCTTCTCCTCTTCTGTCTCTGTCTCATGACACTTGTGATTGCATTTAGGTAATCCAGATAATCTCCCAATCTTAAAGTCTTTACCTTAATGACATCTGCGAAGTCTCACTTGCTATGCAGAACAACTTTCATAGGTTCTGGGGATGAGGACCTGCCTATCTTTGGGGGCCAGTGTAGCCTACCACAGTCTCCTTGCAGCCCAAGTGTGGTGGTACTGACTCCTGTGCAAAGGCTTTTCTTGACTTCAGTATGTTATCACTCAAAATTCCCAACACTGTTCTCAAGTTCCATTACTGAGAATATGGTATTTACTTTGATTGGCCTTTACTCAGTACATGAAATATGGACGCAGTATAGACACAAGCATGAAATTGCATGATGGCATTCAGCTATTAGGTGGCCGTTCCAGTGACCCATGCATGTATTAGTTTGTTGTCTCAGACTATCACATTTTTCAGCACACAGCATCTCTCTGGTCTACTTGGCCCATCATCATGGTGATTTAGCTCCTTCCAGCCTGAGTTTTGACTTCCCTCACAGAAAGGATCTAATTGGTCGACCCTGAAGCATTCTTAGAGGTCATCTCCTTTGGAAAGAGCTTTCATGGCAGACTCCCTAGCCCTTGTCAATTAGTTATGGGCTAACCATCAGCAGGTCCAGTGACGCAACAGGCACTTACTACAGAAGTCCTCTCAAAAAGAGGATCTTGGGGGCACCTGGGTGGCTCGGTTGGTTAAGCGACTGCCTTCGGCTCAGGTCATGATCCTGGAGTCCCGGGATTGAGTCCCGCATCGGGCTCCCTGCTCAGCAGGGAGTCTGCTTCTCCCTCTGACCCTCCCCCCTCTCATGCTCTCTCTCTCTATCTCATTCTCTCTCTCAAATAAATAAATAAAATCTTAAAAAAAAAAAAGAGGATCTTGGCATGGTAGGCAGTTCCTCAAAGGTGGGCAGTCTAGTTGCAAGTTTAAATGCATCATTTCTTTAGTAAAAGGAGAACAGATTCCATGATTCTATGAACTACGGAATAATGACAATCACTAGCTATAATTGAGGAGCTAGGATACATTCAAGGGAGACTATTCAAATTCATTAAGTCTTTTTCACTATCAGTTACAGCTGTATACAAAGCTAAAAGGATTGCTAAATGCTCAGGATAAAGAGGAAGGTGGGTTGAATTTGAGGAAATTGCCCATGAGTTCTTATATCTGTATTGATTTCTTGCATGACAAAAGGTTCTTCTCTTCGGAAGAAAGGAACAAAAAAACACTTTGGGGGGTAAAAGTAAATGCAGAAGCAAGTCAAAGTGAGATAATCACAAATGCAAGACCAAGCAGCAATTTGTCTGCCTTAAGTAGACAGATTAAGTTGGAGCAAAGCAGACGAGGGGATTCAATCGAAAGTTAAATTTATGAGTATTGTGACTTCTCTAGTGAGCAGGAGCCCAGTCTCAAACTCTGGCATATCCAGGCTCACAATTCAGGGTTTTTCTACCATATTTTGATTTCTGTAATTTATATTGTCATGAGTTTCAAAACTTCAGAAAGGTAAAATGACAGATAATGTTTGCAGTATTCATAGAGATTGTTTGGAGGAAAGATGCAGCAGTTACCATGATCTAATCTTTTTATGGTCTTTTTTTCCCCCATGTACTTCTATAGAAGTATATAATTTTTTTTAAAAGATTTTATTTATTTATTTGACAGAGAGAGACACAGCAAGAGAGGGAACACAAGCAGGGGGAGTGGAGAGGGAGAAGCAGGCTTCCCGCCAAGGAGGGAGCCCGATGCCAGGACCCTGGGATCATGACCTGAGCCGAAGGCAGACCCTTAACGACTGAGCCACCCACGCGCCCCATAGAAGTATATAATTTTTAAAACCTCCTTGGGAAATTTCAAATCATTTGGTAATTTTTACATACTACTAAGTTTCTAGAACTTGCTAAATTTTGGGTTGCATGAACTAAAATTACTATGTAATTGGATTTACTGAAAAATTTAATTCAAAACAAGACTAACAATAGTTGAGAATCACCTTAAGACAACATTGTTGTTTATATCATTTCACTGACCTATCCTTATACAATCACACTTCTTTGTTACTCATTAATTAGAAAGTGAGAGGAGTAGTGTGTGTGAGAGAGTTTTTTGTCCCCGCTGTAGACCATGTTCGAAAACAGTCCTATGGCCAATGTCCTAGGAAACTGGTTGGCCACTTCTCATAATTGCTAGAGCATGTTTGTGGCCCACCATAAGGGGAAAGTGAAGTCAAAATGTCTATCTTCAGAAGTGGCCCTTACTTCAAAGCAATGAGAAGGTTCACAGAATTCTAAATAAAGAAATGATTAAAATGGATGTTTCAGGAAGGGCACAATATGGACCAAATTACTAGAATAGAAAAGCATTAAAGATGGCACAAAGGTGGTGTATCTCTATCTCTTAACTTTTCATTTACTGATTGCCTCTTGGCGGACATTGACTTGGCTTCTAACGCAACCAAATGCAAAGTGATTTGGGCAGTGAAGATCATTATTCCAAAAGCAAATCTTTTTTTGCAAAGCCAAACAAATGAATTTTGCAATGCATTATAATGGTTTTATCCCTCTACCAGTAGTAAAAATAGAATGTGGAGATTTAAAAATATAAATGGGATTTTGCCAAATTATCCATCCTTAATTATTTTTTGAAAAGCATTGAATACTTAAATTTAATTTACATTCTTTATCATTTTAATTCATTGTGTAAACCTGATTTGAAAATTCAAATTAATCTGAAGAAACTTTCATTTCAAAACGAATCACTACATCCCTTTAATAGGAAATTTCCAGAAATACAAATTGATAGAGATAGCTTTATTCCCTAGCAACATGTCTCATACCAACCTTATATTTTCTGACTGTGCATATGCATTGTATCATAAGATTATAATTGCTTTTCAAATTGTCATAACGTATAGTTATTTTTTCCTACATATTCAAACAACTTAACAAAATTAAAGTCAAACCTAACAAACTAATAATTTTTACCAATTTAAAATGCCATAGAGAAAAGCAATTAAAATAGAAACTCTTTTCTTTAATAGCTCACCAGTCATACTTAGACAATGGGTAAGCAATTTTTTTCTGCTTTCTTTTTAAGTTAAAGTTTTTTTTAAAATAATCTCTACACCCAGTATGGGACTTGAACTCATGCTCCCGAGATCAAGAATTGTATGCTCTACTGACTGAGCCAGGCAGGCGCCCTGATTTTTTTTTTTTTTAAGTTAAATTTTAAGATGAACAACTGACTTGCTAAAGACTAGTCATAGGTGCCCAAAATATATTGTTATGGCTTAAGGATAGCATAACAAGATTTCTGAAGGTGAAATAAAATCATGTTTCTCAATGGTTATGTTTCCGTTACATAAAAATTTAGTCATTTATGGACGTTTGGAAAGACAGTCCGTTCTTGATTATTCACAGATCAGAGAGGTCTTTCTTCTGAGTTTCCATAATCAAATTCCTGGATTTATATCAGATCGTATAGGAAAGCAAAATACAAAATTCTTACAAATACATAATACGAAACTGGCCATTTATAAAATTTAGTCCCTACTCAAAGAACACAGAATTCTCTATGCATAATATTAGCCTTTATACTCCCCATGGCTTAAAGCATCAGTATCTGGACAGTCTGATGTAAAATATAATGCAAGGCAAAGTGAAAATGCAAAAATTCCACAAGATTCAAACTTTCATAAAGTCACTGAGAGTGATAATGGAGAGCTGCTAGAATGACAGACAAATGCGGATGTACTCATTCAACCACTGGAGAAGACAAAAGCAGCAGGCATGATGACAGAATAGAAGCTTCGAAAGAGAATTCTTTGAACACTAAAGGGTTAAGGGAGACCTGTGGGGAAATGTGGATTGAATTAATCTCTTATTACTATCTTACTATCGAAAACATTTGTGTGCAATGTTATGGCTCAAAGCAGTGAAATTTTGGCTCATTCTCTGTTCATTCCAAGAATCAATACACAATTACAAGTTGTAACCTAAATGTTGTTAAATAGGATTATTTTCACAATTTCTATTTCATTTTTTCAAGCTGAAGATCCATCAGATCTCTTTCACTTCCTCTTTTTCCTTCTCTGCCTCCTCTTTCTTCTCTTTTTTTTTTTTCTTTGTCTTCCTTTAGTATTTATGATGAAATTTTGGCCCCAGGGCTAAGAGGATCCACCTTCAGTGGATTTTTCCTCCTACCAAATAGCATCAGATCATGAGAACCTTTTGGGCAGAAACACAGAAAGGAATGATCTGACCATTTCAAATCTCAATAATCTGAAAAGGACAGGATTAGGGGTAATGATACTTGTGCTGGAATGCCATCATCTTTTGGGGGCAGATATTCTAATTCTGTGAACTTCCCAGTTCTTAGCCCTTAATCTCTCAGCACTGGAGAGTGTTTCCAAAAGCAGAATGTCAGCAGATATAATTTGTAGTCTCTTCCCCCTCGTATCCTCCTTATTCACTTAGATTCCCAAACTTTTCTTCAAGATAAGGTTTTTCAAGCTTAAATTATATTCCCCTTATGGCTTATTATTATTATTTTTTTTCTTTTAATCATCTTGCTTGTCCTGCCTCCTGAGTGTAGGCTTCCCTTAAGGTGCTTGTCCCTCTTTTCCTCAATGCTTTCCCTTGAATGTCTTGGAAATTAGGGGATTGTGTTTTTATTTTATTTTTTAAAAATATTTTATTTATTTATTTATTTGACAGAGAGAGAGTGAGAGCACAAGCCAGGAGACAGAGGGAGAAGCAGGTTCCTCGCTGAGCGGGGAGCCTGACATGGGACTCGATCCCAGGACCCTGGGATCATGACCTGAGCCGAAGGCAGGCGCTTAACCAACTGAGCCACTCAGGCGCCCCAGGGGATTGTGTTTTTAAATTGCTTCGTTTTATCACCTGGTAAACAGGTGTGTTTTAGGGATCTTTCCAAATACATTTCTGACTAAAAATAAATAAATAAATAATTTTTTTTCGACATGAAAGTCAGGCTTTAACACTGTACGGCCTCCCAGGAGGTGTTCTTGTATTACTATTCTGCCATATGTGGAAAAAAATCTCTCACATTCTTCCCTTTCAGTCTGGATTTGAAACTGAATCTCTTCCTATTGAATACATTCTTTTTGTTAATTGCAAGTATCAGAGAATACCATTACCATAATAAAATTTCAGTTTCTTCCCTGCTTCGGTAATTGAAAAAGGAAATATGACTGGACTGCCTTGCTCGTTATGATTCAGCTGAGATCATCCATACTGGTGAGGAATAAGAAATATTGGTACCTACCCTCCTGGTGCCTTCTAATGAACCATAGGTAATTAATACTGGATCTTTTGGCCACCCCTAGTTCTAGTATGGATGTAAAATAGAAATATTAGGCATACGTTGTAGGTTGAATTCCAATTTTAAGAGGCCATCCATACTTGCAAATTGTATTCTTCAGATACCTTACAACTGATCTTCATAGATTATTTAAAGAAAATCTCTTTAGTGATAAGTGGCAATATAAAATGTGAAATGATGATTATTTACAAGAACATGCTTTATACAGGATTTTATTATATTTCACTCAAAAAATGGATATTAGGTAAAATGTGATTCATCGACTGTGATTATAAACTTTATAAATTGTTTCATGATATTCTTCATTTCATTTACACAGAATATGAGTAATATATTGTAGCAAGGAGCTGTTATCCCCTCTAAAGTCATGTTGGAAAGCAATACAAAAAGGTTTATTATTTTAAAAACAAATTCACAATTTTAAAGTTGCTTTTCCTGTACTTCTATTTCAGGGAGTTAAAATACTGATTTTCACAAACATGAATATTTTTAACTTTCACTATATTAAAAAAAACAACATACCAAACCTTGCAAAATAATGATTACTATATTTTGATTCAAAATTTCTTCTCAGCATTTTGATAAATAAACCATTTGTACTAAGTAGTCCATGAAGAAGGAGATAATATGTTAAGGTACTTTAAAATATAGAGGCTGCAGTACCATCTACTTGGAATATGACTGTACTTCTCTTCCAGAAAGCTTGGTGCCATTTTTCACCTTAAGCTTTTCCTTTAAGAAGCACATTGTTTGGAATTCATATTACTCCCTTAGCAAGGTTAGGTTCTTTGTTGCCTTGACAGGATATGGAGGTCTTGATTCATGTTTGCTTAGAACTACTATCACAGTATATCATACCACTACTGAAACTATTTTGCTGGCTTTCTGTCACATTACAAATTGATTTTAAAATACATTTGCCTTATAAAGGCAAAGACTGCTTTGCCTGTGCTTAAACACTGTGTAAACCAAATTTAGTGATCTGTTTATTCTTCACGCTTGCATGGACCAAGTTGTTTGCACTTCACTATGTCCAATCGTCTGCAATAATTTACTGCAGAAAAAAGTCTTTCCCCTATTTCTGGGATCTGTAACTTTCTTACCTTATGAATTTAAGAATGAGCCAGTTTAATCTTATAACTTACTACAGTAATACATTTGTATGTATGTGCTATTTTATTCATATACATTTGTTCTTAGTTGTAATGTATAGAGGTTTGTTCTATGCTTACTTGGTTGTAAATTAAAGTACAGCACAACAGAGAAATGCATACACATGCTGATTTATTGACAAAGACTGCAAACATATTTCAGTTTATGGAAGGGAAGATGATGTATTTTTCTATTTTATTGTCTTAGGTGGTCTATATTGCTATCCTTTGTTTTCAAAAGTTAATGGCAACTTTAGAAAACTATTGGATCAAATACTGTTTAAAATTGGTCCTGCCACAACTTCAAAACTGGTATGCTTATCAACAAATAACACTTGAAATATAAGAAACACTCATTTCAAATAATACTTAATGATTTTTGAATGATTATAAAACACTTAGTGAAGCTGAGCTTGTCCAGATTGCTTGATCTATGAACATGTTAGTGCTATCATTTTATTTAAAGAGATAGAAAATTTAAATGAGAACAAGAGGGGATATAGGGCTATCATTGTGTTTGATTTAATGTTAAATTTTTTTTTTTTGATTTAATGTTAAATTTATTCTCTGAGTGAACAGATTAGTTAATCCAGTATTTTAAAGATTATTTTTAGGTATTTTTTTTTACTGTGTTATACTGATATTGCATAATAAAAAATAACCTGTCGTCTGAGAATATCTCTATTCAAATTGCAGGGTTTTTTTTGTTTTGTTTTGTTTTGGTTTTTTTTTTTTGGTCTATGGTTCAGATTCAGAATGAATTAGATTTTTGGGATTCTCACCCAATGTTTCAACCATTTATTCTGGCACCATATAATTCAAGAAAGGAAATTTAACTCCTACTTGGAAATGAAATATAGAGGAAAATTTCAAAGCAAGCTGCATTGTATGTTGATTATAATGGGAGTTGGACAAAACCTCGATGGGTTTTTTAAAAGAAGGTATTTTCTTCTACAGAGGCAATTGTGCACTGACAATTGAAGTTAATGGTTTTGTTTTAATTTTAACAAATGTGGAGTTGGCTGAGTACCTCTTAATTTGAGTTTGGATGAAGAGAAGTATAATAATAAGCTCTCACATGGATGGTTTACAAACTGCTTTAACATAAGCTATTCTCACTTGATCCTCACAGCAACACAAAGAGAAGGCAATTATTATTTTCCTGGTTTTAGAGTTGATAAAAGGGAAGCACAGATTGTAAACTCTATGAAGACAAGGACAGTTGGTCTCATTCACCCCTGTATTTCCAGCACCTAAAATAGGGACTGGCATATGATAAGCTCTCAAGAACCACTTGATGCATGAGACTGGTTGGAAGATGCATGAAATGGCTTTGCTAAGGTTAAAAAAAAAATTTAGTAAATGGGAGGGCTGGGTATAAACATATATCTTATAGTTCCAAAAACACTGCCCAGTTTTTTGTTTTTGTTTGGCTATTCATTAGTAGTTACCCCATCCCTCCTGTTTTCTCCTTCCTGCTCCCCACCTCCCAAAAAGATGCTTGTGAATTCTTTCAAAAATCTGTATACATTAAAAATATATTTCTTCTGAGGGCACCTGGGTGGCTGAGTCAGTTAAGCATCTGACTCTTGATTCCAGCTCAGGTCATGATCTTGGGGTCCTGGGATAGAGCCCTGCATTGGGCTCTGTGCTCAGTGGGGAGTCTGCTTGTAATTCTCTCTCTCCTTCTGCCCCTCCCTAGCACTCTCTCTCTCTCTCTAAAATAATAAATAAATCTTTAAAGTATATATCTATATATATCTATATCCATATTTATATGCATTTTTCTTCCTTTAGTTTTAAATACCCTTAGCCAATAAAAATAGCTGGAAAACAAAGGGTATTTTTTTCTTTTTTTGTTCTTTCTCAGTTTTGATAATTACTGCTATCACAGCATCCACGTTCACCTAAAGCAATAAGCCTGAAAGATGTGAAAATCTTTGACATCAAGTCACTGAGTGTGAGAATAGAACCCTATTGAGAAGATAATATGATCAGAAAAAATTTCAGGTAATATATTTTACCCACAAAAACTGTCATTTCTTACTCTGTAAGGAAAAGCCTGCATTTCGTGGGCTGTTTGGACAGTTTTGAGAGTGAGACAGTAGAAACCTGAAACACCTTCTAACCCTGCAGCTTTTTGCCCATCCTGCTCTGGTAGCAAAATATTTCCCCTTGGGGGGCAGGAAGTATCTCATATGTAAAGAAACAAAACAAAACAAAACAAAACAAACAAAAAACCCAGAAGCCTTTCTTACCTAGCCCTACTGAAGTAAAACAAAAGATTAGATTTCAAACTAGACTCTCACAAATCAGAGCTCTTACCATCTTAGCTAATAATTTCATACTTTCCCAATCATTTCAAGATCTGAGTTTGCTAACCCCCCACTCCCATACACACCTTTTCTTTTTTTTTGGCCACATAATGATGTGCCCTGCCTCTGATTTGTAAACAATACTGTGTACAGGTACTTCACTTGCACAAAAGAGACCTATGTGTGCAGACATGAAATATCTTCACCTTTATACTCAATTACATCGCTTATAAGGCATTTTCGAGGGAGCCAGTCCCCATAAATCCATAGATTTCAGGTTTGTTTCCGTAGCAATCCTATATCCAGCTAAAAGCATTCCAGAGTTAAACACTTGTTCTTAAAAGTTTTCAGACATCCAACTCCTGGGACTTTTCACTGGCTGTCTTTCCTAAGGTTTTATTTATTTATTTGAGGGGGGAGGGGCAGAGGGAGTGGAGAAGCAGTTTCCTCACTGAACAGGGAGTCGGTCGACTCTTGAGCTCCTCCCAGGACCCCAAATCATGACCTGAGCCTATGGCAGATGTATAACCAACTGAGCTACCCAGGCGTCCCTGGCTGCCTTTTCTTGTAAGTTTAATCTCATGACGATGTTGTTGTTTCCTCTCCCTGCCCCTTCTCCTTTTCTTCTCCCTTCCTCCTTCCCAGGCCTCCAACCTAATTTCTCTTTCCTTGTCCCATGGAAAGTAGTTTAAACATTGTCCATTGTTACTTTAGCTTTTGCTACTACCCCTCTCAGCCAAGCATCTCATCGAGAATTTTCCCAAATCATGCCACAGACAAAATCTGGTCTGAAAATGATTTTTTTTTCTTTTTTTTTACATTCTGATTTTATTCACTCATAAGTTTTATTTTTCTTCAGACAGTTCAATTATAATGTTCCAGTCACATACCAGTAGTCGTGGTTGGTGGATGGTGGGGCAGGGGAATCTAAGCAGCAACCCTGCCCCCCGCCACCCGCCCCAGCTCCGCAGAGAAGAATTCAGTCCTAGACAAATTGTGAGGAACAACTGATTTAGCTATCTCTCAGAAAACAGCTTATCTTAAGCACAGAGAAAGTAGAGCAAGTTTGGTCCAGAAATAATGCCCCCCCACATCAAAGGGCCAAGCTGATTCTGACTACAGCATAAGTCATTCATTTTGTCCCCATTCATTCATTCCTGTGAGAACCTACTATGACGCTGGAGCTGTTCTGGGTGCTGGGGATAGAGCAACGAATAAACAAAAATCCCTTGGAGCATACATTCCATAAGGAAATACAGATAATAAATTAGATAAATCAGTTAAATGTATAATGTGTTAGGTAGTGATACCTGCTAAAAACATAAAGGAGGTAAAGTAGGGTAGCAAATGTTCTTCCAAATAAGCCCCTCCCGGGTTTGTGATCTAAGTGTAAAAACCAGAACAAAACAAAAAGAGCCAATTTCATACAATAATTCTGAGAGATACTGAAGGCACAAGGCAACACTCGATCAGTTCAGCGTAAGTACAAAAAAAATAGGGGAATAGGGATTCTGTTGGAGTAGAATAGTGTTGACATGGAGTACCTTCCAAAGGCAGCATCTGGGGGCTTGGAAGCGTTGTGGGGCCCAAAGGCGGGAAGATCTGAAGACTTCAGAGCATGCCAGGCTTCTGAGCTGGGGCGGCAGAAAGCACTGTGGTGCTCAGCCTTGGAGCCTGGATGCCTTATCATAGACAATGGCACTGGGTTTGTGAGTACAATGTGTATCACAACCTGCAGACTTCCACAGGGGAGCAGGTAGGAGAGACCCCAGATCTGACATAATGGGTCGATGCACCGATCTGCTGTTGTTTGTGGAGAAGCTGGCTTTCTGAGTGTAGTTCTGACACATGTGTCGGTTGATATTCACGTTCAATTCATGAGTTAGACGGAAGTGAAACTTGTTTGTCAATGATGTGAGTGAATTGTTTGCTGAATACGTTCTGAGTATTGCAAGAATCCAACTTTGTGCGCCTATTCACAGTACAAGAGCTATGGACATGACATATTAATCGGCATTATTAGCATCTTCATCTAATATAGAATAAACAACTAGCAGAGCGATATATCAAACCCTAATTTGCGACATTGGCCAATATCCATGGTGTAGATACTTGTACAAACTCTCACTGTGGTTGACTTCAAGCCACCAAGGAATATGGAGTTGGCAAGAAATGTGCAAGAGTGCACCCCCCTATATACTGTAGCATTTCCACCATAGAGTAAAAAAAAATGATGTAAATCACATCAAGAGTAGGGATAATAAGAAAGGTAGGAAAATATTTAGGAAGTGATGAGTTTTTAATATTTACTACCTCTACTTTAAGAAATAATATATTTGAGGGGCGCCTGGGTGGCTCAGTTGGTTAAGCGACTGCTTTCGGCTCGGGTCATGATCCTGGAGTCCCGGGATCGAGTCCCGCATCGGGCTCCCTGCTTGGCAGGGAGTCTGCTTCTCCCTCTGACCCTCCTCCCTCTCATGCTCTCTGTCTCTCATTCTCTCTGTCTCAAATAAATAAATAAAATCTTTAAAAAAAAAAAAAGAAATAATATATTTGATTCTAAGTTTATACAATATGGTTTTTAATAGTGGCTATGTTTAACAGCTAGTAAAATTTCCGCAAATTTAAATATTGGCTCTTGTGAACCAGTACAAGCCAGCTATCACACACCGCTGGTAGGTGCCAAAACTATATAAATATAAGTTATTATTAGTAATGTGACTTAATTTTTATTCTCAGACCCAAATTGCCCCCAAAAGGTAGGTTTAAAAACAAGTGCTTTAGTCCTTTAATTTTACTGTTTGCTTTGATTGGACTGGGGCTTTTCTTTGAATATCTAAGTAGCAGATTTCCAAATTTCTCAGGGTACATAAATGAGCGGATAATAATCTCAGCCATTGGTTGTTGATTCCTGCTAACTTTCCTCTCAAGAAGGTGACTTTTCACTGATGATTCCCTAAATTCTAGGAGCTCCTTATTGCATTCAGCTATGTATTATCTAGAATCATTACTATCTAATATGTATTAGGTTGAGCCAGATGGAATCACTGTTATCCAACCATTTTTGACCTAAAAAACAGTAATTTCATATTTTTCAATCAAATATCTTTGCTCTAGTCAAACTGGTACCAATGTTCCTCTGTCATTTGTGTCTCTGTGTTCATGCAATTTTTCACATCTGAAATAATCTTTCTCCTCCCTCCTCCCGCTACTTCAAACCTCTCATCTTCCAAGACTTAACTCCTACTTTCACCTCTCCCACAAACATAGCCCTGATCACTTGATTCTTCATTAAGCAATTTTAAGCATTGTCTCCCCTGACCTTTTGTGATACTTATATGTACACCACACAATTGAACACAATTATTATCTTTCTCATATTATTTGTATTGGTTCTCGCATTAGCCTTGTCTGTAACTAGACAGTCAGTTCTCTGAAGGGAGAAACTAGAAGTTAACAACATGAAGCCCCTTTTCCTCCTCTGTCAAACGGAGAGATAATGATGTCAACACCATTGGGTGATGTTAGGGTTATATGATAAATCTGGATTATATAGACTCTTCTCTGGAAATTTAAAATGAATGTAATCTACTTTCCTTAATGATTTGAGTAATTCAGGGAAAGGTAAGATTATCACTGTGTATGTCTGGCTTAAGAATGAGAGGTATTGTTGTAGTTATTTTTTAGGTAATGTTTTTTGGTTTGAGTCAACTTCCCCATCTTCCAAACGAATACCTAAAAATGGCACAGATAAATGGATAGATAGACAGATAGATAGATGTTGGGAGGGGGTGGGGGGCACAGATACGTTTGAAAGTTGAAACACACTGGATTCCTGTCTAGTTGAGTATACATTAGGATATTGTGGTTCTTATTACCTAAGAATAAAATGATCATTTTATCATTCCTGCACCTAGAGTTTTTTTGTACATTAATAAGTGCTAGCATTTATGAAGAACTTACTATTTTCTAAGGACTTTGCTAAGTGTATTAGCTTATTATATTCATATAGCAGCAACGAGGTATTTTCTATTAGTCCCATTTCACAGATGAAAAAAACTGTAATCTATTTTTTGAGATAGTGAGAAAAGTAACTAAATGAAGGCATTTGCAAAAATATGAGGAGAGATTTAATGAATTCTCACAGAGAGTGACTTTACAACAGTAACTAAATTTTAATTCAGCTTTCTAAAACTCTAGAATGTATTGCTGAAGGGGTATGAAGGGTTATTACCAATACTAGTAAAGTACATCCCCTCTGAACAAGGCATAATTTCCAAAGCAGTGTATATAGATGGGGGATAAAAAAAAAAAAAGGTTTGTAATGACCACTGCTTTCAGGGATAATAGTATATAGTATTCACTCGTTTCTTCTTCTTTTTATTGAACACATACTGTATACAAGGCATACTTAAATATACCAATTACCTCTTCCTTGTCCATTGAAATTTAAGTTATTGTATGAATTTTGATTAAGCTGATTACAAAATTTTGAAACACAATGGAATCCAAACGAGGGCCAACGCTCATTTCCTAAATGAACATTTTATGTGCAAACAAACAGCTGCTGGAATTCAACAGAATTTAAAACAGGCTGTTTGTAAATTTTACTGACAGCTGTTTTTGGTGATTTTTGTCAACAGAATTTTCCTGCTTTGCATCACAGAGTTTTTTTTTTTTTTTTATTATAGTGTCCCCTCAAAGAATAACTTGCTTGCTTTAATCACGTTTACAGAGATTTATGACTTGATGCTTATTCAGTGGTAGAGCAGTCTCAACACAAAATGTCAGGGAGCCTGTTATAAATTGCTTCTGGCATTCCTACTCTATCTTTTATTTGGCTGGGAGTATTTCCACCTGAAAGTGATAAATCCCTGCTATAACCGCTTTATGTGCTTCAGTAATTACACTGTACAGAAAGAGGGGGTTTTTACTGAGGTGTCTCCTTAAAAATAGCAAGCAATAAAAGGCAGTGGAATGGGCTGAACAAAAAACAATGACCAGTGAAATATCTGTGTCAGACTGTATTTGATAAATGATCAGGCAATGCAGAAGATACCCAAACCTTTAAAACCACCGCTGTAGGGACAGATTAATGTAACTATGTCCGTAGACTAGTTACTTTTGATCCTGTGACAGAAATCTGGCAGATGCCCACAAGAATGGAGCTAACATTCTTTCAAACACCATCTCAAAAGATCTAGATGCTTCTAGAGACTTGGGTAATTTTTCAATAAATTCCAAGGTCTACATGACATTGAGACTGTGTCCTTCTGTGCAAGTCAGAGACAGCAGCATGTCAAAACAGTTCAGTTTACTGCAGCCAATAACTTGATCAATAGATATATGCACAACTGTACCAATCAAGAAGAGATCCACATTGGTCTTGAGTGGTGGGGACTGATTAATTAGGGCCATACTTTTTTTGTTTGCTTCATATAAGCTATAGTACACAGAACAAACTTACTGTTTTTTTTCATTGCTGAGGATATTTTGCTCTTAAAGGATGAACAAAATATTGTCAGTAAAAGATCTCCAAGTTAATTGAACAAAAACCATAAAGATTTTTTTTATTATCTGGTCCTAACATCATGCCATGGATGGTGTTAGGAATCCAGTGGATACTTCATTTGAGATGATGCTAAAAGAGATTATGGTCATTAAACAAAATGCAAGCTGCCTTTCAGAGTTATTGTGTCATATTTGCAAAGGAATTGCTATGGCAGGTATCTCTGCTCCAATAGTCATGAAATGAGTGGCTCCTTCTTACCCCAAATATGTACTCTTTCTTAACAGAATTTTAAAGCAAGGGTAACTTGCTTAGTGCAACTCAAAAATGCTAGAACTAGTCCTAAAATTGGGAATATGTATTGAGCCCTTGTGAGTTAAGCTTATTGAGAATATATGTATTAAAGCACAGTACATGTCCATTGTGAAGGGACATCCATTGGTTGTGCTGCGCTCCTGGTTTAGAACATTTCTCACGATTTGTAATTCCTTTCTCACAACAACCCCACAAGTGTGAGGTTGGTATACATTCATTCTAAATTTACAAAGGATGAAACTAAGTTCCAAAGTAGGTTAAAACAATGGGCCCCTGGAGCCCATCCTAGGAAATGGCAGGGCTTGGTCTGTAACCCAGTTCTGCTTCACTCCAGAGCTCTATGCACTTAATCATTATGCCACACTGGATTCCAGAAAAAATAGCACAGAGCTTAGGATTTTAACTTAGGTCAGGAGCATTTTCACCTAGGAAGCCTAGCTTGGTCAAATGTAGAGAGCACAGACCACCCTCCTCGATGCTGTGGCGGTTTGTTCCATGCCATCAATTATCACATTCAATTGTTCTTTATTAATTGTTCTCAAACTGCAGTTTTTGGGGGGAGTCTAGGTTTCATAGAGGTCCTTGCAAACCAAATTCATATCTGACAAAGAGAATGCACTCAGAAGAGTCAAAGCGGTTGATTCCACTGCCTGACACCATAATTAAAAGCCAGAGAAGAATTAGAGTACATGCTGAATTCGGGAGATAGCTTTACGTGCCGCGGCAGGAGAGTCTTGGCATTATGTTTGTCCCATTTTGCTTGTTAAATATGTTTATCCAAGTGAATATGAGGAAGATTTACTACTTTGTGAAATCCTTCACAACACAATGGAAGAAAAAAATTAGCATTTAGACTGTTTTCAACAAACTGTTATACTGAGCCTGCAGATCAGGAAAGAGACCAGATCGAGGTGCCTTTGGAGTATAGTAGCACTACGGATGGTAATCAGTGCAGTGAGGAAGGGCACGAAGAGAGGATAGGGAAACAGGCTCAAGCAAGCCAATTTATCTGCCTCAGAATGCCTGTAGGACCCGAGTTTTAGAGTGGATAGGCTGAATAATTTTGTAAGATCCTAAGGTACTGGGGAATACTGCTGAGCTGGAAGAGAGCAGACTGGGAGCAAAATGGAGCAACACACTTCTACTCTGATGTCCTCGGGAGGTCCTTGCGGGGACACAGGAGGGGAATTAAGACATTTAGTCCCTTTTAAAGTGAAGACAAGTTATTGCGAATGCCCTAAGCTAAGGCTTTACCAAGACCCTATAGATGGACTGGATTTTCCCGGGAAATTTCTCTCTGGAAGCAGACTTTCAGGATTTGATGCATTCTTGGTGTACCTCATCCTGGATCGGTTGCCCATCTTTTATGCACACACACAAATGCACGTGGGAGAAAGAATTGGCTCTTGAAATTCAGGATCCAGGGCTGAAAGTAAGGGTTGATTCAAAAACACAAATCTCACACCACCTCACGCCTGTCAGAATGGCTAAAATAAAAAACACAAGAAAAGTGTTGGCAGTGATGTGGAGAAAAAGAAACTCTTGCACACTTTTGGTGGGAATGCAAACTGGTGCAGCTAATGTGGGAAACACAGGCAAAAGAAATGTAGCTTAAAATCTTAACAGCTTGCAGATCCCTGAAACATGCAGAGCATGACCTTCCTCAAGGAACTCGTGGCTGCCTTAGTACCTTCGTGTTTAAAGGGCACCTTATCTTGGCAGCAGCTGGCCCCTCAAGGTCCTGAAAGGCTTGCTGCCAGATTCCTTGGAGTCTTGCCCTATCCCTAAACCCCTCTAATTCAAAAGTAAAAAGTCAGTCACTCCTCACAATCCCAATATAGCTCTTCTGCCCATAGGTCCTGTCCCTGAAGTAGGGAAGTGGTTAAGGTCTAGGCAGGAGAGACAGGAGGCCCCTGACCCGGCTCTGAAACTATTCCTGGCAGGTGGAGATGCTGAGACAGAGCAGAACAGAGATAAGGGAGCAAACCAAGAGGGCACAAGAATCTCAAGGCCACAAGCTTCCCAGTCAGTTCTCAATAAAAGACCACCTCTAAAAGCCCTCAGTGGCCACCCATTAGGGACCCTTCTCACTCTCGAGAGCTTTTTTCTTTCCTTTCGGCTCTCATCTTCACTTAATAAACTTTCACTTCACTTCACCCTTTTGTGTCCGCGAGATTCATTCTTCAACTCCATGAGACAAGAACCCTGCGATCCTGCAACACAGCCACTGTGGAAAACAGTATGAAGGTTCCTCAAAATGTTAAAAATAGAATTTTGATGTGATCCAGCGATTCCACTACTGGATATTTAACCCAAGGAATACAAAATCACTAATTAGAAAAGATACATGCACCCTATGTTTATTGCTGCATTATTTGCAATAGCCAAAAGATGGAAGCAATCCAAGTGTCCATTCATAGATGAATGTATAAATGTATACACACATACACATAGACACACAATGGAATATTACTCAGCCATAAAAATGAGATCTTCCATTTGCAACAACATGGATAGATCCAGAGGGTATTATGCTAAGTGAAATAAGTATGTCAGAGAAAGACAAATACCATATGATTTCACTCATATGTGGAATTTAAGAAACAAAATAAATGAACACAGAAAAAAAAAAAGACAAACCAAGAAACAGACTCTTACATATAGAGAATTGGTTGTTACTAGAGGGCACATGGGTGGGGGGATGGGTGAAATAAATGAAGGAGATTAAGAGTACACTTTTTTTTATGATTTAATTTATTCATTTGACAGAGTAAGAGAGGCAGGCAGAGGAAGAGGGAGAAGCTGACTCCCCGCTAAGCAGAAAGCCAGTCGTGGGGCTCAATCCCAGGACCCTGAGATCATGACCTGAGCCAAAGGCAGCCCCTTAACTGACTGAGCCACCCAGGCGCCCCACGAGTACACTAATTGTGATGAGCACTGAGTAATGTAAAGAATTGCTGAATCACTATATTATACATCTGGAACTAATGTAACACTGTGCTAACTATACTGGAATTTAACAAGTAAAAGTAAAGCATCCTCCACTTGCACTGTGACAGGGCTGGAAGGAAGGAAGTAGAAGGGCAAGTTGCAGATGGAAGAATAACCTTGCTTATTCTCTTGATGAGTTTATTATGGCCACCATCAAACAGCTGCTGGGAATTTCATGAGATTTGGCGAGAGGTAATGGGGCAATGGCAGAAGGAAGGAAAAGGAAACTAATGGGAGGAAGATCTCATTGCCCCTGTATCACAATTCATTTAGCAGCACTGTACAAATAGGCCAGTGACAACTGTTTGGGCCTTACAGCATTTTACGAAAATGTGAAATTTGCATTTACTCTCATCAGTTACATTATGTCCTAATTAAAAAAGTGTGAGAACTCCCCAATTTACTCTGTTACACACACCATAGCAACGCTTTAAGTTTAACATTTCAAGTCTCCTAGAGTTTGATTTCTCTGAGGCTCTGCAAAGAGTAAGCATTGGCTTAACAGGGTTAATAATCAATTTCTTGACTACCTGTGAGATTAAGAAAAAAAATTTGGTTTACTATGCTATTATAGGTCAGTTAAAACACCCTATAAGATCTTAGTTTTACCCACTCTGCTTCTACTAACCAAGTGTTTATTTGGAAATATTTTAGATGGCTACAGTGTAGCCTAAGGATTGGAGGGGACTTGGGTGGACACAGGGATTATCAGCCAGAAAACTATGGGAACAGTCTAGGTGAGAATGAGACAAAGGGCCTGTGGTGGAGTGAAGACAGAAGTGGGTAGATTTGAGAGTAAATCAAGGAGGGAAACGCAAAGATTTGGCAGTAGATTGGATGGGGAGGGTGAAGGGTGCTCAGTAGGTGTTATCCATTTAATATGGTGATCAATGAAGGATTCTTATGTGGAGGGTAGACACATCTTTAACAAAACAAGCCTGGAAAAGGTGGAGGGGAGGAGAAAGTTAACTTTAGGAGTAAGGAAGGTGGCATATTCAGTGTCATGATCAAAGCTTTCCCAAGTGTTACGGTAGTCGAAACAGCAGTCCTTAGAGATTATTCTCAACTAAAAGTTCCCTCCATCCGTTAAGCCTTGCCGAAGGTCCCTAGAGCCGTCGGTTCAGGAAAGTCAAGGACTTGCTTTTTTTCTCGGTTTCACCCCTCCGGGCGGTCTGAACCCGCCCCCTTTCCCGCCAACCGCAGGCCCCACCCCTCCCGTCTCGCGCGCCCGGACTTTTGGCGCGTTTCCGCGGCCCCGCCCCTCGGGCCCCGCCCCCCAGCGTCCTGCCCGCCCAGACTCGGGGACCGCTCTGCCGGGGTCGGGTCGCGGGCCTGCGGCGTCTCGGTCGTTGCCCGAGCCCGCCGCGGCTCCAGATCTGGGAGGAGCCCTTCCCCGGAAGGCGGGGCGATGCCGGGGAACAGGCAGCCGAGGGTCCGCTCCGGGAACGAGCCTCGTCCTGCGCCCACCATGGAGCCGGAGGGGCGCGGGGCCTGGGCCCACAGCCGCGCCGCGCTCGACCGGCTGGAGAAGCTGCTGCGCTGCTCGCGTTGGTAAAGACGGACCCTCGGGCGGGTTGCCGCGAGGGCGGGGGTCAGGGTCGCACCAATCTCGGGGCGGGTGGGGATCTTTTCAAACCCCGGGTTCCCTCTTCCCGTTGCCGTCCCGCAGTCGGGCCGGCGAGCAGAGTTAGTACCTGCCCAGGGATCTGGTGTTAAGTTAGCCCCTCCCTGGGCCCCGTTCACAGCCTTTCCGCGCGGCTTTCTTGCCTTTTCTTCACCAAACCCAACGAAGATTGGTAGTTTTCGAACTTAGCGGGCCGGAGACTCGTCTGGAGGTGTGGCCAGAAATGCAGATCCCAGGCCCCGCCTCCAGAGATTGACTTCGTAGGGCTGGGGTGGGGCTAAGACATCTGCACTTTTTACAGGGCCCCGGACCCCTGCTGACCAAAGTAATCACAGCACCTCTGCCGAGGGCTGCTGAGTTTGAAGCAATGTCGCTCATTGCTGAGCTGGCCTGGCCGTTCGACCATTTCTCCGTAGCATCTCTTTCTGGGGAGAGTTTTGGGTACCCTTGTTGGGGGTAGATTCAAGATAGCTGTGTGATGGACGCCGCCATTCTATTTCTCAGTTTCTCATTTCCTTGGTTTAGTCAAAAGCCTGTACGGCTCGAGATTCCAGCTCTTACGGATGCTATTTTTTATTTTTTGTTTCTTATTTTCCTTCATGTTGTTGCGCCATGGGAGTCTTCTCACTTCCAGGTTTTCATTATATCTGAAGACATCATTTTCATGACTGCTACTCCATGCTTCTTTTCCTGTAGCTTTTCGTACTGTACAAACCAAGGAGGTTTATAAAACGCAAGAAGGAATTGTCACCTTTTTCATTTCTTCCAAAAGCATTGATTGAGCACCTGCTGTGCGTACAGCTCAGTATTTCTGCATCATTATCACTCAGATAGGTTTTCTCTCTGCTTGTAGCTGTCCTGACTGTGTTTCTTTTTTGGACTTTGTTTTGATTTGTTTTTTTTCCCTCTTGATTTCCAACCTGCAGAACTTAGATATACATCAAGTACAAGTGGGCGCCTGGGTGGCTCAGTCGTTAAGCGTCTGCCTTCGGCTCAGGTCAGGATCCCAGGGTCCTGGGATCGAGTCCCACATCGGGCTCCCTGCTCGGCAGGAAGCCTGCTTCTCCCTCTCCCACTCCCCCTGCTTGTGTTCCTGCTCTCGCTATCTCTCTCTCTGTCAAATAAATAAATAATAAAAAAAAATCTTTAAAAAAAAATATACATAAAGTACAAGTAACACCGCAGGTTTTTCTTTAAAAATGAAATGGGCTTAGCTGTGGGGCACCTGGGTGGCTCAGTAGGGTAAGCGTGGGGCCCTTGATTTTCGCTCCATCAGTGATCTCAGGGTCCTGAGATCTAGCCCAGGATGGGGAGTCTGCTTGAAATTCTCCCTTTCCTTCTCCCTCTGCCCCTCCACCTCTTCTCCCTCTCTCTTTTCTCTCTCTCTCTCTCAAATCTTTTTTTTTTTTCTCTCTCAAATAAATCTTAAAAAACAAAAAAGAAATGGACTTAACGGTCACAGACTTTTGCACTTATATTTTGTTTTATAAAACTTTAAAAAATCATTGCACCCATTAGAAAAGTGGCACTTTTGCTAGCACATGGAGACATTCTGAGTTGTGTATGTTTTTTCATAACACAAGGGTCATCCATCTGAGAATAAGAAATTTAAAACTGGCTCTGCCAGTTGCTATAATAGAAGCAATTATAATCATACCTTCATAATTCAACAAAAGTTAGACGTTCGGATGGGACATTTTTGTATGGAAGGCATTAGGGCAGGCAGCAGCCTAGTGCTTTGCTTAGACTGGAGAGTCAGACTGCCTGAGTTCAGGTTCTAGCTTTGACACTATGGCCCAGGTCATTCAAATTCTCTGCCTTGGTTTCCCTGAGTGATAATAGTGCTCAGCTCATCCACCTATGAGGATTCCTTAATAATATATTATTGAGCACCAGCAAAGTGCTCTTTTGGCACTAGGGCTTCGTTAGTGAACAAAGCAGACAAAAACCTCAATCCTTATGACGCTAACATTCTGTGGGAGGGAAGAAACTAAATGAAATTATATGTGCACAGTGTTGAGTATGTTGGTTGTCATAGGATAAGTGTTAAATAATAGCTGTCTTATAAAAATACAAAGAAGTATAGCCTGCTTGCTGAGTGGTTCGGGGAAGACAAAGTAGGTGATTTATAAGAATAATCTATAGGTTGTCCTAAAATCTAATATAGCCAATTTCACTTTTTATCCCCAACCAAATATTTTTCCAGTTTCTTACTGAAGCGAGCAGACAATAAGAGCCAGAGGCTTGAAAGTGGACATTAGTAACTAGGTCCAGACTTAATATAATTCATTCTGTTGGCTGGAGAATAATAGTGAACTCCAGTGATTTTTCTTAAAAAATTAGTAAATGAACCACTGATGGAATAACTAAACTCACCTGTTTCTTTGCATTTTTTAACCTAGGGCTGTGCAAACTTTTCCTGTAAAGAGTCAAAAAATAACTATTTTAGGCTTTGCTGGCCACGGTCTCTGTTCTTATTTTTTTTGTTTTTTTACAGCCCTTAAAAACAGGGGCGCCTGGGTGGCTCAGTCAGGTCACCGTCCCAGGATGCTGGGATCCAGCCCTGCATAGGGCTCGCTGCTCAGCGGGGAGTCTGCGTCTCCCTCTGCCTTTGCCCTTTTCCCCTGCTCATGCTCTCTTGTGCAGGTGCGCTCTCTCTCTCAAATAAATAAAATCTTCAAACAAAACAAAAAAAAACCCAAAAAGCATTCTTAGCTCAAGGCTGTACAAAGATAGTCTTGATTTGGTGCATAGGCTATAGTTGGCCAAACTGTTTTAATGAGTAGAATGTCTTAACTTTAAAGATCCTTCTCAGTGTAAAATTTTATATGCCATGAGATTTAATATTTAGAAATGATTTTGTGGTCTTCTCGGTGTCTCTGTATGTTTTGGCACTGTTCGTAGTGAATAAAGCATGGCCAGTTTTTCCTTACCCATGGGGAGAAAAAAAAAACGAAACAAAAAAACCAAACCCATTCTTTCCACCTCTGCCTTTTCCTAGTATCCGCCTGATATCATTGCTTGAAAGGAGCAACTCTGGATGGTCTGCTACTTGCTTTTGCTACCCACCATTCATAGCAGTGTCATGTTATTTGAAATTGTGTGTCAGTATGCCCTTTTACAGAGTTTCAGAGTTCTACCCAGTGGGCTAGTGATTACCCCGATTACCCTCACATTCAGCTTGCAGCTGTCATCTATATTGGCGTTCCCAGGTGTCACCTGTCTCGCGTAGCATATTGGATCTATTTTGCAGGAAGCATTACTTGAGGGTGAGGGTGGATTGGCTACATTACAGGGCATCCTTTCTCGACCTTTAACATGAGTGTGGCTCCAAGGTGAAGCGGATGAAATTTTTCAAGAGGCCAGATGTGACATTTGTGTTAGGTCCAAGCCTCACAACCAGATAGAAGCTATTTAAAGATTTGGAAAAATGAGGACGACTATGTCATTTGAGAAGCTGGCAGAAAGCATAGTTAGTAATAACATGTTCCTAAAGGCAGTAGGAAAAAAATAATAGGAGCTGTAGTGTAAAAGCCCACAGGTCATATGACACTCTTTTGTGAATTAAAATAATTAGGTACCGCTTGCCATTTGGAACAGGGGGGGCTTTGACCTCTACTACAATGTAATTTGGAGTTCTAGCACGTTTTAAATCGACTTTTAGTAAAAAATAAAAAAGGAATCTTGTGATTTTTAGGGTAGGGGATTTTATTTTTCTAAATTATCTTTTGTCATTTTAAAGGCAGTCAGGATTGTTTTCACTTATTGAATACCTTAGTTGTTAAGAGCATTGATTTTGAACACTGGCTTCCAATCGTGGCTCAGTGATTTTGGGTAAATTATTTTATCTTTGTATGCTTTTTTCATTTGCAAAATGAATTAG
The DNA here is from genome assembly GCF_054177405.1 of Leptonychotes weddellii. Lineage (NCBI taxonomy): Eukaryota > Metazoa > Chordata > Mammalia > Carnivora > Phocidae > Leptonychotes > Leptonychotes weddellii. The sequence continues at coordinate 20,026,191 of NC_138371.1, forward strand.
TAGTAGTTTCTATCTTATAAGGTTATGGGAATTAAATGAGTTAATATTTATAAGATACTTAGAGCAATGCCTATTATGTTCTAAGTGCTGTATGAATGTTTGTAAAACACAGGATAGATTTCCTGACCCCAGCATTAAGCTTTTGCCTTCATTAGTTTTGAATGTTCAGAAGCATTTTAATAGGCCAGTGATCCTTAAATGGGATGATTACTCCTTTGGCATGCTCTGGTGCTGGTTCTTTATTAGGACCACAAGCGATCACTGAGGCACTACGTTAGTGATGCTATGGTGAGACATTTTCTACTCTTAAGAAGCAAATGCTTAACTGTAAGGGATAAAATGCACACAGAGTTCAGGGAAAATTAGGATGAGGGCCACGGAGATGCAGAGAAGAGTACTTGGATGGTGCCAGTACAGGAAAGCTTCATGGCTTTTGAATTGGGTCTTGGAAAGATTTTCATAGATGGAGACAGGTGGAATGTGCTAATCACAATATACTAAAAGGTACTGTAGAATAAAGGGGAAGTGAGTCAGGTGGGCAAAGAGTTAAGAAAGCGTCAGATCAGAGAGTGATTAATGGCCTAACAACAAACTATTGAGTCAGTTTGCATAGTTCCTAAGGAGAAGTGATTAGTGTTAACTTCCCTGTAACTCGGGTGTCCTCATCTATAAAATGAGGAAAATGGACTAAGTAGCCCTTTCTAAGGCTCCCTTCAGTTTGCAGATTCCATAATTATTAGTTTCCACTGGATGTAAATTTTTGTTTAAAACTTTTATTGAGGTTTAACATACATCCAGAAAAGGGCACAAATCATTGGTGTTCAGCATGTATCATATATCCTTCCTAATTGTGGGATTGATTTACTTAATGTGGTATTTTGATTCTTTGATAACCTGTTGCCTTCAGTTATATTACACATTTCATAAAGACAGGTTCACATTTGTAGCCACGGTGCTGAAGACATAGTTTCTTAGTGTTTGTTAAATTAATGTATAAAAGAATTTAGGTTAAGTTGGGAGGACATTTGAGGAGTCTTTGCAGGTGGAAATACCAGAAGGACCTGGTTAATTTCACTTGCCTCACCAAGAATCCTCCATAGTTTCCTGGGGTTAGTTACCCATAGTAAACAATGACTAAGGACTTAGGGCAAATGTAGAAGGCAAAGGTCTTTGTCCCTGGGAGTTAGAGCTAGAACCATGACTTGCACAGGCCTACACATACCTGGTATTATATAGGGCTTGGGACTGCCAGAGAAACTTACCAGAGACATAGAGCATCTGTTTCTTATAGTATAGGGGATCGTCTTACAAGTGGAGTTGTTATATGGGTCTGGGACTTAGAGGAGGGATTTCAGGCTGGGAGTGTACTTTTGACAGTCATCTGGATGTAAGATGGTAATTTAAGGCATAGTTCTAGAAGTGAGCAGGGAAGCGAATATAAAGATGAACGCCTGTGTCTGAGCCTTGAAACTCAACATTTGAACATTAGGTGGAAGAGGTGAAGCTTTAAGGACAGTTACTTAGGTACTGTTTTGCTTTGGAAGAAAGGGAATAGAGGACAGAGTAAACAGGTACTGTTTGAGTCAGACATACATGATATTCTCTGTGGCTTGTTTGTCTCATAACAGATCCTATTATAATTAATCGTTAATAGATAGAAGTCTGTTGCCCATTTGGCTTTTGGTATATTGGCTCATTGATTTATTCATTTACTAACACTAAACAATTAGACATGATTTTTAAAAAATTTTTCCCATGTGATTTACTTGCATTTGGCATACAAAATACACAGAATAAGATGCTTTCGAGTCATTATTCATATCCCTTACTTGATAACAATTTTGTTTATTCTAAAGATAAATACAAGAAATTGTTTAATTGGCTTGGAAAACTTGTTAACCAGATGTGTTGGTCCACACTTGGCAAAATAACCTGACAGTTTCCTAAAATGTAAGAGCACTGTGGTAGCTAGCTGTCTTGCCTAACGTTAAATAGCAGTTTATTTCATAGAAGCTTAGGGAGCTGTTCTGTTAAGAAATAGGTCTGCCTCCGTATTGTAATCTCAGCTGAATTTACTGTCCTTTTCTTCTTTGCAAAGAAATTTTTATTTCAATAGGACCTTTTTATAAAAAAAGATTATTTGTTCTCACTACTTAGTTCTTCCCTAAGTTATAATCCTCTGACTGCGCCAATCTTTCCAAATCAACTACATGTAAAGTAACAGGAATATGACTGCAGATGGGAAAAAGTAGAGTAGCTAAATTTTCAAGGTACAGAAATCCTGTTACCATGCAAATGTCTTTTCTTATTCTTCTGTATTTTTGTTTCTTTTTAATATATATGTATATCAAACAAAGAATAGGGTAAGGATAAAATAGAATTGTTAATATAAATACATTTTTGCACGTAGTTTTCCATTTGCTTCATTCACTAAGGATTTATTGAAATTCTGCTGTTCATATAGCACCATGCTAGGGAGGTAATAGTGTGTTGGGGAGCTCAGAAAAAATAAAAGTCAACATCTCCTGTTTGTAGGGCTACAATCTATTTGGAGACCAGTGGGAAAAATAAGGAATCAAGCAGATAAAATACAAAATATTTCGCTTTCAGCATTGATTTCCAGAGCTCCAACTAGATTCCATCTCTCTGGAACGTTAGAGTGTTTCGTACTTCTCTTAAGTCATACACTAACTTTGCTTATAAAATTACCTAGTTCAATTATAAGCCCCTTAGTATATAGATTGTGTTGCAGGCAACCTTGTGTCTTTACGTGTCTGGTGCAAGGTACAGATTTTGCATAAGTGATGGTATAGAAACTAAAATCCAGGAATTCTGTGTTTCTTTGTTCAGTGTTGTTTTTATTTTATCATCCTGGATAGTATTTGGACGTGTTGGGCTTGAATAGTTTTGGGGGTGGGAGGGAGGAAGGGTATTCTAGGCTGGGGAGAACATTCTAAGCAGTCCTGGGCTTGGTTTTGGACATTGGGTGTTATTTGAGAAATGTTGCAGACTGTTGAGAGCAGAGTTTTTGTGGAGGAGCAGTATAAGAAAAGGTTGCCTGCTTTGTAGTTACTGGATTGTGAAGAACTTCTTAATAATAAGTTTTTAAAAATTGAAAGTAATACATGCATTAAAATATCAAGGTATGTGGCCATTAAATAAGTGAATGACAGGTGAGCCCGAATCCTTTTCTTTAAGGACCCACTATGATCAATTTTTTTGTGTATCTTTTAATAAGAGGTTGTCTGTGTTTATATCAGCATTATATGCCTCAGATGAGAAGATGCTATACATCAGGAGATGTGTCATGATGTATGTAACCATTTCCTTGTTGATTAAAATTTAGGTTATTTCGGGTCTTTTGTGGTAATCTGTGCTGGAGTGAATATCCTTGTCCATTGGCCTTTACATTTTAAAATTTTTTATTAAAATTATACATGAACATAGTCAACAAAGTCAATAAGGCAAAGACATAATGGAAACATTCTTTTGCTTCATCTGTACTTCAGATACAACCTCTTTCATCTCTTAGTTCTTCATAATTTACGTCTACATTTCCAAATGATATGTTTCTATTGCTACTTCTTGAATTTTTCCATTTTAGACATTTATTTATTTACTTTCTAACTAATAAGTTTTCTTATTATCTATTAACTTTCTACTATGGAAGATGACTATATAGAATTTGAAGTACAAAGTAATTTTCAATCATTATTTTGAAGGCCATGCATCCCTGTTATCCTCTTGAGATGTCTTATGCTATTCTGAGTCCTTTAAAAAAATATATATATATATGTATTTATGACATTTTAGTTTTATTATTTCTTAATCTCTGGAATCTCTTGGTATCCTGTCTTAAGTAGATATTTTTGGTCTTTTGAAGTTTCAGTTTTGCAAGCATCTCAGTTTCTCTAAAAGATAAATTACTGGCAGGGGAATAGTTGAATTAAAAGTGGGTGCATTTAGGGGCGCTTGGGTGGCTCAGTTGGTTGAGCGACTGCCTTCGGCTCAGGTCATGATCCTGGAGTCCCTGGAACGAGTCCCGCATCGGGCTCCCTGCTCAGCAAGGAGCCTGCTTCTCCCTCTAACCCCCCCCCATGTACTCTCTCTCTCTCATTCTCGCTCTCTCAAATAAATAAATAAATCTTTAAAAAAAAAAAAAGTGGGTGCATTTAAAATTTTGATAGATATTGTCTGGTTGTAATAGAAATTGTTTTATTCCACAGTATCTTCTCAGCTAAGCTCTAGGCATTGTCAGAAAGCCTGGCTCTGACATAGATCATTGCCACCCTCTGTATCTGCACTTTTGAGCTCTTCAGTAACATTCTTTTGACCTTGACATGGCTCCCTCCCAGTCTTGGTTATAACACCCCTCTCCCTGCTCCTTCCCCTATGCTCACAGGCACATACTTCTCCGTCACTCCTCCAGTGTTGTTCCTCATCTGTTAATAGCAACAAAATATATTTTAGCTCACTAATTAGAATAATTAGTACAGTTGATCAGTTATTCATAGATATTAGATTCATTGCTAATTACACTGTAGCATCTCATCGCTAGGGTGAAGGGTCAGAACCATAGATAAAGGGTTCAGAGTCATCTTAGAAAGGAAATTTAAGTTTAGAAACAGAATCAAGGCATTGAGTAGAGTACTACCATAGAAAGCTGAAGTCTGTGGACTGCATCCTGGGTGTAAGCCTACAATTGAGAGATAGGAAAGAAGCAGTTAACGAAATGCTGAAATGGGCAGATAAATGTGCTGTAAGAAAATTAAGACTCAACAGAAGGAAAGGTTTCAGGAAAGAAGTTGAGGTCAACGTTACTTCACAGAAGGGTCAGGGAAAATGAGGCCTAAAAGTGCTTTTGGGGAGCAGTTTCAGCAGTGTTGGGAGTTAAAGCTAGGGAGGTAAGGAGATGGAGTGAACTCTGTAGAGCACTTAGGACCTTTGATCTGTAGGGAAGAGCTGGGGTTGAAGGTAGAGTGAGAGGCAGGATCTAAAGAAAGTGCTTTTTTTTTAGGGTGGAAGAGAGAGTACCTACCTGTGCATGTTTAGGCAGATGGAAGAAGAAAGGTGACTATAATGATGAGAATAGAACACTTTAGGAGACAGAGAAGATAAGGGATCTAGGGAGAGATCCAGCAGCACATTTTAAGAAGGAAGAGTGACTACAGGAGATCTTTTCCTCTGAGCCTGAAGGGACAGATAGCATTATGGATGAAGAGGTAGGAATGGGTGGTGAAAAGCTCACACTGTTCATCTCCAGTCAGGTTAATGGGATTTCAGAGCATGGAGATTGTTTCAAATAGCATCTATTCATTTGTTTACTCACCACAAATATGTGCCACTTTGGTAGAGATGCAAAGGTGAAGAAATTACCAGCTAAATGTATAGAGACACATTTATCTCTCTCTCTCTCTCTTTTTTTTTTTAGAGAGCGAGCGAGCAGGGGGAGGGGCAGAGGGAGAGGGATAGAGAGAATCCCAAGCGGACTCTGCACTGAACCCAACGCGGAGCTTTGTCTCACGACCTTAAGATCATGACTTGAGCTGAGATCGAGTCCAACGCTTAACTGACTGGGCCACCTAGGCACTCTTATCTCCCTGTCTTTTTATAATTGTTAGTCATAGTCTGAGAGTGGGCGAGGAAGGAGTGGACTGCGGGGCCTATCTGGCCTTGTAGATTGGTGTCTGTGAGTGTCTCAGAGGTCAGTGGAAATGGGGTGGTGGTGAAGGTGACTGTGAAGTAGTTAACTCTGGCCTAGGGAATCCAAGGAGCTAATGAACTGAATGGTGTTCTCTCAAGGTGGAGCGCGACCTGAAGGTGGAGGTTTGGTCAGAGTGATGGAATGAAAGAGATACAGGGAATTATTATGATGGGGGAGGTGAAACACCACCACTTCTGAGAACTTAGAGCAGAGCTTGGAATGAAGTAGAATTCAACACACTTGATTAGGAGATAAGAGATGAGATTTGGTAGATGAAATCATGAACAAAAATTACAGGAGGAATATGGGCGCTGGAGCAGAGATCATCTTAACTGCCAGAATCACAAAAGTGGCTGGCACGTCACAAGTCATATTTTTATTGCTGTGATCTGTGTAGTGTGATAGAAAAATCAGATATTGTGAGTTTTAAAAAAGTAATGGGTTTTATAATGTCAGTGAGCACCATTTTTGGTATCTTGAGGATAACATTGTAGGTGTGTACTCTGTTTTTAGCATTCTTTCTGAAAGCTCAATTTCACTTTAATGTTCATATTTATTAAAATGTGCAGTGTGATACTTCTGATCTTTCAAGAAATGTGGAAAACTGTTTTTATTGATATGTGGTAATATGTACAGAGGTAATTGGATAATAATGGTGTAAATACCTAAAGGTCCTAAGGTTAGTGTAATAAACCAAGCACAAAAAAATGTTCAACCTTTGAAAGCTTTGTTTTTCCTGTTTGCTCTCACTGCATTACGCCCTCTGAAAGTAATGACTTGATGTGTTTATTAATAAGTAAGTACTGTTACTTTCAGAGGGTTATCAAATGTAGCAGGTACTTTGATGGACAATAATTGTGTTTCTGTCTCTCTTCCCCCAATGCCATGAATCTCATTCAGTCTGCAGAATGATGATTCCTTTTTGCGGTTGCTTAAAGTACAAAACAGTCAACCAATTGTGAACTGAAAGAATGGCTGTATTTTTGACAAGGCATCAATGAAATGTAAATGGCCACTTAACAATAGCCAGAAACCAGTGTATTCCTATGGGAAATCGTGAATTCTTAGGGTCAAAGTGATCAGATGTCCTGATTTTCCTGGGTCAGCCCTGGTTTATACCTGCTTGTCCCGGTGTCCTATTCAGTTATCACGCCCCTTCACTCTGAGAAATGTTCTCATATGGATAATATATGGTCATTCTATTTTTAAGTCTTATTTTGAAATTTATGGTCTGTACTTTGAATCATTAGGTGAAGATGTATCTTAGTAGTTGAAAGAAGCAGCCAGTGGTTGTTTTTGCCTGTAAGAGTATAGAGATACTTGCACAGAGTTGCTTCTATGATTTCCCAGTATGTGCATTATAGAAAATGTTACAGTGTGTACTGAGTTTGGTAGTAGCTATTTGAGTCCAGCAGATGTGTGATGATACAGTATTTAATCAGGTAGTAACAGCCTTTCAAATAAATACATCCTTAATTTTTCTGCTTAATATCTTCTGAGAAAGAGAACTATGGTAGTGATAGGCCTTGGATTTATGAAATGTTGGGTGTAAAATGTTTATCTAACAATGACCTAAGTCTTGATTGTTTTCTTTTCTTCAAACAGCACTCATGTTCTGAGGGAGCCTGTGTGTTTAGGGGGATGTGAGCACATCTTCTGTAGGTAAGTAATTATGGCTTGATACTTAGTGTTTCTATATTTTTTACTAGGTCATCATCATGTAATCATATTAATAATAACATTACGTTTATGTAGCTCTCATAGACTGCAGGTAACTTACTGTACATTCTCTCATTTTGATTCTTACAACTGTCTTAATTTGCAAATAAGAGCATCAAAACTCAAAGGGGATGACTTGTCCAAAGTTGCAAAGCTTACTAAGTAGCTCGGCTAAGCTTGGGGAGAAGAATCTATTGTGTATTTGAAGTATGACTCTTTTTTTTCCTTCCAGTTAGTTTTGAGTCTAGACTTCCCAGATTATGAAAATCTAGTTCTTTCTTTTTTTTTTTTTTTAAGATTTTATTTATTTATTTGATAGAGAGAGACACAGCAAGAGAGGGAACACAAGCAGAGGGAGTGGGAGAGGGAGAAGCAGGCTCCCCGCTGAGTGCGGGACCCTGGGATCCTGACCTGAGCAGAAGGCAGACGCTTAACGACTGAGCCACCCAGGCGCCCCTGAAAATCTAGTTCTTATAGTTAGTGGGTTGGTTTTCTAGGGTTGCTGTAACAAAGTACCAAAGACTGGGTGCTTTAGAGTGACAGAAATTTATTGTCTCACAGTTCAGGAGGCTAGAAGTCTGAGAGCAAGGTGACAAGCAGGGCTGTGAGGAAGACTGTTCCATTATTCACTTCTACCTTCTGGTGGAGAATCTTTGTCTTCTGGCATCTTTGGCATCCCTTGGCTTGTAGATGCATCATTCTGATTTGAACTTCCATGTTCACATGGCTTTCTCTCTTGTTGTGCGTATTTGTTTCTGTGTCCAAACTTCCCCTTTCTGTAAGAATGCTAGTTATATTGGATTAAGCCTCACCTCGACGATCTCATGTTAATTTGATCATCCAGAAAGATCCTATTTCCAGATAAGATCACATTCTTAGGTATTAAGACATCAACATCTTTTTGGGGGACACAGTTCAAGCCATAACAGTTACTGTGAAGTTATATCCGTGTTCTAGTAGGAAAGCCCTGGCTTATAGATTAGAATACTAGATTTTCATCTCATTCTATTTCTTATTTTGGAGAAATAAATTCAAGGACTGAATGTCTTAGTTTAATTGTCTGAGACAGGGTTGATATAGCCTCCTTTGAGTAGTTTTTTCATGATTTCAGTTACGACTCTGTGACTGTCTGGCACGAGCCACTGCAATGTGGAGTTAAGCACATATGAAAATAATTTACTGCATGACTGCTGTGGGCTGGGATGCATGGGAAGCAATTATGCTTGGGGTCCCAATTTTCTTTCTGGAAACATGGATCTGATATATGGGACATATCCAGCTGGAGGAGGGGATAGGAAATAGTACCTGTTGCCTACCTGATAACTCCATTTGGATGATGACAGGGAATTTCAGACTGGCCGGTTGTGCAGAGCATGTCTGTTGGCCATTTGCCCCTTCCATCGGTAATCTTCGCGGCCATAAAGCTTACCACTGATTGCAGAATTGCTCAAGGCAAAAGCCGCAAGTCATACCTGATTGCTCTTTTCTTCCTTATCACATTATTAAGTTCTGTCAGCTCCACCTCAAAATGTCCCTTGAATCTTGAATTTTCCCACTTTGCTCTGTATTTACTACTGTTTACACTTTGGTCCAAGCCACTATCCTATTCTCTCCGCAGATTGTTGTCCTAAATTTCTAACTGGTTCCCTTCCCCATTTTCTCCATTCTTACCAGTGATCTTTTAAAAATGTAAATCACATCCATATCATTACCCTCCTTAAAATCCTCTAGTGGCGGGCGCCTGGGTGGCTCAGTTGGTTAAGCGACTGCCTTCAGCTCAGGTCATGATCCCAGGGTCCTGGGATCGAGTCCCGCATCGGGCTCCCTGCTCTGCGGGGAGCCTGCTTCTCCCTCTCCCACTCCCCCTGCTTGTGTTCCCTCTCTCGCTGTGTCTCTCTCTGTCAAATAAATAAATAAAATCTTAAAAAAAAAAA
>NC_138371.1:20036047-20086897 GCF_054177405.1 Leptonychotes weddellii
CGCCTGGGTGGCTCAGTTGGTTAAGCGACTGCCTTCAGCTCAGGTCATGATCCCAGGGTCCTGGGATCGAGTCCCGCATCGGGCTCCCTGCTCTGCGGGGAGCCTGCTTCTCCCTCTCCCACTCCCCCTGCTTGTGTTCCCTCTCTCGCTGTGTCTCTCTCTGTCAAATAAATAAATAAAATCTTAAAAAAAAAAAAAATCCTCTAGTGGCTTCTATTACAGTTAGAATAAAATCCAAACTCTTCACTCTAAGGTTCAGAAGACCCTGTACAGGACCCAATTCCTACCTGCCTCTCCAACCACACTTCCCACTAGCTCACCCTGTTCTAGCCACCTTCTCCTTTTAGTTCATTAAACATACCGAATTTACTACTGCCCCAGGGCTTTTGCACTTGCTATTTCTTCCATCTAGAATGTACTGCCAAATTTTTGTGACGCTGACTTTTCATCAGTTACATTTCAGCTCATATGTCACCTCCTCCAAAAAGCCTCCCATCATCGGCTTATGAAATGATGCCCGCTTCCTGTCCTCACTCGGTAGTAAGCAGATTTATTTTGTTTCAGCTGATGGACTCACTTTGTATAATACATCAGTGACAAATCTGCTGGAGCATAACCAACTCCATGAAATTGTATGTAAAGTGTGTGTCTGTGTGTGTATGTGTGAGTGTGGAGTGTGAGAGAGATCTGTACCTTTAATTGGGTTCTAAAGGGGTCTGTGACTTAAAATGGCCAATGAAAGATTAAGAGAGGCATGAGAACATCTTAGAAAGTGGTCATCTGTATATGACATGATCACAGGAAAGAATAGATTCAGTGCAATTTTGGTTCATTTTGATTATGTGATGCCAAGAATTAGGGTAACTGTAGTCTTTGCAGGTTTGAGGCTGTGTAAAACTGTTGAGCAATGCTGTAAATATCATGCAGTTTTAAAAGATGGTTTGATATATACCAGTCTAGCTGAAGCATAGAAGTGGGGCGGGGGAGGGGGGTTGGGGGAGGGGCACAGATTTTCATGTCATTGACAGTGTTGTAGTTTCAAGGTACTTTCATGCCAGTCCCTGATAAAAATAGCCCATGTATTCTTTTTAAGATAGAAATCATTTAAAACATATGGCAGACATATGCAAACTTTTTGGCTTTGGATCATTTTACACCCTTAAAAGTTGAGGACCCCAAAGCAGTTTTATGTGTGTATTCGCCATGTAAAACCGAGACATTTAAAAAATACTGTTCAGTTAAAAATAACAATAATAAACTCTTTACATAGTAACATAAGTAACACTTTTTTAAGGAAAAATGACCATAAACAAAGAAAAACGAGTGAGAAGAGTGACACTGTTATATTTATGCAGATCTCTTTATTGTTTTGCTGAATAGAAGACAGTAGATCTCATACCTGCTTATGTAATCAATCTGTTGTGATATATTGTTTTGATTGCAGCATGTGAGGAAAATCTTGTATTATACATCTGCATAATTGGAAAAAGGAAGGATTTTTAAGTAGCCTTTTTAGGTAATTTTGGATATTCTTTGATACTACACCATTATTTGGCAAGTGCTAGTTTCTTTAGATTTATTATGGTGTGGAATCTAAAAGGATAACAATGAATTTTTGGTATTCTGTTACATTAAATTTCACTGGTTTATCCTGTGCTTTGAATGGATCTTTTACCCAGCATGATTTTCTGACATCATGCTTTGGTCATTTGGAAAATACTGACTTACTGAGTTACACAGATCTATTGAGAAATGACATCTTTCCCCAGAATTCTAGATTTATGTTTACAAAATAATTTGAGAACAGTTAAAAGATGAACATTATAGAATGTATAAAATAGACTGATCTGGGTACCAGTGTGGTGCTAGGTTAAGTGTCTTACCTGAGTCTCATTTTCTTCATCTGAAAATAAGGTAATGATTCTTGATGAGTCGATTGTGACTGTTGTCACTAATGTTCCTCAAATACTTAAGTATTACACAATAATTGATGATTTAAGTCCCTTGTGGAATCAGTTTCCCCTTTTTATATGTTGGGGTTTTAAGTTAAGAGTTCATAACTACAAGCAAAGAAACTCCCAAGAAGTTCCTTTTTTTGCTACAGAAATTTGACATTTCATGATCTCAGGGTCGTGAGATTGAGCCCGTGTTGGGCTCCTTGCTGAGCGTGGAGTCTGCTTAAGATTCTCTCTCTCCCTCTCCCTCTGCCCACCTCTGCCCCCTACCCTGCCCGCACACACTCTCTCAAAAAAAAAAAAAAAGGAAGAAAGAAATTTGACATTTATTGAGTATAATCTCTCCTAGCTCTACTATGGTTTACAGATTCATTTTATAACATTTATTGAGTTACTTTGCATCAGAATCATGCCAGAATCTAAGATGCAAAGAGTAGAAATGCTACAGGCTTTTTCTGGAAGAAGCTCATATTTTAAGAATCCTCTGTGCCTGCAAATAGTAGGTCCCATGGAAAGGAATGTGGTGTTTGGGGGAGATCTGGCTTTCATCACTGTTAGGTTACCAGTCTTGTTGGAGTTCCTCTGGTGAGGCTAAGGAAGGAGTGGATTTTTAGGTTTCTTATTTCTGAATCCACAGATAAGCTTTGGAGGGGGGGATTATGAACCCCCCCCCTTTTTTTTTTTTACCAGAGTTTATGTATATCTTCATCAGATTCGCAAAGGATTTGTAACCTCTAAAGTTAAGAACCCCTTCCCCCCAACTATGAAACTTTAACTTCTAGACAGATAACCTGAGGTAGTTTAATTGAGTCTACAGGTTATAAAGTGTCTGAAAGAACCAAGTGTCTTTTCTCAGAAACTACATTAAAGCCTTTAGACACTTGTCGGCAACAAAACAAAAAATACCTTTCCCGGTCTCTTTGCAGTAATTTTCCATGAAGCACAGTGTTAAGATTTAGGATACAAAAGCTTGAGATGCATGGCTGTTATGCATTTGGTACTAAATATGTTTATTTATGTCCCTCTCTGTACTCTTGCCCTTTAGAAGCTATGGATTTATTTGCTTGAAAAATTATGCAGACTATAAGTCAAATCTCTTCATCTCAAATTACCTAAGCAACCTCAGATTTAGATTTTGTATGTGTGTGTATTATACTCTTTCAGAAACATTATTTTAACAAATATTTTATGTTTGCTCATTGCTTGTTAAACTTTGCTTCATTTACTTCTGTTGAAACTCTATTTATGTTTATATTTTGGAATTAAGATTCTGCTGAATGCATTGATAGATATATGTATTTTTTCCTTTTAATCTTTTTTTAAGTAATTGCGTAAGTGACTGCATTGGAACCGGATGTCCAGTGTGTTATACCCCAGCCTGGATACAAGATGTGAAGATAAATAGACAATTGGACAGCATGATCCAGCTTTGTAGTAAGCTTCGGAATTTGCTACATGATGATAAGCTTTCAGGTGAGAAATATCACTGACTCTCTTCATTAAGTAGCTGATGAATTCATATTGATCACATAAAATATGTAAACATCTATCAGGAATTCTGATGACCTATTTTAGATTTTAAGATATACAGTGTTTGCAATTATTTTGAGAAGTGACAGATAACTTAGAGATAACTTAAGGAAGCCAAGGTCCAGAGAGGTTAAATGACCTTGCCTAATTTCACATGTGTAGTTAGTACCAGAAGCAGGAGAAATAGAGCCCATTTCTTCTGAGTGTCAGTCTAGACACTTTTCACCACCTACACTGCCTGCTTTTTACAGTTACATTAATTTCTGTATAATATATATAGAAAAGAGATTTTGCCCTTAAATTCACTTAAATACACTTTTACAAGATAGAATATAACCTTCTGTGCATCACTTTTCCAGACTGAATTAATTAGATGAGCACATTTTGAAAGAACAAAAATCTAATATTCATTTTCTTTTCTATTTAAATGGGGGTTAATGTTTTTCAGATTGTTCTTAGACTCTGTGTATTAACTGGATATCTTCCCATTGTGCTTTCTGCTGAGAACTAATTAGCTGGGGAAAGAAAGTAAAGGGTTTTGAATCTTCATTAATTAGATATTAGAATTATCTTTTTATTGACCAGATCATTTCATTTTGCTTATGTTTATAGGATAACCTTTTCTTGACTGGCAGGATGCTGTGAATGATTGATAATGTTTATATAAAATGGTTGAATTTTTGTTTTTAAATCTTCTGATGTTAGATTTCTGACATGATGTGTTATTGCCAGTTACTAAAGGTGAAATTGATTAGACAAAATAAAGAAACAAGGCAAATACTTTGAGTCTTATTGACCATGTCCATATTTTTAAGAAGAATTTAAATTACAGTCTACCTATGAAAAGTTTTTTTCATCTGATCATTGTATTAGAGTCTATTCCTTAGGATAAAATGTGCTATAGTGATAAAGTTTTACTTATTTTCAGATGTAATTATACACACACAGTTCAAAAAGTACTTACCTTTTTGAAAAAATAATGTGTTGTAAATCTTTTTAAGAACACAATGAGGAAAAGTTTCATTATTAGTTCATCTTTTTTCTTTCTTACTCAAAGGTAAGGCTGGTAGTGTTTATTTTCTAATGAAAAAGATTGGTATATGATCTGCTCCTCCACATACAGATACCATTGATTAAATAGAGTCCATGCATCTTTGGCCATGTTGGGGGTAGAGGGGGAGGATTAAACTCTCTCTCTCTCTTTCTTTTTCTTTTTTTTTTTTTTTAAGATTTTTATTTTTAAGTAGTTTGCACACCCAATGTGGGGCTCAGACTTGCAACCCCGAGATCAAGAGTCACATGCTCCACCAACTGAGCCAGCCAGGTGCCCCTAAACTCTTGATTTAAGTGTACAATATGAAAAATGTTCATGTGTGCATGAAAGTGGCTTTCCTCAGATTCTTTTTTTTTTTTTTAACATTTTTTTTTTTTTAAAGATTTTATTATTTATTGACAGAGACAAAGCGAGAGAAGGAACACAAGCAGGGGGAGTGGAAGAGGGAGAAGCAGGCTTCCTGCTGAGCAGGGAGCCTGATGTGGGACTCGATCCCAGGACCCTGGGATCATGACCTGAGCCGAAGGCAGACGCTTAACCGACTGAGCCACCCAGGCGTCCCTTTCCTCAGATTCTTAAAGACGTGTGGTCTATTAGGAATGGTGGCCATGCATTGACATTTGGGGTGCTACTCTGAGAGTTCTGTCAGGATGTTTTGATTTGATTCTTCAGTTGCTGTATAGTAATATATTAGCTTGCTCAGGCTGTGGTAACAAACTGGGTGGCTTAAAAAATAAAAATTTATTATCTTACAGTTCTGGAGTCTAGGAGTTTTACATTGAGGTGTTGGTTCAGTTGGTGCTTTCAAGGTCTGTGAGGGAAAGATGTCTGTGAGGGAAGGGCCTCTCTGCTTGGTTTGTCTTTGTGTCCACTTGGTGTTCTGCCTGTATGCGTGTTTGTGGCAAATTTCCTCTTTTTATAAGGATGCCAGTCATATTGCATTATTGAGTCCCACTCTACTCATTTTTACCAATTATATCAATAATGACCCTGTTTCCAAAAATAAGGTCACATCCGGAGGTGCTGGGAGTAGGACTTGGATTTATGAGTTTGTGAGGAACACAGTTTAGCCCATGACAAGTAATGGATATTTTTTTTAAGTGACATTTTTAATGCTGATAAAAAGGGAATAGGGTGACTCTTGATGGGTAGTGAATTATGGCATAATGGGGTACTGGTATGGTACTTGAGAGAAGAGAAGAGAAGAATAAGCAGGGAACTTCTCTAGAAATTTTACTGTGGTTGGTGATATTTGAGTCTTTAGTATGGTTTTCATATTTTGTGGACTCTGAAATGCCTCCACATTTCATCATTACTAAAGATATTGTGGAAAATCATTGAGTTTAGAACAAGTTTTTGTATGGGGCCTGAGGCCTTTTAGAATGCCGTCTTTCTCATCTAAAAACAGATGTGGAGTTTGGGGAGGGGATTATGGTGATTTATTTTTCGAAAGCCATTTTGTGTTCATCTTCCTTATTATAGTGAGTAATAACTACTTTGGCCTTACCATACTTTAGTAGTGCTGGCTTCAACCTTACTTACTTTAAAATGAATTGAAATTTCAGTTTGGATAACATATAATCAGAATTTTAGGAGCAGGAAGGTCATCTTGAGTCCCTTATTCTGTGGGTGAGGAAATCGAGGACTTAGGTTATGCAGGGAGGTCACACTGTAAGTTTCTTGTTTACTGTTTTATCATTTAGCTCAAAGCTTTCATGAGGAGTGTAGGTGTTCATTATATTTTTTGAATTGGAGACAGATTGGAAGTGCTAAGGCTCAATTCATATCCCAAAGACTAAACTTAATTAAAGCAATTTTAAAACAAATTCTTAGGTTTTGGTTTCAACAATTCATTTTATAATGGTAACATCCTCCTTTGCTCCTTTTATAGAAGATGGTAAATCTAGAGAATAAGCATATTGAAATAAAAATATCTGTCCAGATCTGTAAATTACATGGTGCAGAGCCTTTTCTGCTTATCAGTTGCATTGTCATCAACTTTTCCTCCTGAGGGCCCCAAAACAAACTAGCCTCAAAGGGCATTTGAGTTGGAGAGTATTGTTCTTTGTTTCTTTATAGTGTATTCAACATTTTATGTAGTAATTCATGTTGATTTATATAGCAAGTACTCCTAAAACTAAAGTGGTATAAGGTGTACTCAGTGAATAGGTACAGGGAACAAACAGTTGGGGACAAATAATGGTTTGTCCTCTTTATAATGAGGAAATTGGAAATGGGTCTCATAAAATAAGGGTATTCAATTAAGTTATCCCTAAGGTCTAGCTTGAAAATCATACGGTTCTGTTAAATGGGTGTTGAGGATGATGATTTAAGCAGGATGGTTGGCTATCTCCTACATCTCTATTTTTTTAAACCCTGTAGTTCACAATTTATCTTTCAAATGAACCTTGTTACTTGCATTTACTATAAAATACATAATTACCATAATTAAGGTGGGTAATTAGGAAGAGCTTGTCAAATCATGAACATGGTACATGGTATACTGGAGATAAAGAAGCCTGATTTATAGAAATACTTTTTAAAATGAGCTTCCAAATACTCGAACAGATTTTCCTCAGTTCAGTGTACTTTAAAGAGAAAAGATTGTCTGTCGCAAATTTTTCTGACAACCATTTATGGATAATTTTACCTTATTCTTTATAACATAATCTGCTTTCTACTAATAGAGTCAAATTTAAATGTTTGTATTTTATATTGCTTCCCATCCTATTAAATCTGACTTGGCAGGTGCTGGTCAGGCTCTTTGAGGAATGTGTTGGTGGTGGTGGGACAGTTAAAAACAAAAGCCCTTTGATGGTGCTTTCATTGGATCACAGTTTCCTTTTCTGTTTTCTGGGTTCCGGAGAGAGGCTTGTCTTTCTGGAGTGAATTACATAGTGTTTCATATATGTTATGACTTTTTTATAATAGATGAAGATGAACATTTGAATAGCTGTGTTGCTGTTGTTTTTTTTTTTTAAATGGAACTGAGTACTTCTTACAAACAAATCATTCTTCAGTAAAGGCGTTAATGTTGCACAGATGGTAGCAAAGTACTTTGATTTTTAATAAGGGACTAGTTTGTCAAAGAGATTTCTCAACTTCTCTTGTGAAACCTATAATAGAATAATTTGAAAGGCACACAATGTACATAATTATAATCCTTTGATGTAGATTAATGATAGCTAAATCACATTTTCTAATTGCCTCCTTCTATAGTTTATTATTAAATTTTAAGAAAAAACTTGGCTAAGCTGCTCCTTAGCAACATGTGCATCTCTGTTTCTCGATATTTTGTGGTTTTCTCAGAAATATTTATATTCAGAGAATAGAATTTTTTAAAATGTCATCATTAAGAAATTTACTGTGTAGAGGAAGGACCAGTATTTTTCTTCATGAAATGAACATGACAATTTATTGTGCTTCGAAGCATTCACTCATAAAAATTGTTGTAGCTGTTAATAATATGATTTATGTTCCAGCAGGGTGGTGCTTTTGCTTTTTACAGTCTTAACTTAGATAACTGTGTAAAATCCAGGATTTACAATCACATTTGCTGTTATGGTCCTTGCTTAGTTAGGACAAGAAGCGTAATTTCAAAAGCAAGTCATTTCTGATATAGTCTCAAATCTAGAGAAAAGGTCAACATGAAATCTTCCTGAGTGTATGCATTGTTACTGGATGATTAGTAAATTATTGTGTACATATAAATTACATGAACATATGCTCTTTTCACTCACTTCTTTATAAGTTAAGGGGTAGGTACACCTGAATATGAAATTGTTGTCTTAAATTTTAGATTTAGATTTTTTAGTCAGTTGAGTGTGTTGCTGCTACTTTAATTTTCCCTTAAGTGGCTAATTCTACATTTTGTAAATTTTTTTAAGTATTAAGGACTTCAGCATTTGACTTGTGTTTAATTGAAAATGTCATCATCTAGCTTTAAAATAAATTTTAGAACATCAAATACAAGTTTTTACAGACTACCAGAGGATTAACCTTTCAGTCTTTGTAATCCTTAGTCTTAAAAAAACAATCCTGGTAACAACTTCATGTTGACCTTTCCTCTAGATTCGAGATTATATCACAAATGACTTGTTTTTTGAAGTCTACCAATCACTGCAGAGAAAAGACCTTGTTAGAAATTAGACTTAGTCTCTGTGTGAATGGATACCTTATTCTGATTGTTTTTATTTCCAAGATCCTGACCTGATAACATTTTATGGGTCAGCTGATGTTCAGCCAGGACATAAGAAGAGTGCCCCAGAGTCTGACGTTACTCAGATACACGCTCCTGCTTCCAGCTGGGTTTGCTGGCTCACTGTCTAGCCAGTTGTAATGCTTCCATTTGCCCCAGGAGGAAGAGATGGCTTCTTTGGAGTAGAAGGGAGTTTGACTGAATTCCTTTGCTAGGCAGAGTATAAGGTCTATGAAATTTCTACAGAGTTAAATACAAAATCATTTGTTTTTTATAATCCACTAGTTTTCATTTTTTCTTACCTGTTTAAAGTGCCATCTTTACTTGGCAGATCTATTTATAAAGATAGTTTTATACTCAAGAAATAAGAGGTGAAAGAGGAATAGAAGAATCAATTTTGAACTTAAGAGTTTTGAGAGATTGTAGTTACTAATCCTCTGGTGTATTAATAATTTTAAACTGATAATAGTGTTTTGTGTGAATAAAAAATACCTGAAAGGAATTCAAAAATAATATTTCATAATTTCCTTTTCTCTTGCTGTTATTTTAAGACATGAGGATGTTGAGAAGAAATGTATTCCCAGAAACAAATAAGAAAAATGAAACTAAAATTATGTTTTATCTGTTAAATATTAAAACTTTTCAGGAATAAGCACACTTGACAATTTTATATAACACCTTAGTAGCATCAGACACATTTATTTCCTACACAGCAGATGTTACCAGTTCTTAGAGTAAGATGCTGCCATTGGTTTTCTTCTTAAAGTAACTTAGTTTTAGAACTTTGTTAAAACTTTGCTTTAGATTCTGTAATGTAAGAGAAGGCTTATAAAGAGTTCTCTTCATCTTGAATGAGGAGTAATGTCTCAGGAGAAATACATAATCAGATAGCTTCCTTTTTCTTCTTTTTTTTTAAATAGGATGAATAAAACATATTCCAAGTGCTCTAGTTGGTCAAAGGAGATTAAGTCTGTGTTAATTTGGAGAATGAGTATCAGGCAGTAGGAAATTATTTGTTAGGCATTGTTAATCCTGAAAGGTGGTGCTGGTGGTGGTTTTCCAGTTTACCTGCCTTTCCTGTGCTCGCTCTTTGACCTGAAACAGCCTCATGGTAATCCAGTTCTTGTGGAGGAGAGAAGTGCCGGATTGGGCGACCGACCTCCCTCTCCTTTAATTTCTCGTCTTTATGTGAGAGAATTGGATGTGTGACTCTTAAGTTTTCTTCTAGCCCTTAAAGTCTAACCTCTCATAGAAATACTTGTCAAGGTTTAAGAGCAGATATCAAATAATTTATTCATCAGTATTTTTTCAGCACTGTTGATTGTGCTCACAACTGTGCTGGGCTGACCTGGGTTGGTTTTACCTGTCTGTGTGGGGTGGGAGGCAAGAATGTTGAGGGCAATGTTTTTTAAAGAAAAATGAATGGGCTTAAAGGCAAAAACAAAAGAAGACAACTTAAAGGGGGATCACTGACAGAATCAGAAAGTAGATCACTATACAACTCATTCACTGACTATTTCTTAAAAATCTGTTAATGGGCAAGATTGGTAGGTCTAAAAAATGCAATGCATATAGAGATTATAATACATACATAGTGTGAAGAAAAACTCACTTTGCCTGTGTGTTTCCTTTTTTTCGCTCTGATGCCGGATGTGTGGGTTTTCCCCACATTAAGTCATTCTGTGACACTGAGTGTCCTACAGTTTCTTTCACTCAGTTCTGACACTGCTTGCCTGCAGATAATGTCAAAGCCACAGGTTAAGAGCTCAGTCACACAAGACCCCCCCCCCCCACCCTTTAGGTGCTGACTATGTATTGGAGGTTCCCATGACTTCCTTGGGTTGGTTTAATTTGCTAGAGTGGCTCATGGAACTCAAGAAAATGTTTTACTTACTAGATTACTGTTCATTATAAATGGATATAACTCAGGAGCAGCCAGATAGAAGAGATTCACGTAGGGCAAGGCATGAAGGAAAGGGTGTGAGGCTTATATACCCTCTGTGGGTGTGCCGCTCGCCCAGCACCTCCACGTGTTCACCAACTTGGAAGCTCTCCAAACCCTTCCTTTTGGGTTTTTTCTTTTAAAGGCTTCATTACATAGACACAGTTGATTAAATCCTTGGCCATTGGTGATTGATTCAACGTGTATCTTCTCCCCTCTTGAAGGTTGAGGGTGCGACTGAAAGTTGTAACTCTAATCTTGATTGGTTCCCCTGGCAACCAGCCCCCATCCCTAGAGGGACTCCGGAAGTCACCTCATTAACATAAGCTTCGGTGTGGTTGAAAGAAGCTGTGATGAATAACAGAAGACACCCATTTCCTCCGGAACTAGTTTAGGCACTGGAACTGACTAAATACTTAAAACAAAAGATGCCCCTATGGATTCTCTAGGACATTACAAGGGTTTTTGGACTTCTGTACAGGGAACCGTGGATGAAAACCAAATCTATTTTCTTACTATAAATTATAATATCACATATAGTGTGTACTTAGTGAAAAGTTTTGATGTTTATTTAGTAAAAATAGGTATCAGTTCAAATGTCACCTCTTTTCAGCAGCCACGTTTATAACCTTAAACAGGTTTTGTTTGCTGTTTAATTTACATAAGAAATAAAAGCATTCTTTTTTACAACTGATTAAACTATATCAAAGTGTATAAAGTGTGAAAGTCCTCCTCTACCCTTTTCCCTCTGCTGAAAGTAGAAAATCCCTTTCTTTTACAGAGGTACTGTTTTCATTGTTTAACTTTATATTTTTTCCTTTGTGAATTTATGAAACTATTTGGACATAAATGCAGTAGAACTTTTAGAACATAAATGGGATTGTGCCACACTTAAAAGTGTCTTGAAGATCTCTGGGTTGTCCACTGATGTATATAGTGACCACATACGATTTTGTAGTCTACCTGCTCCATAGTTCACCGATTGCTGATTGATGAACACTGCTTTTTTTCCCTAATTTATGCTATTCCAGATACTGCTGCAGTTAACATTCTTACACATTTATGTTTGCAGGTACATGCGTGGGTATTTTCTATACTTGGTAAGAAAGATGACTAGAAGTGAAATTGCTTTGTGCAAGGGTATACACATTTACAATTTGCAAATATCTTACCATCTTGCCTTTGAAATTCCTGGATTTGATTTGCTAATGTTTTATATAGCAATTTTGCATTTTTGATCATAATTGGCAAAGGCCTCATTGTGGAATCCTGCACACACAGTGGGTTGCAATACAGGAAATGAACTCTAACCTTGGGGAATTATAGTAAGCAGAAATCGGTCTGCTCTTTTTCCCACAGGGAGACATTGCCACATCCCTCAGAGAGGCTCGCTGGGAACACAGTCCTAAGAAGTGGTCTGGGTGAAGAGCAGCCAGGGCCTTCTTGGCATACCCTGCAGAAACATACAGGCTGCTCAGGATCCCTGGCAGCTTGTGTCCCCCACATCAGTGTGTCTAGGTGCCTTCAGTGGTGTAAGCCAGAAATATGTGAATCATCTTTGTCATTGCTGCCTTCTTGTATTCACTGCATCACCAAATTTTGTAAAAATTTTTTTTTTTTTTTAAGATTTTATTTATTTGCGAGAGAGAGAATGAGAGATAGAGCATGAGAGGGAGGAGGGTCAGAGGGAGAAGCAGGCTCCCTGCTGAGCAGGGAGCCTGATGCGGGACTCGATCCCGGGACTCCGGGATCATGACCTGAGCCGAAGGCAGTCGCTTAACCAACTGAGCCACCCAGGCGCCCCAAATTCTGTAAATTTTATCTCCTAAATACTTTTCAAAGAGTTCTTCCCCCTCCCCCCCTTCTACCACCTCTCCAGTCTGTTATCATCTACTTATACTCCTACTTTGGCCTCTTACCCATTGCCTTCTTCCAATGTGTTTTCTCTCCAGTCAGGACTGATCTTGTAAAACATAGATGTAGTCATGCCATCTGACTTATATAAAACATTTTATTGGTTTGAGAAACAGCAAGGAGGTCGGTGGCTAGAATGGAATAAGGAGAGAGCAGGAGAGGAGATCAGGAAGGTAATGGAAAATCAGGTTGTTTCTGACCCGTTAGATGGCTACTAACATTTTGGCTTTTATTCAGAGTCAGAGTAGAAGTCAGGAGGGTTTTAGTGACATGATTTGACCAGTTATAAAAGGATCACTGACTGCTGTGTTAAGAATACACTTATGGGGGAGGAAGCAAGTACATAATCGGGGAGATTATTTAGGAGGTTGTTATAATAATCTAGTGCAAGATGATGGTGTCTTATACCATGCTGGCAGGAATGGAGGCAGTAAGAAGTGGTCAGATTTTGGATGTATTTTGTAGGTAGAACTATAGAACTTGCATTTTGCATAGAGGATATGAAAGAGAGCCAAGTTTGATTCCTGAGCTACTGGATCGATGATGTGTCATTTACTGAGATGGGGATGACTGTAGGAGGTTTGGGAGGATTTGGATCAGGAGCTCAGTTTTAGTCACGTTCAGTGTGAAATACTAGGAGTAGACTTGCATGTAGAGCTGTTTAGTAGGCAGTCGAATATTAGTCCGGAGTTCATGGAAGAGGTCTGGGCTGTACGTACATGTTTGAAGTTGTTCGTGTATATATAGATAGATGTAAGGTTACCAAAGGAGTGATTGCAGATGAAGAAGTCCCAAGCCCTCCCACTTCAGAGGCTGATGGAATGAGGAATACCAGCAGTAAAACTTGAGGCTGAGCTCTTCATAGAATGCTTCTGCTTACCTGTCGGACTCAATTTTCTGCTCCTTCTCCAAGCTCCAGCCACAGTGGCTTTCTGTCCATTGAATGTGCTAAGCTCATTTCCAACTTAAGACCTTGGCACTTGCTCTCCTTCTACTTGGGAGCCACTTTCCTAGATCCTTATGTGGCTGCTTCCCTTTTGTCATTTGTCGTGAGGTCTCAGCTCAGAAGTGAGTTTCACAGAGAGGCCTTCCTTGATGACCTTAGCTAACGCAGCGAGGTGTTTGTACAAGAATCCTCACCCACAAAATGTGGCACCTGGTCTACTTAGGAGCAGTGATTCTTTTTTTAGATTCTCCTGAATCTTTGTACGAGTTTTAATATCTGATTATTAATAAAATGTTAAAAAATTTTTATAGTATACACGTTATAACTGTATAGCTTGATGAATTTTCACAAACTGAACTTACCCAGAAGAATTGACAGTATTCTCGAAGCCCCTCTTGTTGCCCCTTCTCAGTCACTAACTCCTTTCCCCGTAGTTACTGGATAATCACTATTTTGACTTAACTCATCAGATTCGTTTCAGCTGTTTTCTTTTGTATCTGGCTTCTTTTGCTAAAGAATATATTTGAGTATGTAGTTGTAGTTCATTCATTCACATTAATTTCTGGTTTACATAGCTTGAGGTTATATTAGATGGACTTAAAGAGTTGTGACTATTGTCCTTAAATCCCTAGATTGATTTTGTCTGAAGTCAATTGAACTCACAAGTCTCTGAGTTCTCCAATTTTGTTCTTCTTAAGTGTTGATTTGGCTATTCTAGGTCTTTTACTTTCCATATTATAGTTCCTTTGCTTTCTCATGTAAATTTTAGAATCAGCTTGTCTATTTTTACAAAAAAAGCCTGGAATTTTCATTGGATTATATATAGTCTGTAGATCTATTGGGGAGAATTGACACTTAGCAATTTTGAGTCTTCCTATTCATGAACAGTGTTTCATAATTTTCATAACTTGTACATACTTTGTTAGATTTACTTAAGTACTTTTTTGTACTATTTTAATACCAATTTTTTTAAAAAAAATTTCATTCTGCATTTGTTCATTGTTATTATAGTTATTATATAGAAATATAGTTGAAGTTGAATTTGGTATATTGACTTTGTATTCTATGACCTTGGTAGGTTAAAGGTACTTGTTAGTTTCATTAATTTAAAAAAAAAAGTTCTTTGGGATATTCTATATAGTGATGCAAGTCAATTGTAAATAGATACAGTTTTATATCTTCCTGTATAATCTGTGTGCCTTTTAGATCTTTTTCTTACTTTGGTGTGCTATCTAGACCTTTCATTATGTTGCTGAATAGAAGTGGTGAGAACAGACATCTTTGCCTTGTTCCTTTGTAGGAACAAAATGGTAGTTGCAGTCCTTTACTGTTAAGGAGGATAGTAGCTCTGTGTATTTTTGTAGATGCCCTTCATCAGGTTGAAGAAGTTCCTATCCTTAACTTGCTGATTCTTTTTTAAAATCATAAATGGATACTGGATTTTGTCTTTTTTTTTCCTGTACCTGTTGAGAAAATCATATGGTTTTCTTTTAATTTGGCCATGTAGTGAATTATTGATTGTTGTAGTGAATTACTGATTATTGTAGTATATTGGTTGTTTTCCAGAAGTATTTTTAAAAAATTAAGCATCATTTAGCAAGTCTTAATTTTTTTGACTACTGCTTATTAAATCCCATATCTGACTGCCTATCTGTCGATCTAGTGTATCTTTTCTCCATGGCTCTTATTACCGCCAGCATGCTGTATGTTCTATTTATTTATTTGTCTATTCTGCCCATCCTCAGTGGAATTTAAGTTCCATGTTTAGTTCTCTGTTGTATCGCCAGTCCCTAGAATGTTGTCTGGAATTAAAGTAGGATTCTGTAAATATTTGTTCAGTAAGTGAATATCTGCTCTCAAGGAGTTCATAGTCTAGGAGGGGAGAAAGAGGTACAGAAATGTGATACAACTTAGGAGAACTAAAAACACAATTCTTTGGGAGCTCAAGCTGGGGGAGACTAAGTTCATGTAACAGATTTCTTTTCCTTTTTTCTATCAGATTTGAAAGAAGATACATCTAGGGAAAATTTATTTAATGATGCAGAAAATAAGAAGAATTCAATAAAAATGTGGTTTAGTCCTCGAAGTAAGAAGGTCAGATATGTCGTGAGTAAAGTTTCAGTGCAAACCCAGCCTCAAGTGATAAATGATGAGAATGCTCAGCAGGCTTCCATGTACGAATTTGTTTCTGCAAGTCCTCCAACAAGTGTTTCTGAGAAGGCTAAAAAGGCTTCTGCAAGATCTGGAAAAAAACAGAAGAAGAAAACTTTAGCTGAAATCAACCAAAAATGGAACTTGGAGGCAGAAAAAGAAGATGGTGAACTTGACTCCAAAGAGGAATTAAAGGAAAAGCTGGTGTCCTTCTGCAACCAGCCGTCTGTTATCCCTAGTCCTCAGACAAATGGTGAGATAGACTTACTCGCCAGTGGCTCTGCCGTGGAATCACAGGGTTGTGGCAGCCTAACTGAAGTCTCTTTACCAGTGGCTGAGCACATAGAGTCCCCAGCAACGGAGAGCAGGAATGAAGAAGTGACTCCCGAGAAGAAGCTCTGTGCAAATCCTCATCCATCTAAGCAGTGCTTGCTGTCAGGTCCCAGTGGGCGATGTGCGCGTCGCAGCAGACGGTCCAGTCCCGTCCCTAAGAGATACAGGAGCAGCATTCCTGGCACCAGCAGACAGCACATAGTGCTTTCGGAAAACAAACCGTCGCCTGGCTGCCCCTCACCACCCTCAAGCAAACTCAAAGTTGGTGACACATTAAGGCGGAGAAAGAGTAATGTATCAGACGAGTCCATGAGCCTCTCACGAGGTATGCCACCTGCTACACTGAACAGCCCAAGTTACAGACGGATGATGTCTAGCCCCTCAGCAGCGAAGCTGTCACCCACTAGCCTTATGGCTGTGAAAAGAAATCATAGAGGAGAGACTCTGCTCCATATTGCTTCCATTAAGGTAGGATGCTTACCCTGAAATACAGTTTTGGAATGAGACCAGCCATAAAACAATTTCTGTGGGGCTTATGAACAGTGACATAAGATGACTAGGATAATTAGCCTACCACATGTGATACTTCCTTTAAACCAGAGAAGAAAATTCACAGGGACCACCTCCCCACCTCAAAGCAGTGGCCCCTGGGCCTGAGGAGCATGATCTTGCAGGAGAAAACTAGTATTTCAATATTTCAGCTTCTACTTTGCCAAGGGCTTTCATTTGTCTATTCCATAATGGTTTTGTTCAGTTTTCACCACATTCTCCTGCTTTATGAATACAGACAATTGCCAAGTTCTGCTGGCAGCACATCTTTACCTAGCCAGAGAGCTAGGGACTATGTGGGAGGTGACAGACTTCTGTATGTCGGATGCTTGTCGTGGGCACTGCCAGGATTTGCAAGGTTGAAAGTTGTGGTCCGTACCTTTTTCCAATGACCTGGAAATTTGACTCTCAGAACTGGCTCCCATGGTTGACCATGAAGGAGTTTGTCTGTATCCCACAGCCAGCCATTTCTTTACTAGCCTGTCCATTAAAGTTACCTCTCTTTATTTACTGCCTCAACACTGGAGGTGTGGCAGTGTGAGTTTTTGGGAACCTAGCCCGTTTGTCAGGCATGAGATAAACTTGCAAGGGTTCATCTTTGCAGCTGACTCAAGAACCGCACATACGGGGAGCACTTAGCACCAAGCTTCATAGACTTTGTGATTTCATGCAAGTGTTATCAAAATAAAATACGGGAGAGCTTAGGACTGAATTAGGATAGCTTTTATGATCTTTTAGTAAATACGCCAGGAAATCCTTGAGTCTTTTGCGTGCATAGAGAACTTTGGGGGATCTGGAAGCCATTGGAGACTCCCAAACATAGGGCTGGTCGGCAACATGAAACATCTGGGAAGAACATGGAGTAGACATTGAGTCCAGGCATTCCTATATTTTTGTATGGAGAAAGGGAAAAGCATAAAAAGGAGTTTCCCCAACTGTTAGGGTTTTCTTTCTTTCTTTTTTTTAAAGATTTTATTTATTTGACAGAGAGATAGAGAGCACAAGTAGGCCGAGAGGCAGGCAGAGGGAGAGGGAGAAGCAA
The DNA here is from genome assembly GCF_054177405.1 of Leptonychotes weddellii. Taxonomy (NCBI): domain Eukaryota; kingdom Metazoa; phylum Chordata; class Mammalia; order Carnivora; family Phocidae; genus Leptonychotes; species Leptonychotes weddellii. Next base: position 20,053,662 of record NC_138371.1, read on the forward strand.
GCTCCCCGCCGAGCAGGGAGCCCAGTGTGGGACTCCATCCCAGGACCCTGGGATCATGACCTGAGCTGAAGGCAGACACTTAACAGACTGAGCCACCCAGGCGCCCCTGAATTTTCGTTATTTATAAATGTCCCTTATAGATGGATGCCTGTTCGCTTCTATTCTTTTGCTTTTATAAACAGTGCTGTGGTAAGCAATCTTTGTTTCATATGTGAGGGGGTGTGTCTTTAGACTAAATTCCTGGAAGTGGACTTCTGAGTTAACGTTAGGCATCTGTTACCTTATTTATCTTGATAACCTCCGTACTTGGCAGTAGAAGGGTCTTAGTAAATATCCGGACTGCCTAAATTCAGTCTACTTGAACGTAGAGAGCTACTCTATTGCCTGCAGATTCTGTTTGTAATGATCAGTTCTCAAATCCTTTTTTCCCCTCAGAATCATGGATTTACAGATGAGCCATCTAGTTTTTGGACATCCAGCAGTATTTTAATGCAAACCCCACACAGGATTATTCTTGAATTCCTTATTTATACTGTCATTTTATTACACTGTGGAATTTCAAGCAGAGTATTCATTAATATGATGTCTGGGATGTTGTGCATATTCTCATTTAACCAGAACAAAAGTTGAGATCCAGTCGGTTCTCTTTATTGCCTGTGTTTCTATTTGTATTTAAATGTGAATGTCACTTATGGTTAAAATCCTACTGAGAACATTGTTATAAATGTGAGATTTTATGAGAAAGTGTTACACCTAAGTAGAAACTAAGATAAGCACTCATTATTTGTTCTTCTGGTATAATTTTTAAAACCTTAGTATTTGATATTTCTTTAGACATAGAGAAAATTTTGTTATGATGTCACCTTTGCTTGAAGATTGGTAGTTTTGGAATAAACATCCTCAAGTTTCTAGCAGATTATTAAAATCGTAATGATTACTCATAATTCATGCTACAGCACTGAATGTATCATGAAATAGAAGAAAGAAAGGCTTGACCTTGGCATGTCATGATACACTTTTTATTTTTTTTTTTAAAGATTTTTATTTATTTATTTGACAGAGAGAGACACAGCGAGAGAGGGAACACAAGCAGGGGGAGCGGGAGAGGGAGAAGCAGGCTTCCTGCCAAGCAGAGAGCCTGATGCGGGGCTCGATCCCAGGACCCTGGGATCATGACCTGAGCCGAAGGCAGACATTTAACAGCTGAGCCACCCAGGCGCCTCCATGATACACTTTTGATACAGACATAATGAATCATATTTTGAAGGCAACTTACAAGGCATGATACACTTAACAAAGGTGATGGGAATCTCCTGGGTGGAGAGAGAACGTCCCTTGTGAGGAGTCTCCTTCAGGGTTTGACTTTATAATTCATCGTATTTTAAGGTAGTCATGTTGTGTGTAAAGACACGTTACTACATATCCTTCATGCTACCTTCCTGAGAAAGTAGCAGAGAACTTTGAAGCAAACTCGCATCTATGATATTTTCAAGATTCTAATTTCTAGAACATCCCTTGGACTCAGATCCATTTTTCCCTCTGTCACCCACCACTTTTATAATACTGAACCTCCTTAATATCAGGAACTTACCATCACAGACTAGGGTGTCAGAATCATCTGTGAAACTATTCTATTCAGTAAAGTCTGAGAAGCCAGGGAAGTGTTTAATGTATTTTAGAACTTCATTCTGGATGACTAAAAAAATTTTCTAATATCTAGTTGCCAAAAGAAGAAGTTTTAGGTAGCTGATTAGTTCATTTATGTAGAAAAGCTTAACCATTTGGGTAAGTCATCATTATTTTAATGTCCTGTACAATTTTTATCAAGATATTTACCCTTAATTGTATTTTAGAAGAGCTAATCTTTATAATAAGGAAAAATAAGTGTGTGTGTGTGTGTGTGTGTGTGTGTGTTTGGAAAGTCAGTTTATACTGCTGTAACATGTATGGATGTGTGAAGAATCTTTTTGAACTAAAGGTTAGCAATAAGAAAATTGCTTGTGGTACACATCTTTATTTTCAGCCTCTTAGGTATTACTTGAGAATACCAAATCCATTTAAAATTTCTTACAAGCCTTGGTAAAAACTTTCCTTAGATGATTTTTTTTTCTTGCTGTGGTTTAAGAAAATCTCAGTTATTCTTTTAAGTTGTGGGGAGTCTAAAAGAAGTGAGTACTTATTACTCAGAAGATATTCTGTTAGCAAAGTCAGTAATTTAAAGAAATTAGAAGCAGAAGTTAATTTATTTCCCAGAAACTCCATACTGGTTCAAGCTTACTCAGTTTCTGTGGGCTCTATCTAATTTTCATAATTTTATTTATGTGCATGACCTTAAATTTACATAAAGTAGAACAATGAAATTATGACAAACTTTTTAATACTATGGAGGAGAAAGCAGATTGGGTATAAATTACAAGTACTTTGCAAATTGGCTATGTGTTTTGGGGAAGTCTAGGGATGGTTTGTTAACAGAAGACACTTTGATAGTATGACGAGGTGACATGAAAGAAAAATACCACTGTCTAGCAACCTTACAAGAGAGTCTGCTTTTAGTCTTTAGATTGTCACTGTTTCTATGTGACTGTTCCCCTGTGATTCTTCGTCCCACCATTGTGTTTATATTATTTTATGGGCTTCTTTAGGTTAATATGTTTTTGTGACTACTATGTAGAATTAGAATGAGGAAATCTTTCAGAAGACTGTGTGTGTGTGTGTGTGTTTGTATACTTTCATGTTGAAGGTTGGAAATGTATGAATGTATGTGGTTCTCGCAGTTCATCTGCCCCAGTATTCATGGGATTGTTTAAGAAAATTCAAATTTGTATCTTGACAGATGTTCCTGGTTTTATTTGGAATTGACTTGAAGATAGAGCAAATGGTGCTAAATAAATGTTAACTTGTACTAGTATAGAATTTGCACCCCTAAGAAACTATGGGAAAATGTTTTTTTAACTGAAACTGGGGCAATTGATTTGAAACATATATAATGCTTATTTTTTAGATCCATTAAGTATATAGGGTCATTTTGTTAATTTAGGAACATAAAGATGGATGTTGCAAATGGATTTTTTTTTTTTTTTTTTTTAAGAAAACTAAGTAAGCTATCATCTTAAGATTTCCTGTGTTCGAGAGGTAGCCCAAAACAAGCAAATAAAAGTTACTGTCTTTAGGAGACTTAGGGACTTCTAGATAATCAGACCAAGAGGGGAAAAACTCATTTCAGAAGAATATTGGAGCTGGGAGTGGGAGAGGAGAGATTTCCTTCTCCCTAAAGAAGCTCTTCACAAAACCAGTTGAACACAGCTTTGTCATAGGTAACTTTTGCCATATGTAACTTTTATTTATTCAGCCTTTTTCGGGTTAAGCTGTTTCAGTATTTGGAGGAAATAAGCCTGGCTTTTGCCTAGAAAAATACCTTAGAGCAAATAAGGTGAATATAAACTAAATTGTTGTATTAAGGATAAAGGGAGTAACTGTCAATAAGAAAACAATTTTTGGCGGTTTTAACTGAGTAATCTTGTTAGCCTTAATTTTGCTTTAAACAGTACTTGGAAATCATTTTAATGCATCCTCAAAAAGGATGTTTTTCACAAATGAAGTGATGACTTTAAATACTTCATTATCATTACTTGATTTTTGGCTAGTGCCCTTTATTTGGTATTTTGAAATGACTTTTGATAAGGGTTGCTAATCGCAGGGATTTTATACTTGATATTCAAGGATGGACTATATGACTTCATGACTTGATACCTCAGAACAGTTCATCCATACATTACTTCTTATTTATTATTCATGAGCAGTAGGCATTAGAGAAAAGATTTAAGTTTGATTCTGTCTTTAAGAAGACAGAATCTTAAAACGAAACCCAAATCTCAATATCTTCTTTCTTGATGATTTTAATTTTTTTATTTTTTCATTTGTCTACTAGGGCGACGTACCTTCTGTTGAGTACCTCTTACAAAATGGAAGCGACCCAAATGTTAAAGATCATGCTGGATGGACACCATTGGTAGTTTTCTATTTGTTTTTTATTCTCATTTTGTTTATGTTTTATAGTTATTATACTTTATAGTTATATAGTTGTCTGTATATTACCCTCTGCAGTATTTACTCTCTTTTTAATCTGAAGAACTTGTATTTTCACCAAGTAAGGGAAAATGATGATTTTTCATCTAGCTTTCAATTGTGACAGGCAAGAAATTGGCTACCTTTTCACCGACTACCCTTAGATTTAGGAATCTAGTTTCACTGTATTGTGTTTTTTTTTTTTTTAAAGATTTTATTTATTTATTTATTTGAGAGAGAGAGAGAGAGAAACAGCATGAGAGGGGAGAGGGTCAGAGGGAGAAGCAGGCTCCCCGCTGAGCAGGGAGCCCGATGCGGGACTCGATCCCAGGACTCCGGGATCATGACCTGAGCCGAAGGCAGTCGCTTAACCAACTGAGCCACCCAGGTGCCCTACGCTGTCTTGTTGAATGTAGCTGACATGGAGGTAGCTACTGCAACCGACATCAGGCTCCCTTTGGCCACATTGCATGTCATTAGAACCAGATTTCTTGGAACAGAGAGAGGTCAGAGGAACAGGGTATAGGATTGTATCACAAGGCAGTGATTCTTACTGAGGATCTGTTGTAGCCTCATTTATACCCTACCTAGTTGCAAATATATAGAGGCAGTAGAAAATTTTGGCTTACATTAAACATTTTTAAAAAACCCTTATTATTACTAAAAATGCAATGTGAAGTATAGTCTGGAAAAGGAATGGCACAAATTCATGGGAACAATGCTACCTGGGCTCATTGTGGGCAATTTGAAGGCAGCCGTAGAGGTGTCAACAGAGGAGGTGGAAGCCCTTACCCTGTGAGCTGGAAATTGGGAGATTTTCATTAGGCCAGGTATAAACAAGGTTTAAAGTTGTGAATAATAACTTCTCACCAAATTTCTAAGCTGGGAGGGTTTAGTCTCTGTTGGAGTCACTTGTTGTTTTGACTCCACGGGCTAGCTAACCTTTTCAAAGAAAGGTCAGGTTTTTTGTTTTTGTATTTTTCAGCCAGTAAGGCAAATTGTAGTAAAGTTAGGTGAGTGATTTATTAGAGGAGCTGATGTCTAATTTGGCTTCTTTCCTCCTAGAAATAGCCCTACAGACATTTTGTGTGGTATTGCTTATTATGAATGAAACAGATGTACTTAAAAAGCACAGTATGCCCAAGATTTATTGGAGGACAATATAGTGGCCTCATTAACAGTTCATTAGACATAAGGAAAGATTTGCACGTGAAGCATCTTTGCACATCACATTGTTACCCGTTACATCATTCATTCTTTTTGAGCGCTTACTCTGTGTTATTTGTGTTACCATCAATACCAGCCATACAGTAATCTGTAGCTTCAGCAAATAGAGAGGATTGTTTTGTAAATACTCTCTCCAGGATATTCACTGGGTGGGGTGATTATGCATATGTGTGGGTGCACCACTTAGCACATGGCTAAGTACCTGATTTATTGAATCCTATTCAGCCATGGAGAATTTCACTTTTTATGCATGATCTAATTGTTAAATACTTTCTAAGTCTTTTGTTGTTTGTAATTTTTTACTATGGATCAGTTTAGGAACTAGACTTGGTTTATACACATACAGAGGTGGTCAGCTACATTTTCTTCTTAAAAAAAGAGTAGTTGACCAAAGGCTCAGATAAATAACACCATTTTCCATGAATTGCGGAGATCTTGATCATCATGTATCTTACTAAGATTATGAATGGGGCTTTACTCTGGGTCAACACTTACAGTCTGTATGAATACTTAGATAAGAACCAATTTACTGACAAGTTCACATTTATTTTTCTCAAGTGCAATTTTATTGATATTATGCATTGTTCTTCCTCATCGCTTTTCTCCCTTCCTTTCTTCCTTTCTTAGCATGAAGCCTGCAATCATGGGCACCTGAAGGTAGTGGAGTTGTTGCTACAGCACAAGGCATTGGTGAACACCACTGGCTATCAGAACGACTCACCGCTTCATGATGCCGCCAAGAACGGGCACCTGGATATAGTCAAGCTCTTAATTTCCTACGGAGCCTCCAGGAACGCCGTGTAAGTCATTAAACAGTGTTGTTTGGTTGCCTTGTATTCCTGAGTCAAGACTGTGACGGAACACACCCTGTAAGACCCAGGTAGATGGCTCCCTTTCTTGTCTTTCACAGCTGAGGTTAGACGTGACCATTATATTCTATATTTAAAATCAGCATTCGTGCCCTTTTTCTTTGGGATACTTACATTTTGAGGGCGATTTGCTCCTTTACTTTAGAAACAATTGCCAAATTAATTTCGGAAGCTTTGATTTTTCTGCATAAATTCACTTAATTATATTCTGTAGATTGAGTCATACTTATTAATAAGAAAAGAAGTGTAGAAATCACTATTTTGTATGCTTTCCAGTACTTCAGAATTTGTATTAAAAATTCTATTTTTTGTGCTTTTTCTGCATATTTAGTTAAAATATGTAAGAATTCATATGTTGGGCAAGTGCTATTGAGTTATTTCTTAGACTTTTCACATCATTCAAATGAAGCTCTGGGTAAATTGTTTTGCGGTGTCAGGGCACAGAGATGCATTAGTGAATGCTGGCGGCTGCATTTTAAAATTGCTATTGTCAAGAGTGTCACAAGCAATTGCCGTATGTGAATTTTATATCTTTAATCTATAGCTTGGATCATGTCTCCCTATATGTTATTTTACTCTTTTCAGTTAATGAGGGAGTTGAAATGGAAATAGAAGAACTGCCTCTTCATGTCCCCGTTGCTTATACAGGTTTGGAAAGTGCACATGAAAGTCACGCTTACTTTGACTACAGAGGCAAATAAGAATTACAAAATGCAGAGCTTCTAGGTTGTCATTTTTTTATAGCATAATTGAAAAACCAATAATGCAGGAGTGTACCATACCTTGGTGCTCTTTGTTTCAGTAAGTGTGTCTGATATCTTTTATTTTCTATCACACGTGATGAGAGAGTTGGGGCAAACTCAAGGGGTACCTGTTTTTCTGTATTTTTATTTTTCTTGCTTGCACGTGCATGTAGGCGTGTGTACACACACACATTATATATATACACACACACACACACACACGTGGACCAACAGATATGACCCTCCTGTGGGTATAGCCAGCCATTTGTTAAAGCAAATGGTTGCTTGGGTCAGGTGAAACTGAATAGTTTCCATCCTTGGGTTCTTAAATCAGCCATGACTACTTTAATGAATGGAGCACTGGTCAAGGCGTTAGGGAATTCAGCTTTTATTTGTGACTCCATTATTGACTTTATAGCCTCAGGCAGGTTAATTTCTGTGCCTTGGTGTCCTCACCTATAAAACATGGGTGATGCCTGCTGCTTTTCTCTTTCTTCAGAGCACAGTGAGGATTAATGAGCCAAAACACAGGGCCTGTCTGGTGGTTTGTACACCATGATTCTTCACTGCACTGTGAAGCTTATTAATATGCAAGGTGTAGGCATGAGACAGTGAGCCGAGTCCACCTTCACAGGCGCCTCTCAGATAAATGTGTTGTTTGTAAATAGGCTTACTGAGTGAAGTGGCAGATGTAGGTATCGCTGTAGCCCAGCAGCATCCAGGAGACCTTTCTGCGGTGATGGGAGTGCTCTCTATCTGTGCTGGGCCCTCGCTGCTGTTGAAATGTGCCTGTACCTACTGAGGACCTAAATTTGAAAATGTATTTTAATCAGTATAAATGGCCACATGGGCCAAGTGGCTACTGAATTGGACAGCTGCTTGATATAGTTAGGATAGTGGGGAGAGAGGATTTATTTGGTGAGAGGTTGGGGAAAACATTGGGCAGAGGTTGGTAGGGCGGCTTGGTGGTAGATTGAATCTGGGGTGTGCGCGTGTAGCTGTTTCTAAACGTTATTCCTTCCTTTCCAGACTGGTGGTCATCATACTCTGGTATTTGCTGTGTTTTTCGCTTTCTGTTTTATTTCATAGTAGTTGTTGGTTCACCTGACTGGCTTCACCAGTTTTCTAACTGGTTTCCTCCTTTTCCGATTATTTTTCTTTGTTCATTCCCCACACTGCAGCCCAAGAACTTTTAAAAAGTAGAAAAGTCTGGCCAAATCACTTACTTGCTTAAAACCCTTCACTGGCATCTCTTAATGTTTTTAAAATAAACTTCAAAGCGTGGTTCCTAAGGCCCTGGATGGTGTGGCACCACTAACTTCTCCAGCCTCATCTTGCTACTCTTCCTCCCATCCCCCTTTCCCTTCAGCCTTTTTTATACCAGCCTTTCTAAATCACTCCTGCTCTCCTGGTCCTGCCAGGTGCCTAACATAGTCTGTACCCACATTCATTCATAGTGGAAGCGAGTAAGTATTTGAATGCATGAAAAGATGGTATATTTTTTCCTCTCTTTTGAAAAAGGGTCAGATCTGACGACAATAGGAATAACCTCCCTCTGCTCCCCGATTCACTGTAAGTGTGGAGTGAAAGTCTAAAACCAAGTTTCCATAAGCTGCATCTTTCCTAGGGTGGTAGCACTGGTTCCTGGTAGATGTTAGGGTAAATGATGTGTGCTCCCTGGGCAGAATCCTTAGTCTCTTGTCCATTGGGCATCCATAGTATGTTACCTTTTGTGGGGTCATGGCTTCCCATTCCTACAGCCTTGACATTTTTAAGATCTGTTTTTCTTTCTGCCAGTGTTCTGTATTTTTAAGTACTGACAAGTGACAATAGATGGAATTCATTGCTTGACTTTCTCTGTTTAAGCATAGAGCATGGGGAGGGGAGCCTGGGGGGCTGTATGGACTTCTTACTACTCTTTTTTTTTTTTTTTTTTTTGCCTGATGCTCTTGTTCGTTTTAAGCCATTAATATCTCTGACTCTAGAGTGAGTTGGCAAGCATATTATTTTTATTTTCTCTGCTTATATTTTTATTTCTCTTACATTTTTATTTCTGTTTATGTCTCTTTTACTCTTAATGGAACTCTTCTCTCAATCACCAGGACTAGACTCTTTCTATCCCTGGAAGAAGAAGGGTTGGAACCGGAAAGGGTGAAGGCTGTTCTTCTGTCCTTCCCTCTTGATGGCTTGGTACTTGGACTAATTGAAGTTGTACGTGGGTAGGGTCTATCTACTTTTTCTGAGTTTCCAAAGGGCAGTCTTCAGCTCTATAACAGACATTTTGTTAGTTGTCTTCATTCTTTCGAGGTTGAGGTAGTTTTCTTACTCGGATGCCTTCATTTTCTGGGTCTCCAGTGACATCCTGTTAGGTCCTCTCAGACTCTCGCCACTGCTCCTTTACTTCCTCATCCCTCATTGTTTATCTGCTCCTGGTGTTCTAGTGGAGTGAACAGACAGATCAGTGCCTTCATAGGTCAGTGCACAGGATTCTGTGAAAATCTAGATTGGGGGCTCTGAGTGTGACTAGAGGAAGTCATAAAAGGCTTTCTAGTGGAAGGAGCACTTCCACAGAATTGTGAAGAAGAGGAATAGGAGGATGGGCTTTCCAGAAGGAGTTGGTGGGTATTAAGATACACTGTAGCCAAGGCCATTGTCCTTTCAGCTCTAGAAGCTTTGGTTGGTGATGGTAAGACTGGTATGAATGGGAGGACGATGGCCACTGCAGAGGCTGGGGAAGGTGGCTGAGGTGGAGAGACCTTGTGTGCCAGAGGGGTCAAATTTTACACCAAAACCTTCCCCCCTGCACAGGGGCTGGGAGCTCAGTGGAGAGGTGTGTCCAGTAACCCAGGGAGGTGAGTCTGAGCTAAAGTAGTAGTGGGGACAGTGGTGGCGGAGGGAGAGAATTCACTCTTTTTATCAGCTTTTTCCTTCACATGAAGTCTGGTACACTGTGTTAAGAAGCACCTTATCAGGGTTGTGACTGAAATTGAGTAAGGGTATGGATTATAGTGGATTTAATAAACTTGATTTTTCACTCAGGAACATAGCATGTTTCTCCATTTATTTAAACCTTCTGTTACACATCTTAGTAAACGTTTTCATCTATTTTATATATATATGTGATTTTATATATATGTATGTTTATGTGTGCACATAGTATTTATTGAGATTTTCTAAGTATTTGATTCTTTTGTCGCTCTGGTGAATGGATGTTCTGTTAATAAATAGAGCTTGTTATTTCTGACATACAGGAAAGCTGTTCATTTTAGTACATTTCTCCTACGTCTAGCTAACACCTAATTCTAAGGATTGGATTATCATTTATTAACTTCTTACTGCATTTGTCTGAGTTTCTAGGACAATATTATAAAACAATGTGATAGTTGGCATACTTGTTTTATTCTCATTTAAAAAAAAATACTGTAGGTTTGCAGTCAGTATTAAAATCAATATTAAAAATACAGATCTTCTAGTTATTTTACTATTTTTTAACAAGACTGTACTTTATTAAATGAATTTTAGCTTATACTGAGATGATCTTAGACCTTTTGCCTGTTGATGTCATTAGTACCTTTAAAAATATTAAACCATGTTGTATTCCTGTGATAAACTTGATTTAATATAATGTGGTATTCTTTAAACAAATAATTTACATCAGTTTGCTAGGCTTTTATTTAGTATTTTTGCATTTATAGTTATAAGTTGAAATGATCTGTTTTTATCTTAATTTTTTGCCCTCAGATTTTGATATTAAAATTATACTTGTTAAAATTTATTTTTAAAATTTTAATTCCATTGTAGCTAACATACAGTGTTGTATTAGTATCAGGTGTACAATATAGTGATTTAGCAATTCCATGTACTACTAGGTGCTCATCAAGGTAAGTGTATTCTTAAACCCCTTAACCTATTTCACTCATCCTCCCACCCACCTTGCCTCTGGTCATCATCTGTTTGTTCCCTATAGTTAAGAGTCAATTTTTTGGTCTGTGTCTCTCTCTTTTTTCCTTTGTTCATTTGCTTTGTTTCTTAAATTTTACATATGAGTGAAATTATACGGAATCATACATACAACACAAATTGTATTTTGTGACCTTATTCATTAATGTGACCTTAATTCATTTACCAGTAGTTGTCCATACGGTATTTCTCAGATTGGGTTTTTTTCACATAGCTTGATACTCTAGATCCATCCATGTCCTTTGCAAATGGCAAGATTTTATTCTTTTTTTATGACTGGATAATATATGTGTGTGTGTGTGTATCACACCACATCTTATATCTTCATTCATCTATTGATGGACACTTGGGCTGCTTCCATAGTTTGGCTATTGTAGATAATGCTACTATTAATAAACATAAGGGTACATGTCTCCCTTCAAATTAGTGTTGTCTTTGGGTAAATACTCAGTAGTGCAGTTACTAGATTGTAGAGTAGTTTTAGGTTAAATTTTTTGAAGACCCTCCATACTGTTTTCCACAGTGGCTGCACCAGTTTGCATTCCCACCAATAGTATCATTCCCACCAATAGAGGGTTCCTTTTTCTCCACATTATCCTTGACACTTGTTTCTTGTGTTTGTGATTTTAGTCATTCTGACAGGTGTGAGGTGGTATCTCATTGTGGTTTTGATTTGCATTTCTCTGATGATCCGTGCTGTTGAGCATCTTTTCATGTATCTGTTGGCCATCTGTATGTCTTCTTTGGAGAAATGTCTGTTCATGTCTTCTGCCCATTTTTAATTGGATTATTTGGGTTTTTTTGGTGTTGAGTTGTGTAAATTCTTTATATAGTTTGGATACTAACCCTTTATTGGATATATTATTTGCATATTATCTTCTCCCATTCAGTAGGTTGTCTTTTAGTTTTGTTGGTTGTTTCCTTTGCTATGTTAAAAGCTTTTTATTTTGCTGTAGTCCCAATAGTTTGTTTTTGCTTTTGTTTCCCTTGCCTCAGAAGACCTATCTAGAAAGATGTTGCTATGGCCAATGTCAGAGACATTACTGCTTGTGCTCTCTTAGAATATTTTTATGGTTTCAGGTCTCACATTTAGGTCTTTAATCCATTTTGAGCTTATTTTTGTGCGTTGCGTACAGAAGTAGTTTTTCAGTGGAGTCTTTGGGGTTTTCTATATGTAGTGTCATGTTGTCTGCCAATAGTGACAGTTTCACTTCTTCCCTACCAATTTGGATGCCTTTTATTTCTTTTTGTTGTCTGATTGCTGTGGCTCAGACTTCTAGTACTATGTTGAATACAGGTGATGTGGTGAGAGTGGGCATCCTTGACTTGTTCCTGACCTTCAGGGAAAAGCTGTTTCTCCCCTATTGAAAATGATGTTCACTGTGCGTTTTTCATATAAGGCCTTTATTGCTGAGGTATGCTTCCTCTAACCATACTTTGTTGAGGGTTTTTATCATAAATGGATTTTTTTTTTTGGTGCAATTTTAAGTGAGATTGTGTTCTTAATTTCTCTTTCTGCTGTTTCATTATTAGTCTATAGAAATGCAACAGATTTCTGCACATGGATTTTGTATCCTGTGACCTTAATTCATTTACCAGTAGTTGTCCAATTTGTTGGCATATAATTTTTCATAGTATTCTCTTAAAATCCTTTGTATTTCTGCGGTGTCATTTGTTATTTCTCTTCTTTCATTTGTGATTTTGTTTTTTTGAGTCCTATCTTTTTTGTTTTGTTTTGTTTTTTGATGAGTTTGGCTAGAGGTTTATCAACCTTGTTGATCTTTTCAAAGAACCACTTCCTGGTTTCATTGATTTTTTTTTTTTTTTTTTTAAGTTTCTGTATAATTTATTTCTGCTCTACTCTTTATTTCTTTCCTTTTGCTGGTTTGAGTTTTATTTGTTCTTTTTCTAGAGCCTTTAGGTGTAAGTTTAGGTTGTTTATTTGAGATTTTTCTTGCTTCTTGAGATAGTTCTGTATTGCTATAAACTTCCCTCTTAGAACTGCTTTTGCTCCATCTGAAAGATTTTGGACCATTTTGTTTTCATTGTCATTTGTCTCCATGTGCTTTTTGATTTCTTATTTGATTTCTTGGTTGACGCAGTCATTATTTAGTAGCATGTTATTTAATTTCCTTGTATTTGTGCTTGATTTTTTTCTTGTGGTTTATTTCTAGTTTCATTGCATTACAGTCAGAAAAGATGCATGGTATGACTTTGCTCTTTTGGAATTTGTTGAGACTTGTGACCTATGTGATCTATTCTGGGAATGTTCCTTGTGCACTTGAAAGGAATGTGTATTCTGCTGTTTTAGGATGGAATGTTCTGAATATATCTGTTAAATCTATCTGGTCCAGTGTGTCATTCACGGTTTCCTTGTTGACTTTCTGTTTCATTCATGTGTCCATTTATGTAAGTGGGGTGTTAAAGTCCCCTGGTATTGTAGCACTATATTGATTAGTTCCTTTGTTTGTTGTTAACTATTTTATGTATTTGGGTACTCCCATGTTGGGTGCATAAATATTTACAATCATTTTATCTTCTTGTTGGATTGTCCCCTTAATGATTATATAGTGCTCTTTGTCTCTTGTTACAGTCTTTGTTTTGAAGTCTGTTTTGTCTGATAACAAGTATTGCTGCCCTGATTTTCTTTTGACATCCATTTGCATGATAAATGTTTCTGTCTCCCCTCACTTTCAATCTGCATGTGTTTTTAGGTTTGAAATGAGTCTCTTGTAGGCAGCATATGGATGGGTCTTGTTTGTTTTTTTTATCTATTTGGTCACCCATTCTGTCTTTTGATTGGAGTGTTTAGTCCATTTACATTCTAATTATTGATAGGTATGAATTTATTATTGCCATTTTGTTACTTGTTTTGTGGTTGTTTTTGTAGTTCTTCTCTGATCTTTTCGTCTCTTGCTTTCTTTTCATGGTTTTCTTTAGTGATACACTTGAATTCCTTTCTTTTTATTTTGCATTTCTATTACTGGTTTTTTATTTGTGGTTATCCTTAGGTTTGTATATAATACCTTCTGTATATAGTAGTATGTATAAAGTTGATGGTCATTTAAGTTTGAATCCATTTCCTGCCCCCCCCCCATTTTAGGTATATGGTGTCATACTTTATATCCTTTTGTTTTCTAATTCTCTTGACTGATTTATTTTTATTGACTTATTTTTAGTGCTTTTGTTCTTCCTACTTTTCTTACCCTTACTTATGGTCTTGTCTTTCCACTCAGAGAGTTCCCTTTAACATTCTTATAGGTCTGGTTTAATGGTTATGAACTCCTCCATTAGCTTTTGTTTGTCTAGGAATCTCTTCTTTTCTCTCCTTCTGTTCTGAATAATAGCCTTGCTGGATACAGTCTTCTTGACTTCAGTGTTTTTCCTTTCAGCACTTTGAATTTATCATGCCATTCCCTTCTGGCTTGCGAAGTTTCTGCCGAAAAATCCACTGATAGACATATGGGGTTTCCCCTTGTTGGTAACTATCTTCTTTTCTCTTGCTGCTTTTCAAATTCTATCACTACTTTTTGCCATTTTATTTTATTTAGAAGATTTTATTTATTTATTTATTGAGAGAGAGAGAGCACTTGCACAAGTGGGGGGGGAGGGACAGAGGAAGAGGGAGAGAGAGAATCTCAAGCAGACTCCATGCTGAGTGCTGAACTCAACTAGGGGCTCAATCTCACAACCCTGAGATGATGAGCCAAACTGAAATCAAGAGTCGGCTGAGCAACTGACTAATCCACATTTTTTGCCATTTTAATTACTGTGTCTTGGTGTGGACCTCCTTGGCTTGATGTTGTTGGAGGAATCTTTGTGCCCCCTGGTCTGGGTATCTGTTTCCTTCCCCACTTTAAGGAAGTTTTCAGTGATTATTTCTTAAAATAAATTTTCTGCCTCCTTTTTTTCTCTTTTTCTTCTGGTGTATCTATACAAGTGTTATTACACTTGATGGCGTCACTAAGTTTCCTTAGTCTGTTCTCATTTTGCATAATTTTTTTTCTCTCACTTGATTACTTTCCATTACTCTGTCCTCCCAGTTGCTAATTCGTTCTTCTGCTTCCTCTAGCTTGCTGTTTATTCTACCTAGTGTATTTTTTAATTTCATTTATTGTATTCTTCATCTGTGATTGGTTCTTTTTTATCTTTTTGTTAAGGGTCTCACTGATGTCCTCCAGTCTTTTCTCAAGTCCAGTGAGTATCTTTATGATCATTACTTTAAATTCTCTATCAGGCATATTACTTATATCAGTTTTGCTTACATCTCTTGCTGTGGTTTTGTCCTGTTTTTCATTTGGGACATATTTCTGTGTGTCCTCATTTTGTCTCTGTGTCTGTTAGGAAAGTCAGCTACGTCTCCTGCTCTTGAAAGTAATGGCCTTGTGAAGAAGAGGTCCTGTCGTGCCCTGCAGTGTGGTGTCCCCTGTTCCCCAGAACCTGGCGCTTCTGGAATGTCTCCTGTGTGTGTAGCATGAACCCTGCTGTTGTGTCCTGGCTGCTTTCCACCAATCAATCTAGTCGTCTGCAGTGACTCCCCTTGCCAGTTGTGGGCAGTGTTGGGTCCCTAGCTAGGGTGATGTGCATAGTTTTAACAGGGTGTATGGTATTCCGCAGGGGCTCTCCGCCACTGCCGAGACCAAGGCCCTGCAATGTGTGCAAGTAGGGAGACACGGTGTTGGCACAGGTCTTCTGGGGGACCTGGGACTGAGGCAAGATGGGCTGCAGGGCGTGGGGTTTGGTATAAGCAGGTCAGTGAATGTTGGTGCTGCACTGTTTCCCCCATGGGGCTGTTCGTTTGTGCCTGGTGGGCTGGGGAGGGAAGTGGCTCCTTTGTTCCTGGTGGGGTCTCCCTGTGAAACTCCCCTCTCACTCGGATGAGTAAGTAACTCTTCTGTACCCCCAGATGTTTGTTAAACTGCTGCTTCTATGCTGCATCTCCCCTGGCTGTTCGTTGAACTTCCCTAAAGGGTGGGAACTCCACTTTCCGAGGCCCTTTGGGCTCTCCCAGAACCCAGCTGGCTGATTTTTAGAATTTTAGGCTTTAACTCGCTCTGCTTGTAAGAACTCAGAAATTTGGCTCCTCTCATTTTCAAAGCCCAATGTTACGGGGAATTGTCTTCCCCGTGCAAGCTCCCTGGTGACAGTCTGTTTTTCCTCCCTTCTCTGTGCCCACGGCTCCCTTCCTTGAGGGATGCCATGGTCTGATTAGCTTCCCACCACGTCTCTGCCCTTCCTACCCTCTTCAGTGTGGCCTCTTTTCTGTCTTTCATTGTGGGGTTTGTTCTGTCAGTCTTTGGACTTTTGTTATCTCATTAAATTTATCTTTAAATAGTCCCTGTAGACTATGAAAACAAAGTTCACCTATTTTGCAGTTTTATCTAAGGCTGTGATTTTTTAAGAGGATGCCCATGAAGATCATCTTACTGATGTTTAGCACAGGGCACACCAGTGAGACAGGGTCTGTGAGGAAATACTGTCTTTATTATACTTCTCATATGTATAGCAGAAGATCATCTTACTGATATTTCCTCATAGACCCTGTCTCACTGGTGTGCCCTGTGCTAAACACTGTCTTTATTATATTTCTCATATGTATAGCAGAGTATCTCAAACCTATAAAGCTTTGGGTCTGCCTTTATATATTTTCATCAAATGTAGTGATAGTTCTTGAGTACTGAATGCCAAAAAATACTGTCTTTGTTTCCACATTCTTCAGGGCCCTGTAAGGTAAAGGAGGCATATAAGCCTGTCTCGAGTCCATTGATTTTATATAAATATAAAATATATATATATAAAAATATATATATATAAATAATATAATATATATATATATATTTTAAAGTAAACTCTGCACCCAGTGTGGGGCTTGCAATCAAGACCTCGAGATCAAGAGTCAAATGCACTACTGATCAAGTTGGTCAGGCACCCCAACATTTGATATTTTTTGATTGACTTTATACCTTTTCTAATACTGTAAGAATTTAAGTTGAATTATTTCAGTTGCGTGTAAAGCAAACTTTTAGAGAGGAGTAAAAATTTTTGTAACTTAGCCCTGGTAGGGAGAAGAAAACCCGAGACAAAAATCCAGCCTTAAGAGTTATTTTTGGATGTCTTTAGAAGGGAGCAAAGCATGTATATGAGGGCTAGGGGACCCAGGTTAGAAAGTTCTGTATTCTGATATGTTCTGGTATTAAGTTGTCATAAATGGTGCTAAGACCATGTGAATTTAAATTTTGGAGAGAAGGCTCAAGAGCTATTTTTTTTAGTAATACTTTTAAAATGTGAAAATACAGAATCTTTTTTAGTCCAGGAGGTGGAGAGAGTCAACAACTCAGAAATACAATTAGGCATTAAATGTCTATAGAAGACCAGGTATAGGAAAAGAAAGAATGGAATATGATTTATTGCAAAGCTAAATGAATTTAAAAGCATCTTACTGAATACTCTTGGAGGGAAATCTTGAAACCTTATAAGGCAACACAGGGTATCTAGGAATTAACAACATACAGTACTATCATTGATACTCTTTATCTACCATCTTCATTGTTTAATTTAAAAAATACAAGGACTTTGATAAGTTCACCAGTGAAGTCTCCTAGTCCTGTATTTCCTCGTGGAGGCTATGATCCTTAACTATGAATTTTCTACTACAAGGTTTTGGGACCCTAAGTCTTTTATGATTATGGAGGGACTATGTATATAGCAGAAGGTCATATATATCTACTTCAGACTTTATCTTTTGTTTAAATTTAATTTTAATCTAACACCTTACTCTTTTTTAAATCACATTTCACTTAGAATAATTTCTTATGTGCTTTGGGCTTTTGCTATGCAAACTTTGCCACTTTTTAAAATAACATTTTGCATTTAGGGCGCCTGGGTGGCTCAGTTGGTTAAGCGACTGCCTTCGGCTCAGGTCATGATCCTGGAGTCCCCTGATCGAGTCCCACATCGGGCTCCCTGCTCGGCAGGGAGTCTGCTTCTCCCTCTGACCCTCCTCCCTCTCATGCTCTCCGTCTCTCATTCTCTCTCTCAAATAAATAAATAAAATCTTTAAAAAAAATAAAATAAAATAACATTTTGCATTTAGATGCAGTATTAATTCACTTAACTCTGATTTTACTCATGTTCCACATGAGAAATTTACCTCTTATGCGCTAAAATAAGAGTTCATTACCCAAGAGGGAAAATTCTGTTTCAACCTCAGCTACAGAAGTTCGTATCTTCTATGCTTCATTGTTAACCTGAGAATATTTATATTGATGACTGGTCAAAACCTCAGTGGCTTTCCTTCTTCCCCACTGCCTTCAGTGCATCCGCTGTGAACCTAAAACAAAAACTCTTCATCCCATCAGAACCACTTTGAGTGTATAGAGAATAGTATATGCCTTTTTTTTTCTTTTTTTTTTTTTTTTTTAAGAGATGTATAAAGTTTAGGATTTGGTACTTGGTCTGCCATTAACACAGTTTTTTTTGCAAGGGTGTAGAATTCATAATTAGAAAATATTACATGGACCATTGGACCTATTAATTGTCCCACTGCCCTAGTTAATTTTTAAAAAATTAATGTGCTATAACAGATAATTTGTTTCATAGCTTAAAAAAAAAGAAATGTTGCTCTTTTGAATTTCTGTGCCTTTCCTGCTTCACAGCAAGCCAAGTGACTTGAAAAATTAAAATCTGTATGTTTGCAGTTTTATAGGATTCATAAAGGATTTCATTCATGGACTATCTTGGTAGCCTGTCATGAGTGATAGGTTAGTATTAGTAAAAATGCCTTATTGCATGAGTATTCGGGACTGAATGGTCTGTATGTATAAGTGCA
The DNA here is from genome assembly GCF_054177405.1 of Leptonychotes weddellii. Lineage (NCBI taxonomy): Eukaryota > Metazoa > Chordata > Mammalia > Carnivora > Phocidae > Leptonychotes > Leptonychotes weddellii. The sequence goes on from NC_138371.1 coordinate 20,072,354, forward strand.
AATTTGAATTTGCCCATCTCTCCTCCTTTTTTTGAGTGGTGAGCCTTCTGTTGGGCCTAGTTGTAGGCAGGTTCTACCATATTCTTGAGTGGAAAGGACACTAAAGGGTTATACTATATTATGAACTCTTGCCTTTGGGGTAAAGCTGCAATGTTAAACACAACAGTTCAACTCTTTGATAATCAAGAACTTCCTTCTCATTAGTCTTAGTAATCAAAAAGAATCCTAGTGAGGAAGGTTATTCTCACTGTCTTCAATTAATATTCAGTCACATTGATAGTCTTCTGTGCATGTGACAACATGTGACTTTTCTTCCAAGTGTTACCTTTTTTCAAAAAAGAAGATAAATCTAATTATGTACATTTATTTATGTATTTATTTACTTAAAGATTTATTTATTTATTTTGAGGGGGGACGCGAGTGCGAGTGGGAGGAGGGAGAGAATCTCAAGCAGACTCCCCACTGAGTGTGGAGCCAGACACGGGGCTTGATCTCATGACCTATGAGGTCATGACCTGAGCTGAAACCACGAGGCGGTCGCTTAACTGACTGAGCCACCCAGGAGCCCTTAATTATGTACATTTAAAACCAATTTTTTTTTTATACTAAGTGTAAATGTTAGTCCATTCAAATATATCATTATGGGGAAAAAAGTTGGATGACTTTTTTGTGCCCATGTGATAAAGGAGAAATCTTATGTGTGTCCTGTCTCCTCTTGCTGTGGGTTTTTGAAGGTGCTGCATAAAAACTTGATTCTAATTTCAAATTTCAGTGGTCCACAAAAAAGCAGAAACATGACAGGATTTAATAGGCTCCATCTCCTGTGATGCAGGACTGAGGTTTCACCGATTATCTTTCAATGTTTAGCATTTGTATGTGCCATTCTCCACTTCATTAGCAATACCGGAGGGCTAAGGGTTTAGTGGGCTGTGTAGAAGCAGAAGCGTCCCTAATCCAAGCTCATGTTTAAAGACCATATGAGAAAGTGAGCTTTGTATAGTTAAGACTCGAAATATAAATTAGAAGCCTGCCAGTTATTTTATGAAGGAAAACCTTATATAGACAGTACAAGTATCTCACTTGTTCAGACAATTGTTTTACTGGTTACTTTTTGTTTGAAGCACACTAGCTGCTGATGGTACTTTTGGGAAATACTTTCATTAACATTGTTTTACGTTGTCATAGTGGTTATTCATATCTGTGTAAAACAAGTATACTATAGTTACTGTTTATTAAAATACACTTGCCTAGGCTTTTACATATTATTTCTTTGAAGTGTGAAATTTACAGTTGTCTTTTTTAAAAAGTCCTTTGGTGTACAGTGATTTTTTTTTGACGGCATATAATGTGACATCTTTTTTTGCTGTTGTTTATTCATTTTTGTACTTGGTGGTTTAAGACCTAGAATATTGATTCATTATCTCAGATTTCTATTTTGATTGTCATACAGAATATATGTGTGAGGGGATTATTTATTTGGCATGTGAGCACAGTAATTTAAGAGAATGAAATTAAGAAGTATCAAGTATAGTGGATGAAATCAAGTACCTTTTGAAATGAACTGAGATTGCTCTAAATGTATGGGAATTTGGAATGACCCCAAATCCAGCACAATGGCTTGTCACTTTGTTGTAAACCAGAAGGCAGAAACACAATACAACTCTTGGCTGGAGAAGGACTGTTGCCAGAGAAGGGTTGCAAATTATTGAACCTAGGCCTAAAGGGAAGTCTGAGAGTACTAATTTGTCGATTTATGGGCATATCCCAAGAAGGGTGAGTGAACGGATAGTCATGAGTAGCAGTCATTAGAGAAATGGTTACTGTGGTTTATTTCTTCATGCACTAGCTATCTCTTCCTGCTATGCCATCAAAACCACTTTCTCCAAGGTCACTAATGACCTTGTCTCCAAACCAGATTGGTGCTTCTGTCCCTCATCTATATGCCCTTCACACAGCATCAGAGTTAACTCCTTCCTCCTTCCTCTTCCTTCTACTGTTTCCTTCCAGATCTCTCTCTGTACATTCAGTACAATTTTAAAAACTGGTATTGTACCATGTTTATCGTTTTATGTCCTCTTGAACACATTGCATGTTCATATGCACGTTAATGGCCATTACATGGATATACCATAATCTGAAAAACCATAAAAGCTTATAAAAGAAATGCTCATTTTAGGAAACTTTTTTGTCATAATAAAATATATTGAAATTATTCTGAAACCATATGTAAGGAAGTGGAAGAGTAGACAAAAGTTGTATATTTTTAATAATTATAATTTTATAATAATTTTATAACAAAAATTATAATTATATATAATAAAATAATTATAATTTAAAAACTAATGATGGGCAATATTGACTATTGGAATAAACAAGAAAAACATAACCTTAGTCAAGTCATTAGAACCTTGTTCTTTCTGTTTTCTTATCTATGAAATGGCAGATTTCTACTATTTCTTAATTATCTTCCAGTGTAACATATTCTATGACTTGTGAATTAGTACACGCTGAGATGTCTGCGTCAGCTTGTTCCCTAAACCACCAGTTGATTCTCTTGATGGCTGTGATTACTACACAATGTACATCCATATTAAAGTTAATTTTCAAAGTGCCCTGCTTACTGCTTTATTCATTTGTTTGTCATGTGGCATGGTTTTTTTTCTGCAGATACGAATTCCTGTCCTGTGTATTTATCTAATTTCTGTATTTGTTTATGTAGAATATAGAGCTTATCATAGCTATGGGAAATTATTTTTATTTGCATTTGAAAGCCTCTTGCCCTTGGTGATTAATGATTATGAAGCTATATTAGAAATATGAGTATGAATACAGAAGAATACAGAGTTGTGAAAAAATTCATCTGTAAGTAACAACATATTCAATTAAAAATACTCCCTAGAATGGTCTGATGTCAAATTGAAATTTCACATCTTTTTTCCATTGAATTCAGCAGCTTGTGATACTCGATCCTTACAGCTTTGTGTGAATTCTGAGTCATTCATTTTAGTAAAAGTTGTATATTATTAAGGAAGATGAAAAAATTCTTCCCCTGGCGCATGCATTTAGTTAAAAATCAAGTCACACATTCTATTTACTTAAACCCATCTGCACTTATTTTACCAGTAACATATTTGGTTTGCGGCCTGTGGATTATGCAGACGGTGAAAATATGAAATCACTATTGCTGCTGCCAGAGAAGAATGAATCATCATCAACTCGCCATTGCTCAGTAGTAAGTATGGATTAGGCCTTGGGAAATTTATGTCTTTTATTGAAATTGGTTGTGAAAGGAACATAATAGGAAAATTTCTACTTAGCAAATTGCTTTCAATCACCAAACAATTATTTTTTATTTATTTATTTATTTATTTTTTAAAAGATTTTATTTATTTATTTGAGACAGAGAGAATGAGAGACAGAGAGCATGAGAGGGAGGAGGGTCAGAGGGAGAAGCAGACTCCCTGCCGAGCAGGGAGCCCGATGCGGGACTCGATCCCGGGACTCCAGGATCATGACCTGAGCCGAAGGCAGTCGCTTAACCAACTGAGCCACCCAGGCGCCCAATCACCAAACAATTATTGAACACTTCCTTTGTATTAGGAATTGTGAGTTCAGAGACTATTATCATCAGAATAAGTCTAACAACAAGTATTTTTTTGAGCCCCCCCTCTATATTTTAGGGAGCATCCATACTGCAACCAATGTGACAGATGGGGCTCTTGTTCTCAAGGAGCTAACACTGTAATGAGAGATAGGAAAGAGAGAGACTGTAAATATGTAAGCTAATATAAATGAAATAGTTTGAGGAACTTACAAATGTGTGGTTTGAAGATTTTGTAGAGTGTAATTGAGTGGAGGTGGAGGGCTCCAGTTTAAAAGGTACTGCTTTAGCTGGGGTCATTGAGGAGGGCCTCCAGAGAGCTGATGTTTGATGTAAAACTTGAATGAGGAGGAGGACGAGGCATCTGGGTGAACATCTGTCTGGACAACAAATGTTCCCTATAGTAAATATTGTATAGGGTCCCTCAGTGGATGAGCTTGGTGTGTTTGAAGGTTAGAGAGAAGGTCGTACTTGCTGGCGACTAGTCAGTGTCTAAGAGTAATGGAAACCACTGAAAGGATTTAAAGCAAGGGAATGACATGATTCGATTTATGTTTTAGAAAGTTCACTCTGGCTGATTTGTAGTAAAGAGACAGGGGTGGGGCAAGAGCAGAAGCAGGGCGGTTACTGAGGACTGTTTCACTGTGACGAGAAGAGATAGCACCCAGATTAAGATAATGGCCGTGGAGATTGTGAGAAGTAATGAGGTTTAGTGTATATTTTTGAGTTAATGGCAACAAACTTTCTGATGGATTATATATGAAGTGTGGATAAATAGAACTAGTGTGACTTTAGCGGTGGGGTGGTAGATGGTGGTGCCATTTCCTGCTGTGGGGAAGGAAATCAGTAATTCCCTGCCAATTTTATGTCTGTAAGGCAGCAAACATGTTGAACGGTCAGGTGAGTCTGTAGCTTAGGAAAGAGCGGTAAGTTAGAGAAAGTGGAAGGAATGCTTATTCCTTAGGAACTTATGGTTTAGTGGGGAATATAGATGTTAAAAAAGTTCATTACATACTGTAATAAATTTATAATAGAAGCCATAAAAATGTACAGTAGATTCATAGAGAAGGAAGAAGCTGACTTCAGGAGGGATCTGAAGAGCTTCACAGAGAAGATGACAAAGAAGGCATGTAAACTTGTAAAGGTAAAAGTTTTAGCAAGGCGTCTAATAGAATGTTGGCTGCAGATAACAAAACAGTTACTTAAATGCCTAAAGGCAGTGTTTTATTTTATCTAAAGATAATCTCAGTATAGGAGAGCTTTCCTTGGTGAGTTCAGCAATTAAATGGCTGCACCAGAGACCCAAATTCTGTCTTTCTGCGTTGCCATCCTCAGCTTGATGGCTTTGTCCTCACTTCACTAATCTCCCCGCAGTGATTATAGGACGATTGCCACAATTGTAGATGGGACAGTGTCCAGTGTTAAAAGAGGAACTAACACCTTCCCCAGAAGCCTTCCACTGGACTTCCCCTTATGTCTTATTGGTCAGAACTGGTCACACAATTGGTTCTGACATACATTGTGGTTGAAGACAGGGTCAGCCCTTGAAGAGTGGGTATCTGTAAAAATTGGGATTCTGTTAGTGTGGAGGAAGTGAGGCATGGATCCAGTGAGCATTGCCCCACTGTGAATCAGGTATACAAAGTGGGGATGGCAGTCCAAATCTAAGGAACAACAGCTTTAGACAAGGAAGCGTAAAGGACCTTCAAAATCTGAGAAACTAGATTTAGTGTGAGAAGAGCACAAGGTGTATTATTAGAGAGGAGCTGGAGCAAGGTTGGGATCAGATTTTAAAAGGCTTTGGATCCCCTGAGGAGGAGTTAGGCGTTACTGGTCCACTCAGTGGGGTACTCGCAGTGCGTGTTAGCGCAGAGGACAGCTCGGAGTGGGCCGAGACCGAAGACTGGTCGGGAGGCTGTGAGGTAGACAGAACTCTGATGTGAAAGGATGGTGTGATGTGGGCAGGGAGAGAAGAGGGGTTTTCAAGAGAGGGTTGTGGCAGGCACATCACAACTGCCCAGATAGGGGAAGATGAGGGAAAGGGATGACTTGAGGTCTATGACCAGAGGTCCTGCGCTTCTTGTCTAGCGAGGACAGTGGTGCAGTGATTGATGCCATTGTTGAAGACGAGGAGGTGACCTACGGTACTTGAGGGGATCATAGGTGCTGTCGCAGGCTAGTTCCTTTGTACTCGGAGAACTCTCTTATCTCCCGCCTTCTCCTGGACGTCAGCTCTGCAAATGGGCACCAAGCTGGAATTTTGATAATGAACTGAAAGAGAAAGTAGAAATCAGCAGTTTAATCTTCTTAGTTTATAAATGAGAAAGCTGAAACCTAGTTTGATTTGCTCATGGTTAAGGAGCCATTACAAAAAAAAGAAAACAAAAAGTAAGCTTTTTTTTTTTTTTTAATGGATCAGTTAGAACTTGAATTTCTTATATCTTAGGTAAGTACTCATTCAGTCCCACCATACTTAATATGGTAAAATAAATTGGCATTTATTTTATTCATTAGGACTTGGACTCTCCTGGCAGAACATAGAACTAAGAACTAAGTTGTCGTTTGCCAATGTTGCTTTTATGAAAAGCTGGAGAAGGATTGTTTTAAATGTGTCAAAAATAAAGATGTCACTATGGTATTCTTGGAGTGTGAAAATGGGAAATTGGTTATCGTCCTCTCAATTCTACTATCTATTTACTGTTTTTATTAAATGTAAGAAACCTATGCTTTCCTACATGGACATGGCCTGAGAATATCATTGTTTACTACCTTAGTGGTAGATTTTTGGCTAAGGAAAAGCTAATGGACAGAAGTCCTAAGTTGCAAGGGTTGTGTCTTTCTGGAGTCTGTCTTCGCTCAGCTGCTGCCAGACTCCCTTTCACTCACTCTTTTTCAGCCACGTTGGGCTGCCTCACTGTTTCTTAAATCCACCAACCACACTCCGATTTCAGGTCCTCTGCACTAGCTGTTTTCTCTGCCAGGAACAGTTGTAGGGAGCTGGGTGTACACATGGCATCCGACTCTGGTGGAGTCCTATCAGGGAGGGCTCTGTACTGCTGTATCTGACATAGCAGAGTGCTTCCTATCCTCCCAGCCCGGCTTTATTTTCCCGTATCACTAATCATTTTTATTGGATTCTTTCCCCCATTGTTTTTACGCCCACAGCCAAGTGCCCAGATACCAACAGACCCAAGACTTTGTTTGAATTTTTAGTTCTTAGAATTTAGCTCAGGGCCTTAAGATAATGGCATGGGTATTGAGAAATATGTATCTGCTCTATGCGAAACAGCAGTGCAGGCGTGATGATAAATGTGTTCACGTATCTGACAAATATTTATTGGGTGTCTGCAATATATCAGTCAGTGTTCCAGGCACTTGGGGATACCGTGATCTCTGCTAGGTTGGAACTTCAGTTTGAGAGAGAAGATGGAGACACATAGGGCACCTGGCTGGCTCAGTCGGTTAAGCGTGGCGTCTGCTTTCGGCTCAGGTCATGATCCCAGGGTCCAGGGATCGAGCTCCCTTGGAGGGCTCCCTGTTCAGCAGGCAGTCTGCTTCTCCCTCTCCCTCTGCCCTCCCCCCTACTGTGCTCTCTCACTCTCTCGCTCTCTCTCAAATAAATAAAATCTTTAAAAAAAAAGAGTTTGTTTAATGTCATTGTACATAGTAACTAATATCTATAGAATCAGGGTACTGAACCCTTGGGATGTTTTCTGAACATCTTTTGAACCTCATGGTTCTAAGATCTCTGTTTATTCAAGCTAAATTCCTCACCCACCCCTCACCTCCTGTTCCAAATCAAATGTGTGGCGTTGGTGGCCGTTTGCTTTATTATGATTATTTTTTTAATAGTATTTCTTAACTATGAGAAATTAGTGCCAGTTTCTATTTTTTATTCAAATGTAGAAACTGATAGGAAAATGCTTGACCCACTTTGGTGCTTTTCTGGGGTTGATGGAAATAGTATCATATGCTGTATTTAGAATTGATATCTTTTCACTCTTGGTATTTTGTGTAGAGAACTCATTTAGCTGAAGTGGAGTTATATAAATTGGAAAATAATGTGTTGCATTTAGAGCTATTTTTGTGGCACTTATTTGTATAACTGACAATTTTTGAATTACTATTTTTATTATTATTATTATTTTTTAAAGATTTTATTTATTTGACACAGAGAGAGAGAGACAGCGAGAGAGTGAACACAAGCAGGGGGAGTGGGAGAGGGAGAAGCAGGCTCCCTGCTGAGCAGGGAGCCCGATGTGGGGCTCCATCCCAGGACCCTGGGATCATGACCTGAGCCGAAGGCAGACGCTTAATTACTGAGCCACCCAGGCACCGCCCCCCTTTTTTTTTTTTTAACTAGTATTTAGTAATTGAATGATCCATGAAGTGTACTGCACTATTTTCATCTTAAGGAATATTTGCAGTGTTTAGATTAGACATGGTTACATCACCTTATAACTTAATGAATAGGGAAGATACATATACAGAAATGTGATGTCAGTATGTGTAAACTTTTCCAGTAAAACGTTTGCGCCTTGAACCCTAGATGAATAAGTAATTCAGGAAACTTAACTTCTAAGTGCTGAATATTGCCATCATAAAAACCTTTTATAGAAATCTATAGATCCATTCAATAGATTTGAATGAATGAGGTCGATCTGTTTATGGATATAGCTAAACAACTTAGATGTTACATTGTAGGGCGTCAGACTGAATTATCACTACTCTGATATGTGAAGTGAATATTTAAATACTAACTGTCTCAAATCTAGTTGCTGAACTGTGCTAGTGTTTCACTCATGTTCTTCGGAGCTTTTGAGAACCCAGAAAAATCCTCTGCATATAAAGTCACACACGTCAGAGGACCCTGTGTCTTGTATTTGAAAATTTCAGTACTGTATTTGGCTTTTTGTCCTCTAATTCAGTGGTGCTGGTTTGCTTTTTCTTTTCTTCTTTGCTGGGTCGTTGCTCGTCTCTTACCGGATGGCTTGTGGCCAGCCCTCACTCCAGTTCTGTTCGTTAAGTTCTTTTGGCTGCTGTTGGGCACACATCTCCTTGTTTCTTTGAATCTTTCGCTTCTGATCTCAAATGCTGTCCACTGGTGTCTTTGTTTTTGTTTCGTGTAAGCTCTGTGTCTCTCTCTTCAAGTGGAAATATTGGTCGTTGTTAGAGCAGTTCTTTCCTTTTCATGAGCTGCGTTGAGTTATTACTGTTGGTGGATCTGATCTAACTTTTGTGTTCTCTTGTCTGTTTTAATTTTCTTGGTTTTGATAGGTAGCTGTTTTGATGTTAAGAGTTTGTTTGATTTTTGAGCTCCGTGCTATTAGAAGCTTTAGTATTCTTTGATTTTTCACATAATCTCAGTTTAAAATAGAAAGACCAAACTGAGTTTTAACTTTAGTGGAGTAAGTTAGTGGAGGGGAGATAAGGAATTGATCATTTTTTAAGGGGGTGTTTTGGATTACTTAAGAAAAAAAAAAAAAGGCTTCCTGGTGACAGAATGAAGTCGTAAAATCCTACAGAGATCCAATTTAGAATCAAGGAGACAAGATGCCCTGGGTTTAGATTGCTACTCCAAATAACGTTTTATTGGGGGAAAAAATAAGGGACTAATAAAATGCATTGAGCACTACGGCTCTTGAGTGACGATTCGATGGACATTGTGGGGAATTACTAGATAGAGGAAGATAAGTACAGAGACTCAAGCTTCTATCAAGTGCAAGTCAATTAATATCTTTCTCTAGTCTTTAAATGATTTTAACACTGTGGTATCTCCCCTTTCTTAACAGATGAACACTGGTCAGCGTAGGGATGGACCTCTTGTGCTTATAGGCAGTGGGCTTTCTTCAGAACAACAAAAAATGCTCAGTGAGCTTGCAGCAATTCTTAAGGCTAAAAAATGTGCTGAATTTGACAATACAGGTGAGGAGTTTTATATATTTTTGGTTCAAAAAATTTTTAAATAAGTAATCCCTTTGTGGACCTCCCTTGATAATTTGTATGTTTTAACTATTGGAGATTGGCAGTATACATTGAATCTTGTAATACATCGAAAATGTGTTTATAGTTATAAACTACTTACAGGCCTAATTTAGTTAGGAAACATGAAGTTTAAAGCTTTGCACATACTTTAAGACAGAACAAGTGTCAGAAGGGCAAACTTATGGGTTCACTTAATGACAGATAAATTGTGTGCAATGTAATGCTTTAATTCTTTAGTTATGATCTGAAAATAAAAGAAAAATATATGTTTGCTAACGTGGCTTTAAGGTACATGGTTTATGATCTGATATTTCATGTTGTTGGCCAGGATGGAGAATGATACCAAACTTAAAAAGTCTTATGTCTGAGTATAAAGATTGTTGCTTTTGAAGAAAATTCAGATTCTGAAGCGCAGACTAACTGGTTATAATAGTTAAAGAATTATTTTGGTTTATATCTCTGTTTCTCTTCTTTTTTTTTGTTCTAGTAACTCATGTCATTGTTCCTGGGGATACAGTTCAAAGTACCCTAAAATGTATGCTTGGGATTCTCAATGGATGTTGGATCTTAAAATTTGAATGTAAGTACTGGACTTGGGAGAACTACAAAATGAATTAAGTTAACTAATTTCATTTTTTATGGTGTTCTACTGCCAATAATTATTTAAGGAACAATGCTTTTTTTTTTTTTTTTTTTTTTAACCCCCTGGTTAGTCACTGCATTTTGAAAAAGCTTCTTATATTAGTGGTATCATTTAGATGTTCTTGATGTGTCCACAGAAGTGCTTTTTAGTCTTTTTTAAAGTCTTTTTTTCTCTACTATGAACTATTTTAATAAAGAGTAAATGGATTACATAGTAGACTTTTAAGCTTAAGCAATCCATTATCACTGTTGAGATACATTTAACTTAATAAACACATGTTTTAAATACACTACCATGATGTGAAATAGTTTATGGCTTTTGTTTTATGAGTTTTTTTTAGGGGTGGGGAAGGAATAGAGGGCGAGGGAGAGAGAATCTTAAGCAGGCTCCACACCCATCGCGGAGCCCAACCCGGGGTTCGATCTCACCCTTCTGAGATCATGACCCGAGCTGAAACCAAGAGTCAGACGCTTAACCAACTGAGCCTCCCAGGCACCCCTTGCTTTATGATTTCTGAAAACTGTGTACGCTTCTTAGCTGATCCACTGTATTTTTGGAAACTGTTGGAAGTTTTGACTGCCTTGTACTACCTGATTTGGAGTGATTACACCAGCTGTTAATCCACACCTTTGCTAAAGATGCATTGTCCTTATTTGCTTCTTTTTTTTTTTAAATATTTTATTTATTTATTTGAGAGAGACAGAGATAGTGAGAGAGAGCTCGAGCAGGAAGGAGGGGGAGAAGCAGGCTTCCCGCGGAGCAGGGAGCCTGATGCGGGGCTCGATCCCAGGACCCCGGGATCATGACCTGAGCCGAAGGCAGAGGCTTAACCATCTGAGCCACCCAGGCGCCCCTTTATTTGCTTCTTATTGGTGCTCAAGCACCACTGCTTTGAGAACAGCCTTTCCCCTTCCCTGCTCTCACTTGTTCGCTTTTCTTATCCTTGGATTCACTTAGGACTTCAAACAACAAAAGAAAGCTCATGCAGGGTTATTTCCTATTCTTCAATAACTAAAGTATCTACTTTGCATATGATGGCTAAAATAGGACGGTGGGTATACCTGTTTTGTGCACTAGTTTTTTAGAAGAGAGTAATGGCTATAAAAGGGGTACACAGGGGTCTTGTGATGATGGGGCCGAGTATCTTGATCCTAGTGGTGGTTACATTACACACATGATTAAATTGTATAGATCTGCATGCATATGCACACACACAGACCTGAGTGCATGTGTAACTGATGAAATCTGAATAAGCTCTATGGATTGTATCCGTGTCAAATTCTTGGTTTTGATATTGTGCTCTAAATGTGTGTAGGGAGTTAGATTGGACACTGGAGGAAGGGCGCATGGGACTTCCTGTACATTTCTGTGTATCATCCTATGAATCTATAATTATTTCAGATTAAAAAGATAAAAAAGGATAGCGAGTATTTTTAATGAAACCTTGTTTTTAAGAAGCAAAGGATGGATTAGAATTAGTTTTAAAAAACTTTGTTATGGCTTTGTGCTTTGAAGGTTTTATGGTAGAAATGCTTGATTTATCAAGATCTTAATTGTGTTATTAATTTGATCTCTAGTTTGAAATTAATTGGGTTTGTAGAATGGTTTCCCTTTAGCATTTGGTATTCGTGTCCTTAAATGCAGCTACCACTGTCCTTGTGATGCCAATCTCCACTGATGGGTCAGATCCAGTGAAGGCTGTGACCAGCAAGCATTGTTACTCATCTCTGCTCATCCTGTCTGTGATTAGTCTGTCCTGGTTATGACCAGTTCAAGGAGTATGATAAGCAGTCGGACTGACGGATTATGTACATAGAAAAAAAAAGTTTCCCTTTCTGCCTCACTCTTATTTTTGAACTTCTTTTCCCTTTTAAATCTGTGGCAAGTCTTATTGGGCCTCAGTGTTTAACACATTTGGTTTCATGATTGTAGATGCTGTTTTACTGAACCTGCTCCAGAAGCTTTGCCAGCGGTTATAGGAAGGAACAGATTTTTGTAATAACAAGGTCTTAACAATAAAGAAGCCATGTGGAATTTTGAATGTTAAAGCATTGCCAGTTTAAGTCTTGTTCTTGTGAATATGCTCAACTTGCATCTGGTTAAATGTACACGCTACATGATTCATTTCCATAAAATCTGCCTTCTTTAAGAAATGGAAGTTTTATCATTTTAATGGCTTGGCCATGTCATTTTTATAGAATCACAATGGACTCAAGCTGACTCAGTAGTGTGCTGTTTGGTGATTCGCACAGTGGTGAATAACACACTCCAGTGTCAGTAGTTCTGTAGGATAAAGGATGCGTGGAATCTTTTTTTTTTTCATTGTTTTAATTTTTTTAAAGATATATTTATTTATTTATTTATTAGAGAGAGAGAGAGCACAAGCAGGGGGAGTAGCAGGCAGAGGGAGAGGGAGAAGCAGGCTCTCCGAAGAGCAGGGAACCCGATGTGGGACTCAATCCCAGGGCCTTGGGATCATGACCTGAGCTGAAGGCAGACGCTTAACTGACTGAGCCACCCAGGTGCCCTCATTGCATGGAATCTCTTACTAAAGTTCATATCCTTGTACTTTCTAACAAAGAGTCCAAAGGGAAATAGGGTCAGGGTTTGGGACAATTACTGTTGTAAATAGTCACTGGGTCTATCAAGAGAAGGCAAGAAACTGCGAATACCTTCTGTCCTAATATATATTTCTCACTACATTGTTTTTTGCGTCAGACCTGTCAGTTTGATTTTTTAAAATGTTCAAATCTATTCAGAACTTTCTGAAACAAACATGTATGTTGAAGAAACATGAGATGGACCAAAGCTTTCAAAATTAATTGTAAAGATTTATGACTTATTGAAAGTAGGTCTTGTGGTTGAAGATACCAATTAGCTTCCTGGTAGACAAAATCTTTACTTGTTTAACTATGTGGAAACATCAATATTCTCTTTTCATGGGATTTTTCCATAAACCAAGTAGATTCAAGAGGAAATTCTATCTAAACTTTTCTCTGTAGATAATTACCAAAATAACCTAACATTAAACAAATTTAAACAAATTAACAAAAAGGAATTATAGCTATCTAAATTTACCTGTTGGAAATTTTCTGTTTTAACCATGTTTGTCTTAATTGGTTACTATCTCCTTATTTTCCCACATTATATATGTAGAGTATATTACAGTGTCACAGGTAATGGATATACCAATGGAGATTCTGAGAATAGGCTGTAGTTACACTCTTGTGCCAGCCATTTGTTTCCTATTTATTTTATAGATATTTTACAGAAATGAGAGATACAGATAGGAAAATTCCTTTAAGATTAAGTTTATGGCTGAGCTCCTGCTTAAGTCCTGGTTCTGTGCTAATTCCTCACATACAACTTAGAACCATCATCGTACAAGGGTGAATTTGGATAATTAAAGACATGACTAGAATGAAAAAATAGAAGATACACGAATAAGTGATTTTTATTCACCTTCTAGACTGTGAATACGGTGGAACTACATCCTAAAGATGTAAACTAGCCTTCAAAAAGAGGAAATGTCTTTTATTGACCTATCCTTTTAAGTACAGTGCTTTCAAAATTTCCTCTAGCCTGAGCTGGTTTGTTTTTTTTTTTTTTAATTAATTCTGCCTCTTCACTTCTCATCTCAATGTGAAGAGGAGAGCAGATGGCTGTCATCTTTTCTTAATAATCTCTCCCTCTTCCCCATTCTCCTCTACGTTTCGCTGCTGGAGAAGTTTTGAAAGTCCTTAGCACCCAAGGGCATTGCCATGGGAATGTGCCAAACATTTTACACTGGCCTGGTGTCTGTGAGGTGAGAAAGCACCAAGTAGGGTGATTTTTTGTGTCTGTTTTAGTTGAGATGGATGGAACCTAAAAGGCAATCATTATACCATCATATTATAAATAACCTCATAATCAGGTTAACAAACTTAGACTTTTCTATTAAATATGTTTCTTCAAATTTTATTCTATTCAATAAAATGAATAGAATCTATTCAGTTCTATTTAAACTTTGCTAATTTCTAAAAAAAATAAATATAGCAAAGCATTTCTTTTTTTTTATGTTATGTTAGTCACCATACATTACATCATTAGTTTTTGATGTAGTGTTCCATGATTGTTTGCGTATAACACCCAGTGCTCCATGCAGTACGTGCCCTCTTTAATACCCATCACCAGGCTAACCCATCCCCCCACCCACTCCCCTCTAGAACCCTCAGTTTGTTTCTCAGAGTCCATAGACTCTCATGGTTCATCTCTCCCTCCTATTTCCCCCCCTTCATTTTTCCCTTCCTGCTATCTTCTTCTTTTTTTTTTTTTT
>NC_138371.1:20087397-20110522 GCF_054177405.1 Leptonychotes weddellii
AGCAACCCTCAGTTTGTTTCCTATGATTAAGAGTCTCTTATGGTTTGTTTCCCTCTCTGGTTTCATCTTTTATTTTTTCCTCTCTTCCCCTATGATCCTCTGTTTTGTTTCTTAAATTCCACATATCAGTGAGATTATTTGATAATTGTCTTTCTCTGATTGACTTATTTCACTTAGCATAATACCCTTTAGTTCCATCCACATCGATGCAAATGGAAAGATTTCAATTTTTGATGGCTGCATAATATTCCATTGTATATATATACCACATCTTCTTTATCCATTCATCTGTTGATGGACATCTTGGCTCTTTCCATAGTTTGGCTATTGTGGACATTGCCGCTATAAACATTAGGGTGCAGGTGCCCCTTTGGATCACTACATTTGTATCTTTGGGGTAAATACCCAGTAGTGTAATTGCTGAGTCGTAGGGTAGCTCGATTTTCAACTTTCTGAGGAAACTCCATACTGTTTTCCAGAGTGGTTGACCAGCTTGCATTCCCACCAACAGTGCAGGAGGGTTCCCCTTTCTCCGCATCCTCACCAACATATTTCGTTTCCTGACTTGTTAATTTTAGCCATTCTGACTGGTGTGAAGTGGTATCTCGAGGTTTTGATTTGTATTTCCCTGATGCCAAGTGATGTTGAGCACTTTTTCATGTGTCTCTTGGCCATTTGGATGTTTTCTTTGCAGAAATGTCTGTTCATGTCTTCTGCCCGTTTCTTGATTGGATTATTCTTTGGGTATTGAGTTTGATAAGTTCTTTTTTTTTTTTTAAAGATTTTATTTATTTATTTGAGACAGAGGGAGCACATGAGAGGGGGGAGGGTCAGAGGCAGAAGCAGGCTCCCTGCCGAGCAGGGAGCCCGATGCGGGACTCGATCCAGGGACTCCAGGATCATGATCTGAGCCAAAGGCAGTCGATCAACCAACTGAGCCACCCAGGCGCCCCGATAAGTTCTTTATAGATTTTGGATACTAGCCCTTTATCTGATATGTCATTTGCAAATATCTTCCCCCATTCTGTCGGTTGTCGTTTGGTTTTGTTGATTGTTTCCTTTGCTGTTCAAAAGCTTTTTATCTTGAATGAGATTTACAGCTTGAAGAACAAATATTGTTAAAATGTCTGTGCTACCTAGAGCAATCTACACATTTAATCCAATCCCTATCAAAATACCATCAACTTTTTTCACAGAACTGGAACAAATAATCCTAAAATTTGTATAGAACCAGAAAAGACCCCGAATAGCCAGAGGAATGTTGAAAAAGAAAAGCAAAGCTGGTGCAATCACAATTCCGGACTTCAAGCTCTATTACAAAGCTTTAATCATGAAGACAGTATGGTACTGGCACAAAAACAGACACATAGATTAATGGAACAGAATAGAGAGCCCAGAAATGGACCCTCGATTCTATGGTCAACTAATCTTCGACAAAGCAGGAAAGAATGTCCAATGGAAAAAAAAGAGTCTCTTCAATAAATGGTGTTGGGAAAATTGGACAGCCACATGTAGAAGAATGAAACTGTTGAGAGATTTTTTGATTACTGCCTCAATTTCCTTACTGGTTATGGGTCTGTTCAGGTTTTCTATATTTCCTGTTTCAGTTTTGGTAGTTTATATGTCTCTAGGAAAGCATCCATTTCCTCCAGATTGCCTAATTTGTTGGCATATAATTACTCATAATATGTTCTTTTTTTTTTTTTTTTTTTTAAAGATTTTATTTATTTATTTGAGACAGAGAGAATGAGAGAGACAGAGAGCACATGACAGGGGGAAGGGTCAGAGGGAGAAGCAGGCTCCCCGCCGAGCAGGGAGCCCGATGCGGGACTCGATCCCGGGACTCCAGGATCATGACCCGAGCCGAAGGCAGTCGCCCAACCAACTGAGCCACCCAGGCGCCCTACTCATAATATGTTCTTATAATTGTGTTTCTTCGGTGTTGGTTGTGATCTCTCCTCTCATTCATGATTTTATTTATTTGGGTCCTTTCTCTTTGATAAGTTTGTCAAGGGGTTTATCAATCCTATTAATTCTTTCAAAGGACCAGCTCCTAGTTTTGTTGATCTGTTCTATTGTTCTTTTGGTTTCCATTTCATTGATTTCTGCTCTGATCTTTATTATTTCTCTTCTCCTGCTGGGTTTAGTCTTAACAACAACAGGACCCAGCCTGTCTGACTAATTTCTCACCTCTGACTTCTCTCCCCATCTCTTTAGTGAAGTGTCTCCATCTGTGTGGCCTCTCCTACCCATTCAGCTAACATTTTGTTTAGCCTTCATCCCATGCATACATTTATTTTGGATACCAGGACTGCTTAGGCCTCCGCACTTGAGATACGCACTCCTTTATTCATTTACTTGGGCTTTGGACATACAGAGTTAATCTACAACCCAGAAAAACATTCTTGTCTTTTTTTTCTCTTCAAGTGCTTTTATAACTAAGAGATTAAACCCCAAATTTACTTCCCATATTTTCCCATGTAATTAAATATTCTTTTTTTTTTTAAAGATTTTATTTATTTATTTGACAGAGAGAGAGACAGCGAGAAAGGGAACACAAGCAGGGGAAGTGGGAGAGGGAGAAGCAGGCTTCCCGCCGAGCAGAGAGCCCAACGTGGGGCTTGATCCCAGGACCCTGGGATCATGACCCGAGCCAAAGGCAGACGCTTAACGACTGAGCCACCCAGGCGCCCCATAATTAAATATTCTTATACATAGTTTCCAATAGTTGTAGCCTCTCAACAAGATATAATTTAACTAAATCACTGGTATTTTGTATTTGGATTGTTCCAGTCATAGATAAATCTGTATAAATATTGTTATGATAAATTTTGATCCTGGAGGAAGGAGGAGCTTTTCTTTAAAATGTGAAACTAAGTCACCATCTATCATTACCATCTCTACAAAATGCAGTGCATGCCCTACACATACATTTATTTATTTATTTATTTATTTATTAAAGATTTTAATTTATTTATTTGACAGACAGTGAGAGAGGGAACACAAGCAGGGGCAGCGGGAGAGGGAGAAGCAGGCTTCCTGCTGAGCAAGGAGCCTGATGTGGGGCTCGATCCCAGGACCCTGGGATCATGACCTGAGCCGAAGGCAGACGCTTAACCGACTGAGCCACCCAGGCGCCCGTGCCCTACACATTTAAATTAAGACCTCTAGTTATGCTTAAAATATAAAAATTAGAAAATGAGCCTTAATTGATTGCTATGATTTCATGAATTGATGAGACTTTGCATTGAAGGTTCAAACGCTCCTGCTCTTAAGGGTTAGAAACTAATCGGGAAAAAAAAAAAGGAACCTTAGGTCTTTTGGTAGAGACCTCAGAGATCACCTTGCCTGTGTTAAGATGAGGAAACAGGCCCAGAGAACTCTAGATCACACAGCTCATTGTTGGCAGGGCCCAGATAAAGCATGTATGTTCCTCTCTTCCTGCCATACTACCTCCCAAGCTACCTTACTTCTTTAAGTAAATTAAAGTGTTTGCTATTACAGGAGCCTGTGATTTTTTTATTTGAGTGTACTTATTGGGCTGACCTATGACATCTAGAAAGAGCAGACATTCCTAATTAGTGCATCTGTTTCTGAGACCAAAAAGTATCTTAAAATCTTTTTTAACTTTTGTTTCAGGCAACCACAACCAATTGGTGAAGTTGGTTTATCAGCTAGGATGTATTTACCATTACCAAACTGAACCACGTCTTAAAAACTTATGTGACCTTTATATGTTTGTTGCTGTCCCCACAGCATGCCAGGTGTATATAGGACATATTCCAGTCAGTAATTGTGGCTCAGTACAGAAATGATTCTCAACTGGCAGGCCATGTCCTCCTAGTTGGGAGTTAAAGGAGCTAAAGAACAACAACAACAACAACAACAACAAGCAAAACCTCCAAGACAGGGAGAGCATAGGAAGACGAATATATTTTAAAAAGCTTTCTGGGTGATTTTTATGCCTGCACTTACCACAGTTGCAAGGTACTGCTTGGCACCATTTATTACTGGAAATTTCGTTGTGAAATTGTATTTCTGATTCAGCTACCTAATGCAATGCAGAATGTGTGTGTGTGTGTGTGTGTGTGCAAATGTGACCATATATTATGTATGTAATGTGTCTGATTCCCCAAGACCTACATTTTTGAAGCTGAGGCATGTGGAATTTGAGGTAGAATATGGTGATGTGTATGCCGTAACATCACCATTCCCATTGTGATAATCATTTCCTTGTCCTGTGAGCACTAAAGTTCTGATACCTGGTAGTAAGTTCAGATTATTTTTCTGGGCAGTAGAAGTAACAATTAGCAAGTGTGATGTTTATTTTAAAAGTGAATTATTACATTCTGAAAAGTAAAAATCTAAAGATTTTTTCCTATTGACCTTTCTTTTGCAGATATGTGACAGAAGCACAAAGAGTGGGCAATTGACTTTCAGTAAGTAACCTCTTATTTAAAGTGCTAGCAGTTACACATGAGTTTTGTCTTTTTTAAAAAAAATATATAGATCTGGTTTTACATTTTCAAAAGAGGTTGAAAAAGAGTCTGATAGTGATTTACTCACAAATTTGTACATTGATTCATTGGATTTTTATTGGGAAACTAGTGGATATCAGGCTGTGTTGCTTACTTGGAACAACTAAGGTGAATAAGACATGTCTACAACCCTCAAGGGGCTTGCACTCTAGCAGGAGAGCCAAACAAGTAAAGAAGTAAAGTAGAAAGTAAAGATTTCACAGGCCTTGTTCTTGGTGAGGCACATCCCTGTGACCTGTGCCGAAGGAACGTGTTGGTGGAAACCTGCACACTAATGGGCTTTTCCACGTCAGGACATACTTCTAGAAGTCTGCCTCGCCGTCTTGGCAGAAGAAGCAACCAGTGTTTGCTCTGGACATAATCAAGTATTTTTTGGAAGGGTACCTGGGACTCATTCTTAGGATGAGATGACTTAATATTCATCATGATATTCACTAAGCATTTTTTGATTCCCCTTGAGTGATACTCCTTGTCTTTTGTAGAAGAGACTGACATTTTATCAATATTTTATTAGTTTTTTAAAAAATTTTTTCTTTTAATTAGGAAGACAAGTCAGAAATAAGAAATGCACCTTGCTGAAGCCATGAATAGGAAATGAGTTTTTTGCTGTCTGTGTTTAATTTGCTAAGTTAGCAAGTTTAATCTCAAGATAATTTAAACAGTAGTTAAAGCTATCCAGTTTTATTTCATCTACCTTTTTGAAAAAAATGCATCATTATTAATATTCATGCTGGTTTTCTATGAATTCAAATGTAGTCATTAGGAGGAAGGTTTTCTTTTTTTTAATGTAAAAAATGTGTTTTAAATGGATTGTTGATATTTTGAAATTTTCTATTTTATAGCAAAGTAATTTGTGTACATAGTTTAAAAAGTGAAATAGTGCTAGAAGATTTAGACTAAAAGGCATCAGTCTCCTGTACCTCTTTCTCAGTTTCTGTTCAGAAACGATCACTTTGTACTCTTTTAGTAGTTTACATTGGTATTTGCCTTCTATGTAAGTAAGTATGGGTTTACTGCATTCTTTTGATTAATCTATTTTAGACATTTGTGATTTCCTATTATGGTAGCTGATCTTTTTTTCCCCCACTCTAAGATTCCTTCTTTCCTTTCTAAATTATTCCAAACAGCTAACTTAAATTTTTTATCAGGGCTTTCACAATAATGACTATGGACATGGTTCCCTGCTTTCCATGGTTTTTTTTTGTAGTGATTGCATTTCCTTTTTATAAACCTTTTTGTTTTTCTTTAATTTTTATTAGTTTTAAATCTCTGTCTAAAGGTTTGAACCTATGTCTACATCTTCAACTACTTTCTGACATCTTTGAAAAAAGTCACAATATCATTTTTCTCTGAGACAAAACTAGGTAACAGACTAGCTTGTTTTTCCTGGAAACATACCTCCTAAAGGCTTCTGTCTTCTCTCTCCAATGTGGACTGCTTGCCAGTGAAATCTGCAAAGCTTTTATCTTGTGACTTATCTGCTCGTCTAGATCTTAGGAAACCCCTTTGCTTCTCTTTCCTATTGGGAAGGGGGAGTCCCTATTTATGGGTTTACACCTGTATCATGATTAAGCATATCCTCCAGCAGCTTCATGAGAAAGAATACAGTTTTTATATATTTTGGCTGAAAAATGTCTTCATTTTGCTATCACCTGTGATTTTGCTTTGATAAATAATTCTTAGATGGCTATTGTTTTCCCTCAGAGTGGGGTTTCAAGAGTGAGTCAGCATCTCCCTTCTTGACCATGCCCATCTGCAGGCACTTGGTTTTGAGCTTCTTCCCATCTAGGAAGTCATTTCACTTGCCATATATTGTGTTGAGGGTTATGTCAGATTACTCAGTGGTTTTCAGCCAGAGAAAGTGCAGGCAATGGACCAATGTCTTAAACATCTGTACTCATTCTTTCGAATACCTTTTATGTATGGTTATACATAACTATAGTTACGTTAATAAAAGGGTGTTTTGGATTACTTATGCCATTTGTAAATAATAGGGCATACTCTTGTTTAAAATGGTGTAATGTGGCCCTTTGAGAGTAATGTTTGACAAAAAAAAAAAAGGGTTAGTCAGGTGGGGCTTGGGCAACTTACTAACAGGACATATAAACAGTTTCTTTTCTGAATGAGATTTGAGCCCTTAAATGATGATTTTGAATGATCAAATATGTCCTGCCCTGATAATCCCACTGACTCTATTTGTACTATTTTATATACAAAATATCAGTACTTCATGGATAATCTTTTAAACAGCAAGTCTTTCAATCTAATGTTTCTTGGCCAGGCACTTTTTTCTTTAGGTAGAACTATTGAGATTTATAAATCTTGTAACCTAAAAGTAAAGGCAATATTGATAGGAGATCTTCTAAACAGCAAATGGAAGTCATCTAGATGTAGGGGAGGTAATGGGCATTTTTAAAAAGCATTAGAAAGAGCTATCAATGATAACCCAAAAAAGATAAGGCCAAGTGATGATGACCAATTGGGCATTTTGGGGAGTAGAATATCAAGTGGAAAACCTATTAATTTCCTATAACTATTGTTGAGGAAAGAGGAAGAAAGGACAAATTAAAATATTTAGAACAATTGCTTTGTGTCTTGTTATGTTACACTATAATAATTTCTTAAGAATTGGCAGGCATCCAGAATGTGGAGGGGGTGGTCAGAGATGGCAGCCTAGCAAGATCCTGAACTCACCTCCTCCTGGGAACACACTGAGTCTACAGCTACATATGGGATAATTCCTCTGAAAAAGACCTGAAAACTAGCTGAGCAGCTCTTTCATAAAAACTAAGTTGCTATTGACTTAAAATAGACTGTTGTATAGATAGGCTATTATATATGAGCCTCATGATTACCACAAAGCAAAAACCTATAGCAGATACGCAAAAGATAATAAGAAAGGAAACTAAGCAAAGCACTAAAGAAATCAAACCAGAAGGGAAGAGAGCAAGAGAAGAAGAAAGGAAAAGAGAGGAACTATAAAACAACCAGAAAACAATGAACAAAATGGCAATAAATACATACCTATCAGTAATTGCTTTTAATGTAAATGGACTAAATTCTCCAATCCAAAGACAGAGAGTAGCTGAATGGATAAAAAAAACAAAAACAAACAAAAAACAAGACTCATGTATATGGTGCCTATAAAAGACTCACTTCTGATGTAAGGAAACACAGGCAAAGTGAAGGGATAGAAAAAATATTCCATGCAAATGGAAACAAAAAGAAAGCTGGGGTAGCTCTACTTATATCAGACAAAGTAGACTTTATTTTGTTTTATTTTTTAAAAGATTTTATTTATTTATTTGAAAGAAAGAGCGAGAGAGAACACAAACAGGAGCAGAAGGAGAGGGAAAAGCAACTGAACAGGGAGCCCAATGCGGGCTCACTCCCTGGACCCTGGCATCATGACCTGAGCCAAAGGCAGACACTTAACTGACTGAGCCACCCAAGTGCCCCCTGACAAAGTGGACTTTAAAACAAAGACTGTAATGAAAGACAAAGAAGGGCATTACTTAATGATAAAGGGGTCAATCCAACAAAAGGATATGATATTTGTAATTATTTACATATTCAAACATAAGAGCACCTAAATAAATAAAGCAAATTCTAATAGACCTACAGGGAGAAATTGACAGCAATACAATAATAGTAGGGGAATTGAATACCCCACTTATATCAGTGGATAGGTCATGCAGTCAGAAAATCAATAAAGAAATATTTGCCTTAAATGGCAGATAGATGGACTTAATAGATACAAAACATTCCGTCTAGAAACACCAGAATATGCATTCCTCTCAAGTGCACATGGAACATTCTCTAGGATAGATCATATGTTAGACCACAAAACAAGATTCAATAAATTTAAGACTGAAATCATATGAAGCATTTTTTTCTGACCACAGTGGTATGAAACTAGAAATCAATTATAAGAAGAAAACTGGAAAAATCACAGGTATGTGGAGATTAAACAACATGCTACTGAGTAACCAATGGGTCAATGAAGAAATAAAAGTAGAAATCAGAAAAATACCTTGAGACAAAATGGAAATACAACATACGAGAAGCTATGAGGTACAGATGCCCAAAAGTTTTTTGTTTGGAATCTGTACAAAAGCAGTTCAAAGAGGAAAGTTCACAGGATGCAAGCCTACCTCAAAAAATAAAGCAAATAAACAAACCCAACAAGAAAAATATGAATCTTTATACTTAAAGGAACTAAAAAAACAAAAACAAACAAACAAAAAAAATGAAGCCCAAAGTTAGTAGAAGGAAGGAAATAACAAAGATCAAAGTGGAAATAAGTGAAATAGAGATTTAAAAGGCAATAGAATAGATCAATGAAACTAAGAGCTAGTTCTTTGAAAAGATAAACAAAATTAATAAACCTTTAGCTAGACTCACCAGAAAAGAAGAGAGGGGGTTCAAATAAATAAATGAAAGAGGAGAAGTTACAACTGATACTATAGATATTTATACAAAGGATCTTAAAAGACTACTTTCAACAATTACATACCAACAAATTGGACAATCTAGAAGAAATAAATTCCTAGAAACATATAGTCTCTCAATACTGAATCATAAAGAAATACAAAATCTGAATAGACCAGTTATCTGTAAGGAGATTGACTCCGTAATCAAAAAGCTCCCAACAAACAAATGTCCAGGACCAGACAGCTTAACTTTTAAATTCTACCAGACATTCAAAGATTTAATCGCTATCCTTCTCAAATTCTTCCAAAAAATTGAAGAGAAAGGAATGCTCCCAAGCTCATTTTACAAGGCCAGCATTACTCTTATACCAAAACACTGCAAAAAAGGAAAATTTCAGGCTAATATCTCTGATGAACACAGACACAGAAAGTCTTAACAAAGTGTTCGCAAACTGAATTCAACAATACATTAAAAGGATCATACATCATGATCAAGTGAGATTTATTCCAGGGATGCAAGGATGATTCAACATCCACAAATCAATCAAGGTGATACACCACATTAACAAAATGAAGGCTAAAAATTATACAGATGCAAAAAAGGTTGACAAAATTCAATATTTATTTATTTATTTATTAGTGTGTTTATGTGAGCGGATGAGAGTGGGGAGGAGGGACAGAGAGAGAAGAAGGAGAGAGAGAGAGAATCTCAAACAGGCTCCACACCCAATGTGGAGCCTGACCTGGGGCTCAATCTCACAACCCTGAGATCATGACCTGAGCCAAAATCAAGAGTTGGACACTTAACAGACTGAGCCACCCAGGTGCCACCCCCCCCACCCTTTTTAAAGAGAAATACTGATTTTAATTCAGCATAAGGGAAACTCTAGACATTTGTCATCTTTCAGCCTAAAAATTAGCAAAGCTGTTGAAACAAGGCACAATTTTTCCCCATACTTGTTACGTGGTTCCAGTTAAAAAAAATTAAAATGTTAAAACATAAAAATAGAAGTCTGTGATTTTTAAAAAAAGTGTATCAAAAATTCCCACAAAACCTGTCAACGTTGTTCCTTATCCTACAAAATAACACCAGTAAGATGAGTAAAAGTGTTAAAAACCATTACGACAGCATTTCTGAAATGCAACTTTCCTGACCTCCTGTTTCCCCTAAAAACAACTTCTCATGGAGTGCAAAAGGACTTTAAAATCTCTGGAGGGAAGGTCAAACTTTATTGCAGTTTTCCCCCTGCAATCTCTTAGATGTAGGGAAAGTGCAGGGAATGTGCTTGTGCCCTGGCTGTCACTACTTCTCAGTTTAGAAAAAGGCTGAAGATTTGGGGTGTCATACTTCTCATGTGGGGACCTATGCCTGCAGAGTAGTCTGGAGGGTGCATTTTGGGGACAAGGGAGGATGTCTTGCCTAGCCTCCTCCTTTGCTCCCTTCACATGAGGAAGAGGGAGACAGTGAGGAGCCATACCTGTCTGCATAATATACAGCAACTTATAACCCAGCCTACCCCTTCCTGAGCTCCCCAGAGGGTTCTATTGAAGTCAGTAGGATGGATTTAGCTAAGGATGGCCCTCCCCTTGGGTTTGTGGGGAAAAAATAGCCCTGAATGTGATAATGAGGTCATCCTTGCTGAAATCATCATCATTATGGAAAATACTGTACATGCCCCAACAGCAGGTCCCAGCCCTTTGTACTGAGGCCAGGGGAATATGCTGGGTAAAATTCAAGGAAGACGTAAGTCATCATTTCCTCTTCTGCTAGCCCTAGAGAAAAAAAAAAAAAAAAATCCAGGGCCCTTAAAATGTCCCTTAGCTACATCAACATTTATTTATGATAAAAACTCAACAATGTGGGTATAGAGAGAATGTACCTCAACATAAGGCCATATATGACAAGGCCATATATGACAAGCCCACACCTAACATCATACTCAGTGGTGAAAAGCTGAAAATTTTTCCTCTAAGATCAGCAACAAGACAAGGATGTCCACTCTTACTACTTTTATTTAGCATAGTATTGAAAGTCCTAGCCAGAGCACTTAGACAAGAAAAAAAAAGACATTCAAATTGGAAAGGAAGTAAAACTGTCACTATTTGCAGATGACATAATTTTATATATAGAAAACCCTAAAGAATCCCCCCCCAAAACTGTGAGAACTAATAAATTCGGTAAATTTTCTAGGTACAAAATCAGTATGCAAGAATCTGTTGTGTCTCTACATACTAACAATTAACTATTAGAGAAATTAAGAAAATATCATTTATAATTATATCAAAAATAATAAAATGCCTAGGAATAAATTTAATCAAGGAAGTGAAAGACCTGTACACTGTAAACTATAAAACACTGACAGAAGAAATTGAAGAAGATATAAGAAATTGAAGAAATGGAAAGATTCTGTGCTCATGGATTGGAAGAATTAATATTGTTAAGATGTCCATATTAATTAAGGAATCTACAGATTTAATGCCACTCATATTGATATTCCAAAAGCATTTTTCACAGAAATAGAATAAATAATCCTAAAATTTGTATAGAGCCATGAATCACCTCAAATAGCCAAAGCAATCTTGAGATCAAGAAAAAGCTGAAGGCATCCATGCTCTCTGATTTCAAACTGTACTAGAAAGCTGTAGTAATCAAAAACATTATGGTATTGGCATAAAAACAGACACATAGATCAATGGAACAGAATAGAGTGTCCAGAAATGAACTCACCCATGTATGGTCAACTAGTTTATGACAGAGAAGCCAAGAATATACAATGGGGAAATGACTGTCTCTTTAATAAATGACATTGGGAAAACTGGCCAGCCACATGCAAAAGAATAGAACTAGACTACTATCTTATACACAAAAATTAACTCAAAATGGATTAAAGACTTGATTGTAAGACCTATCAATATTAACTCCTCAAAAAACCAAAACAAAACCAAAACAAACAAACAAAACCCCCCCAAAACAGGTGGTAAGTTCCTTGACATTGGCCTTGGCAATGATTTTTTGGACCTAACTCTAAAAGCAAAGGCAATGAAAGCAAAAATAAACAAGCAGGACTACCTCAAACAAAGCTTATGCACACCAAAGGAAACCATCAACAAACTGAAAAGACAACCTACTGAATGGGAGAAAATATTCACAAATCATATATCTGATAAGGGGTTAATATCCAAAATATTTAAAGAACTCCTACAACTCAACAGCAAAAAGTCAAAAAAAGATTTAAAAAAAGGCAGAGAATCTGAGTAGACATTTTTCCGAAGAAGACCTACAGGTGGCCAACAGGCACACGAAAATATATACATTACTATTTATCAGGGAAATGCAAATCAAAACCACGATGAGATACTCCATCATATCTGTTAGAATGACTATTCTCAAAAAGACAAAAAATTTCAAGTGTAGAGAAAAGGGATCCCTTGTACATCATTGGTAGGAATGCAAATTAGAGCAGCCACTCTAGAAAACAGTATGGAGATTCCTCAAAAAATTAAAAATAGATCTATCTATATGATACAGCAATTCCACTTGTGGCTATTTATCTAAAGAAAATGAAAACACAAATCTGAAAAGATATATGCAACCCTATGTTCATCGCAGCATTATTTACAATAGCCAAGATATGGAAACAACCTGTGTCCATCAATGGCTATATGTGTATATATATATATATATATATATAACTTAGTCATAAGAAAGAATGACATATTGCAAATTGTGATAACATGGATGGACCTTAAGGGTGTTATGCTAAGTGACGTAAGTCAGAAAGACAAATACTGCATGAAATCACTTATATATGGAATCTAAAAACAAATTAAACAAAACAGAACTCATGCATACAGAAAACAAATTGGTGGTTGCCAGAGGGGAGGGGGTTTGAGGGTTGATGACATGGGTGAAGAGGTACAAACTTCCAGTTATAAAATAAATGTCATGGGGTTGTAATGTACAACATGGTGACTATAGTCAATAATACTGTAGTACGTATTTTTAAGTCACCAAGAGAGAATCTTAAAAATTCTCATTACAAGAAAAAAAGTATATAACCATATGAAGACGGATGGTAACTAGATTCATTGTGGTAATCATTTCTCAGTGTGTGTGTGTGTGTATGTGTGTATCAAATCATCATGTTGTACACCTAAAATTAATATAATGTATGTCAATTATACCTCTTAAAAAAGAAAATTGGCAGGTAAGATAAGCCTGTTCACTAAAAGATAAGTTTGTCATCTTGTGCCTTTTCATCTATACAATAAGCCACTGAGCCTACTTTGGGTAGTAAATAATCTATGGAAATATCATATTCAGGTGGTTACCTCTGTGGAATATCTTAAATATCATATGATAATTTTTGAGGGAAAGGAATCCATAGAACAAAAAAGAGGAATTTAAGAGTTAAACTTGTCTTTAATGGGACCACCCCTACTAAAATTGTCAGCATGTGCTGAGTGTCAGGAAATCTTGAATTAGAATCTTGATCCTGTGCCATTTCCTCCTTTTGTTTTGAACCTTTTCCAAAATTTTGTTCCTTTATAAATCATTTCCATTTGTAGGTGATCTTCAGGATCTCTAAAAATAGCATACTGCTTCAGTTGTCTAGTTTAAAACGTTGCATCACATGTAAGCAAAAATGCTATACAACTGGAGCTCAGAGTACCCCCCTCCCCCCCCCCGATTATCAGATTTTCCTTTTTCTCCATTTTATGTCTGGGTGTTTTCTTCTTGCCATTCTGTCACCAGATATTTTTAATAGGTTTTTTTTTTTCTTATTGTAAATTATTTGCCTTGATCTCTCCTTTTTTATTTAAATTCCAGTTAGTTAACACATAGTGTAATATTAGTTTCAGGGGTAGAATTCAGAGATTCATCATTTACATACAACACTGAGTGCTCATCACAAGTGCCCTCCTTAATTCCCATCACCAATTTAACCCATCCCCCGCCCACCCCCCTTCAGCAACCCTCAGTTTGTTCTCCATAGTTAAGAGTCTGTTTTATGGTTGACCTGTCTCTTTTTTTCCCCCAGGTTCCGCTGTTTCATTGCCTCCATCTTTTTCCTATATATTGAACAGAAGACTGATTGTGTTGTCCTTTACTTACCTTTTTCTTTTTTTTTTTGCTTCTGCCAGACTTCCATTTACCTTGATACCACCATTCTCCTGCTTTGCTCTGTATTTGTACCCCTTGTCTGTTCAGTGGTGTTCAGTCTGAATATCTGATCTTCAGTACTCTCCAGTTATTTTCTAGCTTTGTCATCCAAGAGGAAAATATGTTTCACAGGACTCTTGGAATTGTCTACTTTTGTAAAGCCATCAGAAGTTCCCCTACTTCAGTAAATGGAATACTACTTTTTTAAAAAAAAATTTGTCCTATAAATTATTGGTTTTCTTTCTCCTCTACCCTCTTCCCCAGATTTTGGCTTTTACTTCAACATTTACTCGATGTAGCTATCAAACAATTGCCAAAATTTTTATTTTGTTACTGGTGAAAATCAATAATCCTTTGGCTCTTATTACAGAAACTGTGATTTAATTTATATAACCTCCTTTTTTTTTAATTTTTAAAAATTTTTTTATTTTTTAATTTTTTTAAAAGATTTTATTTATTTATTCATGAGAGACAGAGAGAGAGAGAGAGAGGCAGAGGGAGAAGCAGGCTCCCAAGGAGCAGGGAGCCCGATGTGGGACTCGATCCCAGGACCCTGGGATCATGACCTGAGCCGAAGGCAGACGCTTAACCATCTGAGCCACCCAGGCGCCGCCCTATATAACCTCCTTAAAGCTAGGACTATGTAGTGATCATAGCAGTGAATGCTTTCTTGCTGCATGCCCTACCATGACCAGACACCATTTTCATTGCTTCATATGTACTAAATAATTCTCACAACAGCCTTCATTTCCTCAGTAGTATTTTTGTCCCATTTTAAAAGAGGTTAAGTAATAAAGGAATCTTCAAGAGTTCCAATGCAAGATGGATGAAACAGATAGAAATATAACCCATGTAGAATAATGTCCAGGTTCACTGCTAATGGCAAATTTCTTATAATGCTGGGAAATGGCCTGGCTGAAAAAGGTGACTATGGTTTTTCCCCTATCTGCTTTAAAATATGAAAGTAATGTGATTTTAATATGTCTGCATTCAAGAGAGGACAGTGTCCTGTATACATTTCTTTTGCCTCTGATCTGATAAAATTCATTTTTACCCTTTCATAATATAGGTCATTTCAGAGAAGATTCTTGCTTATTAGGTAAAATATACTAGTAATAAAGAATATATAAAAGAGGCAAATCTGTCCCATCTAGTG
Source organism: Leptonychotes weddellii (assembly GCF_054177405.1). Lineage (NCBI taxonomy): Eukaryota > Metazoa > Chordata > Mammalia > Carnivora > Phocidae > Leptonychotes > Leptonychotes weddellii. Next base: position 20,102,689 of record NC_138371.1, read on the forward strand.
AAAAAAGAACATTAAAAAATTTGGAGAAATATTTAAGCGCTGGGCTGTCTGGATTTTGCCAAAAATCCAGAATCAAGTTTTTAATGTTACAGGCTTGAGTTGTCATCACCCTTGGAGGAAGATAGGCATATTTGTTTTTTGCATTATGAGTACAGCCAGTTTCACTGTGGCATTGATGGAGTTTGCTGGCTTCAGCTGCTGGGTTTTTGCTATTATAAAGCTAAGAGCTGATGCAATCATACAGAAGCTCCTGATATTTATGTAGATGTACTCTATGGCTTGAAGGATTCTGCTCTACCTAATTTCAAATCACTGCTAGTCATGGTTGGGCCAGTACAATGTTTCTCAATTTCTTGGAGCTTTGCTACATATTTCTGCCACATAAAAGTCAAGGATGTATTAAATTAAATCACCCATCTCCTGATAATAAGATTGGTGACTGCCACTCTTATATCAGAGCACACTCTTATATCCACAACTGAAGATGTCAAGCATTTCTGTCTCTATCAGAACAAATTTAAGTATTTCTGATACAAGGTTCAAATAGAACATTTTGCCAAATATTTATGTTTATTTTATATATTAAGAGCATAACATTGAAAACCTTTTTTCTTAACAATGAGGGGTTCCTTTTGCCTTGTATATCATTGCCAACCATGGTGACTCTCAGATCAGAATTTAGGAATGTTTTTGATTCGTGAGAAAGAATAGCATATGTTTTGCTCCTCTGTAGCAATCTCGGTTCTGCAGAGGAGGTGGTAGTAAAAAATTTTTTTCCGAGTGCACTAAGCAGATGTGAATCAGAAGACACATGGGAAGGAAATACATATTCTTGGGAGCACTGTTTTTGCAAAGGCTCTTTTTGGCAATAACCACGCTTTATGTCTCTGTCCTTTACAATATTCTGTAATTTCTAATACCACATAAAATAAATTTACAGTTTCCTCTTCAAGTCAGCAGTTGTAGGTTCTGCTATCAATCCCTCAAGTTAAAGTATATTTTGTGGTTTGAAGCAGCATGATATAGTAGCAAGAGCATTAGACCAGGAGTTGAAGTTCTGGATTAAGTTCCCACTGGGCTATTTACTGTCAACCAGGACAAGGCCTTTCAGAGTCTTGTTTTTTTGATCTATGTCAAAAAAATAATAGTCTTTTACTATCCCAGTTGCTTTGTATATCAAGTAATAATGCATGTGTAAATTGTTAGGTCCTCTATAGAGACCTATATAGAGATATAAGGAATTATAATTTAGGAGGCTTCTGACAATATACTAGCTTTTCTAAGGGGGAAAATAGCTGATAGATGTACTTGACCAAGGCAGATGAAGTTATTGGCTGTCAAAAGAAATGGGAAGGGTTTTTGACATCAAATAAAACTGATATTTTAGAGATGAATGGCATCTCCAGAAGCTCTCCAGTTCCAAGATATAGATTTGCAATAATTGTAGTATTATTGTCAGAATATTTACAACCTATCTAAATTTGAAATATTTTATAGATGTCATGTAATCAAAGGTAAATCAAATGAATGATATCTTTAATTAATGCCTTCTACTCTATTAAAATTATGGAATATTTTTGCTGTACACCAAAATACAACTATGATGCAGTTCTGATAATAGCTTAGATTATTTATTATCCTTCCTTCATATGATTTTAAGGTAGTGAGTTATTTCTTGAAAAATGTTATTTACATTTTTAAATAAGGAGATATTATTCAATGAAAATGTTTTATTTCTAAGCCTCATAATTTTTTATGACAGAATATAAAGGATATTTTCTTTTTCTTTTTTTTTTTTTTTAATTCATGAGAGACAGAGTGAGAGAGAAAGGCAGAGGGAGAAGCAGGCTCCCAAGGAGCAGGGAGCCCGATGCGGGACTCGATCCCAGGACCCTGAGATCATGACCTGAGCCGAAGGCAGACGCTTAACCATCTGAGCCACCCAGGCGCCCTAAAGGATATTTTCTTGAGCTAGTCATAATTATATAATCTTAGTGGTATAGGAGAATCATAAATTGCAATCAAGATTAATCTTTACATTGGATTCTCAGTCATGAATGGGGATTCAGTATCTCCTTCAAAGATTAGAAAGGGGAATTAAGTGGTATAGACTATTAAGTTCACAAAGTAATCACATAAAAGGGATCTAAAATATGTCTGTAGTCTGAAGTTTTGTTCTTTACAGTGTAATAAAAATATGTGAAATCAGAACTTAGCTCTGAACTTGTGAACTTGCAAAACTCTATATAACATTTCAGGAAATACGTTCTGAAGAGTAGTCAGAAATCAAAGGTCAGTTCAATATGACTAACAAAGAGATGGTAAGTGATGACCAAGAATGTTTTTCTTTTTTACCTTCCTTGTTCTCTTTCTTTCTTTCTTTTCTTTCTTTTCTTTCTTTCTTTCTTTCTTTCTTTCTTTCTTTCTTTCTTTCTTTCTTTCTTTCTTTCTTTCTTCTTTCTTTTCTTTCTTTCTTTCTTTCTTTCTTTCTTTCTTTCTTTCTTTCTTTCTTTCTTTTCTTTCTTATTTGGTGATTCTTTATTGAAGGAAAACATTCCATCTATAAACATCATTCTCCTCAAAATGCTCAAAATACTTTCCAAAAGAATAAGTCTTTCATTGAGATTTTTACACTACTTATCAAAAAGTCTTTACACCCTATTTACTTTTGATATTATAAATGTGTATCTGTCAAAAAGCATTGTTTCTTAAGTAAATATTTACCTGGTGATCAGGTCTACTACTAGTCATATGTAGACTCTATAGAATTAAAGATGAGAAGACATAGTTTTTGATTCATGAGGATAAGTTTTCCTGACTTAAACAAGTTTAAGAATCATTTTAAAAGGCAACAAAATTTTAAAATCTAAGACAAAACCAAATTGTATTTTACCCCTTATCTAACATGGGAGGGTGTATGTGTGTCAGTTATGTATCACCATAACAAAGCGTATTGGCTTAAAAAATGGGTCATATTTCATGAGGCTGTGGCTTGATTAGATTCACTTGGATGAATGGCAGCATGGTATCAGCTGAGATTCCAGACATCTGTAGATTTGACTGGGTTGAGTCCTTTAATACATACTGCTCATGTGACTGGCAGTTGGTATTGGCTACACAAGCCCCTTGTCTCTTTGTTCTTCTCCATGTGGCCTCTCAACTTAGATTTGGTTTAGACTTCTAAGAACATGCCAACTGACTTCCAAAAGAGAATAGTATTTTAAGCCGTGAAGAAAGAAAGTGCTCTTGAAGCAAAATCTCTTGAAGCCTGGTCTCAGTAGTTAAACATTATCATTCTGCATTCTGCATTCTGCATTCTATTGATTGAAGCATATCGCACGGTCAGTTCAGATCCAGGGGAGGGGAAATAAAGCCCACATCTCAATGGAAGGAAAGATTGAAGAATTTATAGCCATCTTTAACCCATTGTGGGGAGACAGTTCTCCATGTTTGGTGAGAAATTGTCATGGCATCCTAAACATTGTTTCAGATTCTGCTGTTACTTAGATTACTTGCTTTTGCTAAACATCCTTCTTCATTGCTTATTGATTCAAAACAGAGTTCACTGTATACATAGAACATTATGATTTTGGGGGACACCTGAGTAGTTCAGTTGGTTAAGCATCTGACTCTTGATTTTGGCCCACCTCATGATCTCAGCCCTGCCACCAGGCTCCACACTCAGCATGGAGTCTGCTTGAGATTCTCTCTCTCTCCCTCTACCCCTCCCCCCACTTGCACTCTCTAAACAAACAAACATTGTGACTTTTTGATCTGGCACATAGCTTTGGAAAAATATGTGTAAAGGCTGCAGAATAATTATCATCAGCACAAAAACAGAAGAAAAAACTTACATTTTTTTTTTTAAGATTTTATTTATTTATTTGACAGAGAGAGGGCACCAGCAGGGGGAATGGCAGGCAGAAGGAGAGGGAGAAGCAGGCTTTCTACGGAGCAGAGAGCCCAACATGGGGCTCAATCCCAGGACCCCAGGATTATGACCCCAGCTGAAGGTAGATGCCTAGCAGACACCTAACTGACTGAGCCACCCAGGCACCTAAAAAACTTACATTGTTTATGCTCATTGTTTGGTTAGACTGGGTGGGCTGACAGAAATTTTGATCATTGTTATACCTACTCTTCATAGCAGAGATTTTTAGTTGTTGCCTGTTATAATTCATTTTCTCCTCCTTCCTTAGTATAGATTTATAATCTTTTAGCCTAATAAAAGACTACATTTCCAAGTGTCCATTGCAGTTAGCTGTGCAATTAAATGCTAATGGTCAGTCACAAGAAGTGTTCCCTGAATAAGAACCTTCTTGTCTTCTTTCATTTTACTGTTCTAAGTGGATGGACTTGTAAGACAAGGATCACACCCGGATATCATGGAGTGGGAAGCCAAAAAGACTCCGGTTCCCTGATGACATTGTGGAGAGCCCACACCAGCTCAGGACTGCCAACCTCAGAATTTCTTTTATGTGAGATAAACTTGTGTCTTCTTTTATAAGCTACTTCTATTTCAGATTTTTGTTGTTATAAGGAGCCAAGCTTAACCCCATTTGATATATCTGCTAAGCAAATCCTCCGTCTTACACTTAAACTGAATGAAAATATAGTCAATGGTGATAAATATCTTCTCTATGGGTGACATTTAACACAATTCGTGTTTTTTTTGTGTGTGTTTTTTTGTTTGTTTGTTTTCTTTTGGGCCTGGCACTTGTTTGGTGACATCAATGAAAGAAACATTGTGTGGTTATTTACATGCAAGGAAAATTAACAAAACTTTAAAGCTGACTTCAGATAATATTCTGATTGTTGTTTGCCAAGTCATAATTTGCCAAAGACTATACCAAAGAAAGTTGGTTGTTTTGTTTTTTTTGCTTTGGTTGTCAGCACTACTGAGAGTCCCAAGCAGAAAATGAGTAAATCTAAGTAAAATTAAATAAAAAGTAAAATACAACTAACATATAATCAATGTTTGATACAAAGAAAATTATGCAATATTTTTATGTAAATAGAATTTTTTTTTTAGTCAGTGTTTAAATTTTATTTTTCTTTTGGTAAGGTGGTAAAATTCCTCAAGGAGTGATGCAATTTTACACTGAAAGGAATTACATCTGTCTCTGCTTGTGCTTTGGGTTTGTTTTACCGTAGTTAAACCAGTGCCCACACCTTTTCACCCAGTAACAGTCCCTGCAGTGCTCCTTGATGACACCCTTGGTCTTGAACTCCAGGATAAACTGCAGGCTGAGCAGGAGGTGGCTGGGGAGAAGCAAGGGCACTGCAGCCACCATCACATTGGGCTTTGCACCAACAGGACCTCCAGCGCAAAGTGGTCCCAGCAGGAGAGTGGAAGAGCCTGGGGGGGTTCACTGGGCACTGACTTTGATGGAGCAGAGGGTTCAGGGAAGATACCGGCATTTTCCTTACAAACACAGTTGCCATGTTGTGGCTGAATTTGGGAAGAAGATGTCCTGGAAGGCTGGCAGCACAGTTCTCATGCACCTTCTCAACAGAAGTATATAAATACAATCCTGAAAATTTATTTTCTTCATTTGAATTGTGTTTTTATGCTCATGGTGTCTACTTAAAAAAAACAACAGTTCTCCAGAATAGATCTCATCCTGGGTCACAAATCAGGTCTCAACTGGTACCAAAAGATTGGGATCATTTCCTGCATATTTTTGGACCACAATGCTTTGAAACTAGAACTCAATCACAAGAGGAAAGCTGGAAAGAACTCAAATACATGGAGGCTAAAGAGCATCCTACTAAAGAATGAATGGGTCAACTAGGAAATTTAAAGTAGAATTAAAAAAATTCATAGAAACAAATGAAAATGAAAACACAACTGTTCAAAATCTCTGGGATGCAGCAAAGGCAGCCCTAAGAGGAAAGTATATAGCAATACAAGCTTTTCTCAAGAAACAAGAAAGTTCTCAAATATACAACCTAACCCTATACCCAAAGGAGCTGGAGAAATAACAGCAAATAAAGCCTAAACCCAGCAGGAGAAGAGAAATAATAAAGATCTGAGCAGAAATCAATGAAACAGAAACCAAAAGAACAGTAGAACAGATCAACGAAACTAGGAGCTGGTTCTCTGAAAGAATTAATAAGATTGATAAACCTCTGGCCAGACTTATCAAAAAGAAAAGAGAAATGACCCAAACAAATAAAATTATGAATGAAAGAGGAGAGATCACAACCAACACCAAAGAAATACAAACAATTATAAGAACATATTTTGAACAACTGTATGCCAGCAAATTAGATAACCTAGAAGAAATGGATGCATTCCTAGAGATGTATCAACTACCAAAACTGAACCAGGAAGAAACAGAAAACCTGAACAGACCCATGACCAGCAAGAAAATTGAAGCAGTCATCAAAAATCTCCCAACAAACGAGAGCCCAGGGCCAGATGGCTTCCCAGGGGAATTCTACCAAACATTTAAAGGAGAATTAATACCTATTCTTCTGAAATTGTTCCAAAAAATAGGAATGGAAGGAAAACTTCCAAACTCATTTTATGAGGCCACCATTACCTTGATCCAGAACCAGACAAAGACCCCATCAAAAAGGAGAGTTACAGACCAATATCCCTGATGAACATGAATGCAAAAATTCTCACCAAAATACTAGCCAATAGGATCCAGCAGTACATTAAAAGGATTATTCACCACGACCAAGTGGGATTTATCCCTGGGCTGCAAGGTTGGTTCAACATCCGCAAATCAATCAATGTGATACAATACATTAATAAAAGAAAGAACAAGAACCATATGATCCTCTCAATAGATGCAGAAAAAGCATTTGACAAAGTACAGCATCCTTTCTTGATTAAAACTCTTCAGTGTAGGGACGGAGATTACCTACCTCAATATCATAAAAGCTATCTATGAAAAACCTACAGCGAGTATCATTTTCAATGGGGAAAAACTGAGAGCTTTTCCCTAAGGTCAGGAACGCGGCAGGGATGTCCACTATCACCACTGCTATTCAACATAGTACTAGAAGTCCTAGCCTTAGCAATCAGACAACAAGAAGTAAAAAGCATCCGAATCAGCAAAGAAGTCCAACTCTCACTCTTTGCAGATGATATGATACTTTATGTGGAAAACCCAAAAGACTCCACCCCAAAACTGCTAGAACTCATACAGGAATTCAGTAAAGTGGCAGGTTATAAAATCAATGCACAGAAATCAGTGGCATTTCTATACACCAACAACAAGACAGAAGAAAGAGAAATTAAGGAGTCAATCCCATTTACAATTGCACCCAAAACGATAAGATACCTGGGAATAAATCTAACCAAAGAGGCAAAAAATCTGTACTCAGAAAACTACAGAATACTCATGAAAGAAATTGAGGGAGATTCAAAGAAATGGAAATCCATGCTCATGGATTGGAAGAACAAGTATTGTGAAAATGTCTATGCTACCTAGAGCAATCTACACATTTAATGCAATCCCTATCAAAATACCATCTACTTTTTTCAAAGAAATGGAGCAAATAATCCTAAAATTTGTATGGAACCAGAAAAGACCCTGAATAGCCAGAGGAATGTTGAAAAAGAAAAGCAAAGCTGGCGGCATCACAATTCTGGACTTCCAGCTCTATTACAAAGCTGTCATCATCAAGATAGTATGGTACTGGCACAAAAACAGACACATAGATCAATGGAACAGAATAGAGAACCCAGAAATGGACCCTCAACTCTATGGTCAACTGATCTTCGACAAAGCAGGAAAGAATGTCCAATAGAAAAAAGACAGTCTCTTCAACAAATGGTGTTGGGAAAATTGGACAGCCACATGCAGAAGAATGAAGC
>NC_138371.1:20111022-20260267 GCF_054177405.1 Leptonychotes weddellii
TTGCCATTAATTGATTTCTCCATTCTAGCCATTGTCTTCACAATTGCTAGCCTGAATTCCATCTCTGACATCTTGGTTATATCTGCATCCATTTGTAAATCTGCAGCATAAGTCATAATCTCTGAGTCTTTTCTATTTTTGGGGGCTCCTCCTCCTAGTCATTTTGTTGATGGGTGTTTGAGGGAATGTATAGAGTCCAAATTACTAACCAGAACCCAAGCAAGATGCACCTGTTTTCTTGGGACCTTAGGGTTGCTGGCCTCTTGTTTTCCCAGCCTGTCTTCTGCAGGAGGGGCCTGCCGAGCTGTTACTCAGGCAACCCTGTTCGGACGGAGTTGCCCTGCGCCCCTGTGGCGGGGGATGGGCTCAGCAGGAATCAGTTTTTGGGGCTTTTGTTCTCTGGCAGCTTTCCCTGGCAGCTTTCCGCGTCTCTTTTGCGAGTCAGAGCAGAAGAGACTGTTTCCAACCCTCTGCCTCAGAGCAGAGAGATCACAGTCTGTTCTTCAGTGAGCTCTCCAGGACACAATGTCTCTGTTTCTGTCCGTGCTGCTATAAACTGCAGCATCCTGGGTTGTGCGCCCCTCCGCAGCACTCCCAGTCCTGCCTCCAGGTTGGGCCCGTCTCTGCCCTTTGTGCTTCTAAAACCGCCAGCCACTCCTAGTTCGCTTGCGTGCGCGACCCCACCACTCCGGATTTCCAACCTGGGGGCTGCCCTAAAGTCCTTTCCCCACCGCTACCGGTCTGTGAGTCTGTGCCCGTCTGCAGCGCACAAGGCTGTCGCTCACCAGCGGTGTAGGATCCCCACGGCCATGCACCGTCCCGCTGCCGTTTATCCTCCGATATCTGCCCCCAGAATCACGGCTCCCCACTTCGTACCTCAAAACCAACTGCCTGGGATATTCTGTTTGTAGAGGTCCAGATCTTCTTACATCTCAGGCTGGTTTCGTGGGTGCTCAGAGTGGTCTGGTAGATATCCAGCTCAATTCCGGGAACCAGTTGAAATAGGGTCCCCTACTCCTCCGCCATCTTCCCCGCCTCCTGCAAACCTTGATCTTTCAGTGACCCACCAGGGAAATGAAAAAGGCTGATCTGACTGGAATTGACCAACCTGTAGGTTCTGAAGACTCCACACTCTGTCCATCTTTCCTGAGGGCTGAGAGCATCAATCTCTTGGAGCACTAGGCACTGTAGCACATAGTTTGGAAAGCTCTGGCCTTACTCAGTGCTCATCATGATGGTAAGCAAGGAATAGTCCAGTAACTGTTCTGCTAATTTTTTTTTTTTCTGTATTGAAAAGACTTCTACTCCCATCTCCATTCTTGTGCTTTAAAATTTAAATGCTCTTTTTCTGCTTTCTGCTTTCTGAGTGTAAATCCTATATTCTAAAATCTTAAGCTTCTTTCCCAAAATTTCCTCCACAGGAAATGTGATGCCTGTGCAGATGCCTAGGGGTTTCTAAAGGGGTTTAGGTCCTCAGTTTGCTAATTACCAATTGTATGTACATAGTAATTTTATAATGAGATCATCAGGAGCAAGATATAAGGATATACAATATCTAGGTATAAAGATCTATCCACTGTAGCTTAAAATTTTATGGTAATTATTAAAGAGAGATGCCTATTTTCCTACTTCTCTGTAGTTCATGGAGAGGGGTTTTCTTAAATGTTTAAGCTTCTTGCCTCAGACATTAGTTCTTGCCATGGAGGTGGGATGAAGATGAGCTAAATAGTTGGTGGATGAAAGGCATTGATTCACAACTTTGTCTTGGATCATGCTAATATATAAAAGTTCTTGGGTATGGAGGGTCCTTTCTCTTGTTGCTATTCTCTTTCCCCCTAAAGTGTGCTAGGCACTGATCCTTATGAAGTGTATACATTCTTAGACTCAAACTCTTTTTTTTTTTTGAGAGAGAGAGGGTGGGAGAAGGAGCAGAAGGAAAGGGAGAGAGAGAATCTTAAGTAGCTTCTGTGGGGCTCCATCTCACAAACCTGAGATCATGACCTGAGCTGAAATCAAGAGTTGGACGCTTAACCGACTGAGCCACCCAGGAGCTCCGACTCAAAATTATTCTTAAGTAGACTGTTTCAAGGTATAATCAGGGGATGGAAGGTCAGGGTGTTTTAATAGGTCTAGTTGGTTCTTACAATAAACCACTGCTTTATCAGAAATTGGTTGACATTATGGCTTCCACTTCTCTGATTACTGTATCTGTATCTCAGTCGATTCTTGAATCAGGCAGAAAACAGTATTGTCATTTATTAGGCCTTCTAGGATGCCAACAGTAGTCAATTGCTATTTATTAATATTCAATCTGAATTTTTTTTCCTATTTATGTATTTTTTTTGATGTAGTGTTCCATGATTCATTGTTTGCATATAACACCCAGTGCTCCATTCAATACATGCCCTCTTTAATACCCATCACCAGGCTAACCCACCTCCTCACCCCCCTCCCCTCTAGAACCCTCAGTTTGTTTCTCAGAGTCCATAGTCTCTCATGGTTTGTTTCTACCAAACATTTAAAGAATTAATACCTATTCTTCTGAACCTGTTCGAAAAAATATAAATGGAAGGAAAATTTCAAACCTCATTTTATGAGGCCAGGATTACCTTGATCCCAAAATCAGACAAAGACTCCACCAAAAAAATGACAGCAATCTGAATTTTTTTTTTTAAAGATTTTATTTATTTATTTATTTGAGAGAGAGAGAGGGAGAGAGAGAGAGAAACAGCATGAGAGGGGGGAGGGTCAGAGGGAGAAGCAGGCTCCCCGCCGAGCCGGGAGCCCGATGCGGGACTCGATCCCAGGACTCTGGGATCATGACCTGAGCCGAAGGCAGTCGCTTAACCAACTGAGCCACCCAGGCGCCCAGCAATCTGAATTTTTTTAAAAAAAAAATCTTTAAAATAGAAGTGATACATAAAGATGGTAAAATATTTCTACCATACACATGAATAAAGTAAAACATAAAATTCTCTCTCCTTCCCCTTGCCCTTCTTCACAAAGGTAACTACTATTAACATTTCTGTGAATCTTTAGAGAAGAAAAAGCACATATGCTTACATAGGGGTTTTTATATGCTTTAGAAAATGTACACAAAACTTTGGTTTAGGCAACAACTTCTTAGATAAGACACCAAAAGTGAAAGTTATAAAAGAAACAAATTGTGTTTTAAAATAAAAAAACTTTTGTGCTTCAAAGGACATCATCATCAAGTTAGTGAAAAGACCCGCAGAATGGGAGAAAATATTTGCAGATCATGTATCTGATTAGGGACATATATTCAAAATATATGAATATATGACCACAAGTAATAAAAGACAGAGGACCCAATTTAAAAATGGGCAAAGGATCAGAACCAACATTTCTCTAAAGAAAATATATGGATGGCTAATAAGCACATGAAAAGATGCTCAACATCGTTAGTCGTTAGGAAAATGCAATTAAGACCAAAATGAGATGTCACTTCACACTCAGTAGGATGGGTACATTAAAAGGATGGACAATAGCAGATATTGGTGATGGCGTGGAGAAATTGGAACTCTCATGTGTTGCAGTTGGGAATATAAAATGCAACCACTTTGGAAAACAGTCTGACAGGTCCAGAAAATGTTAAACATAGAGTTACCATATAACCCAGTAATTCTACTTCTAGATATATACTCAAGAGAAATAAAAACATATGTCTACACAAAAACTTGTACACTAATGCTCATAGAAACATGATCCATAACAGCCAGAAAGTAGAAACAATCAAGATGTCCATCAACAGACAACTGGATAAATAAAATATATCTATACATTAGAATATTATTGGGCCATAAAAAAGGAATGTGGTACTGATATATGGAACAACACGGATGAACCTTGAAAACATGCTAAGTGAAAGAAGCCAGTAACATAAGAGCATATACTACATGATTCCATTAATATCAGATGTTCAGAATAGGCAAATCTATAAAAAAAGAAAGTAGTTTATTGTTTACCTGGGTCTGGTTGAGGGAGAATTGTGAGCGACTGTTAATGGGAACAGAGTTACATTTTGGGATAATGAAAAGATTCTATAATAAAATTGTGGTGATAAGTATACAACTCTGTAAATATACTTAAATACCAGAATTGTACAATTTAAATAGGTAAACTTATGTATATCTCAATAAAATTGTTAGAAAGAAACAAAAATGCTTGCATATATAATCATGCTATACACACTGCTACCCTACTTTTTCATTTAACACAGTTTAGGGTATTTTTTTCCCTATAAGAACATATAAAGTTGCATATGTTTTTAAAATGGTTATGTAATTGGGGTGCCTTGGTTAAGTCTTCCTTTGGCTGAGGTCATGATCTCAGCGTCCTGGGTTGGAGCCCTGAGCCAGGCTCTCTGCTCAGCCTGTAGTCTGCTTCTCCCTCTCCCTCTGCTCCTCCCCCTCCTGCATGCTTGCACGCAAGCGCTCTCTCTCAAATAAATAAATAAAATCTTTAAAAAAATAAATAGTTATGTAATATTCTAAGTTTTGGGACACTTGATTGTTTTCTCTAAATTTTACATCCTAGAGTTTCCTCAAGTTAAAAGGAGTCTTGTTCTTGGCCTGTCCCTATTCTATAAATGACCACAATTAGGGCTGAGAAGCATTTAGAACTGATAGAACAGAACATTAGGGAAAAGAGAGGAGTGGGTTTTGTCTCTGCTGATGAGACCAAGAGTATTGGAGAAGAGGCAGAACAGCTGCAGGCTACTCATTGCCTCCTGAGCGTGTTTTCTTGTCTGACCATGTAGTTTTCTAGATATTAAAATTGGGCCACCCAGTCTGCCCCCAATATGATGAACGTCTTCAGAGTAAACTCCATGCACTTGTGTGGCTGATGATTTTGCTTTTTATTTAGACCTGCTTTGCATTTCTTTGTAGAAGTATATAGGTCTTTAATATTTTATATCTCATTTTAATATTTTTGCTTCCTTTCCTATCTCAGGTCTGTGAGCTTATCTTTCGTCATAATTGAGTCCTTGAAGGTGATAACTATCCTTTCTTTTATAAATATTTAGAAATATATTTTGCTGTTGGTTTCCGATAAGTCCTTTTATCAGGTTAATATTTCTTCTATTTCATGATGAATAATTTTCTTAAAAATCAGGAAGGGATATGGAGTATTACCCGACTTGTGGGGACATCCATCATAATGGTTGTATATGTGTTTATTTTTTTCTCCTTTAATCCACTCACGTGGTGAATTGCATTAATGCATTTCCTAATCTATTTTCAATCATTCACTTGGCATTCATTTCACACATATTTATTTAGTGCCTTCTACACGGCAGATGCTGTTCTGAGCACCAGTGTTAACAGTAAGAAGCAACACAGACATTATTCTTTAAAAACATTGCTAAATGCAATCTTCAAACATATAAATGTTTTGCATTTAGATTTGAGAATTTATCTTGAGAAATATTTAAATGTACACATAAAGATATCTAATAAAGGATTATTACAACACTGTTTATAAATATTAACATGTCCATTCATAGAATGTTGAAATATATTTTGGTTTCTCCACAGCATATAATAATATATAGTAGTTCAAAAGAACCAGGTAGCTCAGTACACACACACATAAAAAGATTTTTAAAAAATCAAGTTGCAGGATTTATGTATATGTTGTATCATGTCTTTTTTGTAAAAATGAGGGAAAAAACCCACCTCTCTGTGTATTCACACTTTCTATAGGCATAAAAAATATCTGCAAGGACATGAAACAACAATCTATTTACAGTGGATTGCTTTGGGATATAAGCTGAGGGGTGGGGACCAGGAGGACAGATTTTCATTTTTCAATGTATAACTTTTTGTGTTGATTCCTTTTTCCTTTTTTTGCAACAGGCAGATATTATTGTAACTGCAAAAGGAGGAAAAGTAAAGGTAGAGTTAAGAATTGGAAAGAGGGTATACAAGAACATTTTGAACATGACCATGGGTTAATACTCAATTGCAAGCAACAGAACTATCATAGCTAGTTTTAAGCAGAATAGGGTTTTTACTATGTATGAGATATTGTCAGAAAAATTATTATTGCAAGCACCAAAGGAACAGGTGGTAGGTGGAATTTCCAGGAACAGCTCCTGGCCCCAGAATCATACTGTCTCCCTTGTAATCAGTGCAGTTGCTACCACTGCTGTAAGAACCTGCTGAGGCAGGAGGCTGAGGAGCAAACACTGCAGAAGCACACAGCCTCTTCTGTGATTGGCCTCCATCTGCACCCCACAACCTGCCTCCCCCCCCAAATCAACTCACTTTCAAATGCTAGCCTCATATGAGGGCATCTGATTGGCAGAACTTAAGTCTCATCTAGAACCCTAGTTGCAAAGGACTCTAAAAATAGAATTTTCAGCTTTCCAGACGCTATAGCATAGGAAGATGTGCTTGAAAGAGGCTGGAATATACATTAAGCAGGCAAGCCACACACACACTATCTACCACAACGAGCAAATAGCACGTTGCTTTTCAAATACAAGAAATGACTATTTTCACTGGCAAAATCACTTTTGCATGGTATAAGAAATATATATTTATTGTAGAAAAATGAGAAAATAAGCAAGCACAGGTAAGAAAAAGGTAAATAAAAATTATCTGAAATCCTACCATCCATTGTTAATATTTTGAGGTATGACCTTTCAAACCCCTATACACACAATCCCTCCAACCGCCCCCACACTTAAAAAAATATAGAATCCTTTTGCACATTGACAGAATCTGTTTCTAATGTGTAGCAAAGCTTGATGCAATGTTTAAAAAGTGAAGTTAATTAAAAATCATAAAACATGTATTGACTTAATAACTTAATTTAAAAACTCATTGAAGTAATAGACACTGAGTTTTAAAAAAATGAAATTCACTTTTAAGTCATTTTCATCAAGTCAAAATAGGCTATCTTTTCTTCATTTTAATGAACTTTAATTTTTGTCTAAATAAGGGTTTTTTAATTAACTTTTTTTTTAATTTTGAAGAGCATTCCTTAATTCATTTTCTCCCCAATATTAGGAAAATTCTGTACTCTTCCCAGTTTTAAAACAATGGAAGGAACTATCTAGATCAGTCGTTAACCACCCACATGACCCAGACAAGCCAAAAAAACCTCTCTACAACTTTGATTTCAATGTTTGTAAACTGAAGAGGTTGAACTAGGTTCTTGGGTCCAGATCTGTGAGACTAAACATTCTGTGAAGAGATTTCCATCCTTAGGTAAAAGTTTCAGTCTACAGAATCCTGGCTTTGATATCCGGCCCACTTATCATGGACCAGGTGACCTTGAGTTCATTATGAACTGCTGGATGCCTGCATTTATGAATCTGAGCACTGAGATTAAAAGTAGTTCCTACTTACCTCCTGGTGGTTGACAAGGCTGCCAGCTCCCTTGCAGCAAATGTCCTATATGCATATTATAACTAATTAAAGTAAGGACAGTAATGTGGTCCGAGAGGTAGCTAAGCAGAGTTCTTTAATTCTGGTGTAGCTTTTAACCTTGAGATGACTCTGTGAGATGTAAAAGCAACAATGACAAAATTTTGAGATAACAAAGAGCACAGGAATTTATTTCAGATAATGAATGGATGATAGGATCATTCCAAATGGAAAGTTTACCTGGCAATATATATTCTCTATCTGTAAATCTACCCATCTAGTGACTTATATTCCATATGTTTACATATATCTGAAAGGGTTTATACAAGTTAAATGGGCTTATCTCTGGGGATGGAGCTATAAGTAATTTTCTGAAATTTTCAAGTTATTAATAATTTACTTCTAGTGAGCCGATGATTTTTGTATCTAGAAAACATACAGTCAAGTAGGTTTTTTATTTTATGTTTTAATGAAAACTATGTTTGTTGTATATGTTCTGAGGCTACAGCAGGTAGATGGGGTTAGAAGGGAAGAAAGAGAATATACCTGTTATTCTTCCTGTTGTGATGGAGAGATTGAGAAAGAGAGCGAGTCAGTGAGTAGAGAGTTCCAAGAGCCTGTCAGTCATTCATGACTCTAATTTCTCACTGTTAGATGACCTTAACCTTTGCACGTGGTTTTAGATTTGTCTGTAGGAATCAATGTCCTTTTCTCAAAACTCACTTGTCTTCCTCGAGTCATACTTTCCAATCTTTTAATAGGTGAAGAACTTGACTCATTCATTCTTTCCTTCATCTTCCTCATGCAATGACCATTTAAACCCATCTTGTTTAGCTCTTGCAATAAATGGTTCTAGTATTGCCAAAGGGTCAGGGTGACAGAGTTACCCTGTGAAGCTTTCTGCAGATGTCACCGGGACTATTTCAACAGACTCTGGTTTCTCACTGTCTCCAGTCCCACACCCTAATCCTTTTTATAATCTCCTTTCAATTGTTTTCTGAAACACAGCTCTTAATATTTGCACTCCCTTACTCAATAATCACAAGTGCATCCCCAGCATAGGAAAACAAAATAACAAATGAAAAAACAAACAACAAACAAAATTTCCACCAAAGAAATCCTCTAAAGTCTTTAGGTGGTTTTTCAAGGCCTTCCTTGTCTGTATCCCAACCTATCTTTCCAACCTTATTCTTCCTTCTATAATCCTTTCCTTTCCTGCTTTTTACCTCTACTCATGCCAGTACCTTGCACTGCCCTTCTTTATCACCTCCACACATCCATATCCTTGTCATTTAGGACTCAACTCAAACCCCTAGGAAGCTGTTCCCAATTCCCTTTCTTGAAATACTATACCTTCCTCTCAGATCCCATAACATTCCATCTTCTCTTCTCTTGGGCACTTGCTACCTTTCATGTGTATTGTGGTTATTTGTGCTGAGAGCCCAGCCATAAATACACTCTGTCTTTGAACTGACTCTATTTTCCATTGTAGGCTTGTAATAAGTATGTGCTGTTAAAGAATTGGATCCAACATTTTTCTGGGTTAGATTCCACCAGGATAGCTATATGGTGGCTGCCCATTGAACTTTTAAAAAAATTAACTTTCCCAGGCCACAGAGGTACCTTTTAGTGCTATAATTTATTAAATCACCCTCTACCAGCTCAGCTATTTTCTTGAAGATGAGTTGCTCATAGTTAATACTGCACTGTCTTTTGGGGGGATTGTGAGCTCTTTCTTGGTATGAGCCCTTAAATCCACATGGATGATTCCAAAGCTAGAAAATAGTAGTTTATCATGGCTTTTGAAATTACAGGCAGTGGAATAAATTTCAAACCTATCACATTTTCCCCACTTTTTCTGCTCTGCCTCTCGCCCCTCTGATTTATTTGTTTATACTTTTTTTTTTTCTTATACAGGTTGGCTCTAGGCTATTTTTTAGAGTGATTCCATTGGGGTAGCTGCCAACTTCTATTAATGACAACCTGTGAGTGCTTGAGGAGGTGGGTGGGAGCTTGCTGAGAAAGAGGCAGGGGAGGTTTTTTGTTTGTTTTTTTCTGGGAGGGGGATGTTTCATCAAGGATAGTGGAAGACCAGATTGCCTTTCCCCAGAGCTGTGTCAACCATCCACCCCCACCCTGTGTGGATACCCTGAATCAATAAAGGAACCCTAAAATCAACAGATGACCATGAAATGACCAATATAAAATTTCTCCACTCAGCAACATAAAGTTTCAAAGTAGAAGATAGGGAAGTATAAAGAAAGTAACATTTTTTGAACAACTAGGTTTATGATCTGAGATTTGGACCCATTACGTATATCATATATGTCACTCTTAGATGATTTTGTTTGGTTATCCCGTGTCCGATAAATTCTGGCTTCCCTAATTATGTTGAATTTCTAGACTGAAGAGCTGTGATTAAGTCCCTGGATAATGATGATTTCACTAGAGATGTACTATTCTTGGAAACCTTTTCTGAGTAGCCTGGTAGTCTTCCCTTAGCCTTTGACCTTATCACCATGACTCTTTTAAATTACTACAGGAAATATTAATGGGGAGAGAGGAAGAATGGCATTGATATAGGCATGGCGACGTGTTATGGGGTGGTTTGTTCTGGTTATACATGTAGCAAAATTTTAAAAGAGACTTGTAAGTACTTCTATAGTTACAGATTTCAAGATAATTTTTCTACGATTTTAATTAAAAATAATATTTAACATTTTTGTTGAATGGATATATGCAACTGCTGCCAAATTGTTTCCACAGAATTAGGACTGGATACTCTTAAGAAAAAAATATTAATTTTTTTTCTTTTTCTTTTTAAAGATTTACTTATTTGTCAGAGAGAGAGAGAGAGCACAAGCAGGGGGAGCGGCAGGCAGAGGGAGAAGCAGGTTTCCCACGAAGCAAGGAGCCCGATGTGGGACTTGATCCCAGGACCCTGGGACCATGACCTGAGCTGAAGGAGGATGCTTAACCTACTGAGGCATCCAGGGGTCCCTCTTTTTTTTTTCTTATAGTCAAATAATTCATGTGAAATAATCCACATAAGAAAATTAGAAAAAAGAGGAAAACATACAAAAGAAAATAATGCAGCAATATGTAAAACTGTACCCTTTTTTATCATGAGTTTCAGTAGAAACTTGAAAGGCTAAGAACAGTATGATAGGTTTCATGTACCCCACATTCAAAAGTGAGATGTGGACTGTGTACGCAGGCCCTACTAGGAGATGGAGGAATCGGTCAACAGCATTAATCCAGAGTGATCTTTCATGTGGACAGCATAGAAGAGTTGAGTTGCCTCTTCTTCACTGTAGCCAAGTGAGACAAGGGGTTTCAGAAGACTTACTTGGAGGACTTGACATTCATCAAGAGGT
This sequence comes from Leptonychotes weddellii, assembly GCF_054177405.1. Lineage (NCBI taxonomy): Eukaryota > Metazoa > Chordata > Mammalia > Carnivora > Phocidae > Leptonychotes > Leptonychotes weddellii. The sequence goes on from NC_138371.1 coordinate 20,121,797, forward strand.
TGGTGAACTCAGAACTGGGGCCTGATTCTTTCCAGGAGAAATCCTAAGGTAAGAGACTGACCAGGGACACTGGGAGCAAGCTGCACTTCCTTCAACAGTGGGACAAAGGTGTTCCTTTCTTGGAAACCAGACCCCACTGAAAGGAGCAGATGGGATTATACTGAAATAGACTGTCCAGAATACCATGTGAAAGGACATATGACTCCAACCTGGATGTGGAGTGCTGGATGTCCAGGGCTATGTGGGTGTCAGAAGTGCATTGGAGGAGAAGTTTTTGAGGGTTTGAGAGGGAGCCATAGTCAGAAGTATCCCAGAGATGAATGAGGAATTTATAAAAGATCCCCATGAAAGGAAGAGTCAGCTCTGTGCTACCATTTCCAGAGGCCCCCAATACCAGATTACAAGTGAGTCATCAGGAAAAACCTTCCCTGTACCTTTACCTCTCCTTGCCCTTCACTCTCAGCCAACTCTCAGGAAGCCACACATTTCAGCTGCCAAGTTATGGAGGATGCAAAGGGAGAAGAAGCCGAGCTGCCGTCCTTTTTCCACCATGCAGGATTTGGTTTAAAGTGGGGCAAGAATTACTGGTCATTATAGGTAGAGAGAGCATTGGATAAGAATTTGGAGTTTTAATATTTAATATTGTGTGATTCTTAGGTTGGATTGGACGTTTTATTATCCAGAGAAAGAGAGAATTCCTCTGTTATTTAAGAGTTACCAGAAAAAATTATGGGAACTCTGTGACATTCCATCCAAGGAGCAGGGCATAGTGAACTCAAAGAGTGGATTCCCAGAAGCAATACAGAAAAAACATGGTTGGTTTCTGCTTGCTGTTACCCTGTCAATCACCTGAGACACCAACCACCCACGGATAATCAGTGGCTCTTGGTTTCTTTCTTTACAGTCTTTTTCTTTGCCTACATCCATTTCATAAAAACAATATTCTATTGATTACAGTGTATGTTTCCCATTTATTTTCCCTAATCCTTTATTAAAATCTTTTTAAAAAGTTAGACAACAATAGCAAGGTCCTTTAAAAAAATAAACTGGGGTGAATCTCGAAGAGGTAAGTCACTTTAATGCTATTAATTTTCTGGAAAGGTCAAGGCAATTGTGTAATTGTAGAATGACTATCATTAGAGACTATTACAGTGCTTTGCAAATCAGTTAATTTCACCTGCTGCATTTTGTTGACAGAATGAGGCACTGCAGCATATGAGAGTTTTACACTCCATTTCCGTTCTACATAGAATTTGAAGTGTGTGAGTCCATGGTCTGTCCCCTTCACCATGAGTCATCAGTCTCTGTTGAAGTATCAGAAAACACCTGATAATTGCAGCAAGACAACAATCTTGGCTATTTCATTAATTATGTCTCCTTCCCAGCTGGTATTTTTATTTATGGAATGTTTTGTCTTCCTTGTGTAGACTTCATGCCCCCTGGGCAGGGACCACATTTTCCATTTTGTCTTGTCTTGAGCTATTGCCTAACAAATACTGAAAAATAATTTGAAAAATGGATTTGGTTCACTTAGAATTCATCTACAGAAATTGAGAATGCCACAGGTATTTTTCAGCCTCGTGTCTTACAAGCTAATATGCTCCAAAGTTTTAGCTTGTCCAGCATCTCCTTCTATCAGGGGCACATGGGAAAAGGATTCATGAATTCTTTGTATATGAGAATGCCAGATGTTAAGAATATTCAAAATCAGAAGTGACCACCCCTTTTAACTAAAGTGTGACTGAGAAATATTGGCAAAGTTGCTTTTTTTTTTTCCTATCACAATTACAAATTGATAGCCTGTGATAGGCTTGTTTTATCTGGTTTGCACATATAAAAAAGTCGAATAAGTTGATAATATGTACCAGTCAAGAGGCTCACATAAAAATTTAAGATAAAACAAAAAGAGCTGGAAACTCAAGGTCCATATTCCTGCGTGGCAATAATCAGTTGATAAGCAGTTGATAAGTTTTTTGTTTTTTTTTTTGGATAGGGCATGAACACTCCATAATGCTATAGTCCTACCACTCCCTAATGTTTACCAATTCTGCAGCAATGTATTATTTATCATTTAGCATTTCTTGCAGGTTTTTTTTTTTCTATATCCAGCCTACAACAATCATTCAAATAGCTTGCCTTGCCTGCCCCTGTAAGCATTTTAATTTTCCAAGCTTTGCTCTTACCCATATGGCCTTTCTGATCTGCCCATTTGGTAATTATGAGGAACCATATAGGTATCTAATCAGTCATTGGCATCCCTGAATGGTGCTGATGAAGAACCCCTAAGGCAATGAGATCACAAAAGTGTTTATTTTGAAAAAAGTATTATAAAATGACTTGAAAACAATATCTTTAAAGCTGCTTACTAATAAAATAAAAACAGATTCCATCTTGAAGCAATAACATTTTTACCATGCTCTGGAAAGCAAGTGGTGCACCATGCTATTGTAATTGAGTTAAGATGCATACATCCGGATTCCAGTTAGAACCCATGCAGAAAGAGGCACCTGTCTGTCTGGATGACTCTCTGGTTGATAAAATGATGCTAAGCTCTGCTTAAGTCATTGCTTATTTAAGTGCTTGGAATTCTGTATTTCTTTTCAAATTCCAGCTGCCATGAGGGCTAGATATCTTTATAAGGACTTATGAAAGCTAACCAGTCATTCCCAGGTCCCTGAAACTTATGCTGTAGGTAAGCTGCTTATTCTGCCAGTTTAACTTTTCATTAGGAAGTGTAGACATTACTTCAGAATTTTAAGTAAGTTTAGATTTTAGAGGTAAAGTTCTGTTTTATTCTTTGCTAGCCTCTTCCACCTCTAGTGACTTCTATCTCCACAAATTATCTGTCTGTCCCGTTGATCAAGTCAGACAGCAGGGAGTCATCTGCGACAGTTTACTTACCCCTATCAACCTCATCCATTCAAGTCCCGCTGATTCTACTTCTTAAATACTCCTGACTTTTCTGCTTTTCTCCTTAACTATTTTTGCTCTTCTGGTTCAAGCCACCAACCATTCTAGAAAAATCTCCCAACTCATCCCCTAGCAGCCTCTCTTACCCTTCTGCAGACCAGCCTCCACAGGAAAACAGTGGCTCCCCATTACCTTCAGGACAAATGCTACCATCATTAACATCTCTCCAAGACCCTCACCTTGTACACTGGCCAGGATCTCCACTGTCTTCCCAGAATCCTTGTCTTTTTGCACCATCTCCATACTTCCTCTCCTCTTCATGCATGCTCTTTGCTCATCCTGGGATACTTTTACCCCCACACGTTACTTCCCATCTACTTTTCATCCTAAACCTCCTTCCTTAGCCAGTCCTTCTTTGTACTCATAACTACTCTATCACATTTTAATTTACTTGCTCAATATCCTGTTCTCTACTAGGCTGTGAGGTTCATGATTCTATTTGTGTTATTCACAGTTGTAACTCCAGTGCTTAACACGGGGTCTGGTACCTGCTTACTGCTCAAATACATTAAAGAAACTAAACATGAAGCTGTGAGGCCCTGTCTACATGAGAAATATGTGCAAGAGGTGAAAAAGCTGAGCAAATTCATTATTTAGCACTAGAAAATTATGCAGTTTTATTACAGAAGGAAGCAGAAAAATCATAAAATGCAGAAAAATAAAGATAATAAAAATTATTCCAAACGTCCCTTCAAGATAAATAAGAAAAACTGCAAATATTTCTGTATATATCATTCTCATGTTTATTCTATGCACATATAGATGTAGGTTGGTAATCTGATTTTTTCACTTAATGCATAACGGTTTCATAAAAACCATTTCTATACCATTAAATATTCTTTCAAACATCATTTTAATACCCATGATATGTATGTTTCATAATTGATGCCCACATTCTTGCCTATCATGGAATTTTTAGATTACTCATATTTTTATTTTTATTTATACCTTAAATATTTGTTTATTAAATGTCATGTCATGTCATGGTTACTCCCTTCACTTTAGGAATGGTGGCAAGGACAGAATATTTTGAAAAGTCTTAATACTAAGAAATCCTACAGCAGAATGGTTAAGAGTATGGACTCTGGACTAGATTTCTCAGACACTCTTTCACTAACCACTTGTATGACTTTGACCAGTTACTTAACTTCTGGATACTTCAGTTTCCTCATCTGTAAAATGCAACATAATGCCAAATCAGGCTTCCTATAAATCTCATTTGGATTATTTAATAGGCTTCCCCCCCACCCCCACTTTCCTTCAATCCTCCCTTCCCATCCAATTTATGGTCTGTTTTCTGTTGACTCTTGAAGCACAGCTCTGATACTTGAACTCTACACTTCAAGAATCACCAGTGCCTTTCTAAGCGGAGAAAATCTGTAGGTTTGTTTCTTCTAAGGAATACTCCTTAGCTGAGCATTCAAGGCCCTCCATGTCTATGCCCTTGCTCTACCTCTTCAATTTTAATCTTTGTTCCTTATTTGATCTTTGTCATGGCTCTTGTCAGTGCCTTGGCTTGGAATGCTCTTCTTCTTCTCCGCTCATCCCTGCTAGGAAGCTCAAAGTTCATAATTCCCTCCCCTTGAAGTACCCTCTTTCCTTCTCTGCATGCTCATAACACTATTTTCCCTTCTCTTAGGTCACTTATGTTTTTTTCACTTGCATTTTGGTTATTTATGATTTCAGGGAGCTTGACACGTAGTGACATGCATACCATCTGTCTCTGATCTGGCTTGATATTTGCTACAGAACCATGTAGGCAGTAAATATGTGCCAAATTAATGAATGGATTCCAAAGTGCTTGGGGACTAGCTCCTGCTGTACTTTAGAAGAAAAATGAACTTTTCCAGCCCACAATGCTTAACTCATGTGGTTGGGATGAGAATTAAAGCAATAATTCATGGAGAGCACTTTTATCTAATCTAATTCTGCTTTATGCAGTGCCATCTTTTCCTACTGGTTCCCCCCCCCCATATATTTCATACCAGTGGGCTAACTAATAGTATTTTCCAACAAGGAAACTTTCTCATAAATAGTTACAGTAGCTATGTCCAAGGCTGTCCTATTTACCTTTTACCTCCACATTTGTTGTTTCCTGGTTGCATTGTGGAATGAACTATCTGTTGATGCATAGTAAAAGATGAGGGTGAGGGCAGGGTCATGCGTACGCTGCTTTGTCTGTCTTGAAGAACAGTAGTCGCATGTAGGTGAAGTGTAGCTGCCCAGGATTTTGGTCAGCACCCACTATAGAATTCTAGAGTCAGGGAACAGAGAGCAAAGGAAATTGACATGTCTTCTTACCTTAATTCATGCTGCTTGTGATTCATGAGGCAGATTTTCTTTAGCCCACAGACCTCAGGGTTAGGACAGAGACCACTCGGATTCTGGCACTGGGCTATCCAATAGTCTTAACTGTAAGTGTTACTTGTAAACACTGAGTTTAAGTGGAAAGTGGGAAGGGTGCATTCCAGGTACTCCTAGGTAGATAGATCTCTTTGTCACCTGGAAGTCATGAAGCACAATTTGAAAAGAAAGTTTATTTTTTTATAATTGGGAGTTCGTGTGCATAGCTGTTACAGGCCCGTTATGCCATCATAGCAGCTTGTGGCTTTGTTTTAATACCGAAGTCACAACAACGGTCTGGGCAACTCCCTCTACATATGGCATCCCACTTACTCCATGGCATTTGGATAAATATCTAAATAATTTTCACATGGTGTAGCTTTGATCAAGATGACAATGAGCCTTGTCAGTTGCATTTGGGCAGGAGAGTCCTCCTGTAGTTTGGCATCAGCTATGAGATGGGAGGACAGAGAGAAAGGTCTAGGTGCAGAAGTCAGAAGCTTAGGTCAAGTTGACCAAGCTTGCAGAGGCTCAGTTGTTGGAAGTCAAAGGATTGATGGAGAAACCAAGATTTTTCTAAGAACTTGAACACAGAACTCTAGGTGGCTATGCCTTTTTTTTTTTTTTAATTAATACCCCATTTTTCTACACAAAGAGAATGAAGAGAAAACACACACTGGTTTTAGAACTCAGGAGAGTGGATTCATTTTCTCTTAATCATCATAAGCCCTGAAACTTGCTTCTTGCGGCACTTTGAAGTATCATAAAACATACATAAATTTCTCATGGCATAAATATTTCTCAAATATTAGCATATGGACTAACTAATGGTACTGAGTTAAAAATTTTAAAATCAAGCAATCAAGAAAAACAAAGACATTGATATTATTGCTTTATAATGAGGGTTTGAAACTAGTAATTTAATCATTAACTGGTTCATGATTACAAAGCAATCAGAAAGCATAAAATGCTATGAAAAGACTTAGAAGAAACAGTGAGGTCAGACGGTGCCTTTTAAGTACATTCAAGAAGCAAATGTATGAATATGGCTTGGAATTTTCCTTTTCATAAAGAAAGGACTTTGGAAATTCTTAAAATATTGTCCCTTCGGTATAGAGCTTTATCTTCTGCCTTTCTTCACCTCCCCACCCTGCTGTGTTTTTATTGAAACCAGCTCACACTGGTGGGTGGGAGCCAGCCCAGTCTCGGCCAGTCTACCTGAGCTGTGAAAGGCACCCACGTGGTGCTATGTCGGGAGGATTGGGAGGCCTTTCCTTCTGCACATGCCTAGGGAAAAGGCACCTAGCTGTTCCTGCCAATGGGGCTTGCTCCTTTAGCCTTCGGATGCAATTTGCAAATCTTGCTTGGCCACTATTTAGGACTCTTTATTGGTACCTCTGGCTCATATCTGGGTTTCCCTGGACTTGGTCAGCTTTCACCCAAGTTTGGTGGTAGTGCCATCTGCCCCATCATCCACTAGTGAAGATGAAGATTCCTAGTCTTCATCCAATACCCACAAAATCAGAATCTCTGGCAGTGAGGCCCAGCAATCAGCATTAACAATTCCTTTGGAAAGATTTAAAAAACTCAGGAAAGTAGAATAATTTATCAAACACACACATACCCTCCCCTAGAACCAATGACAATTTTATCATTTTTGCTTTGAATTTTTCATAAAAGAGATAGCACATTACAGACACAATTTAAGTTCCTATATAATTTCTCTTTATATACTCATCACCTGCCACTTCTTAGCTATAATCCAGTCAGGAATATGGTGAATATTTCTTGAATCCATGTTTTATAGCGTATATTACGGCTTCTGTGTGGGAACTCTTCTTAATGTTTCTTGGGAAATTTGTATATTTTTTCAAATCCTAAATCTTGAGAAAATCAGCTGGGAAAATGGGAAAATATAACTATCTTGCAGGAATTAAAGCTTAGTGATCAACAGAGACATTGCTGCTTGGAAGGAATCCATTCATGTCAAGTTGAGGGCGGAAATACTGACAAGTGGAGTTGAAGGTTAGTTACTACCCTCAGAAACCAGGTCAGGAGTGTATAGGAGAGAAGTGGTCACCATCTGGTTGGATAGTCTTACTTGTGACTGCAGCCATATATGAATGTGTCCTCATGGTTCTGTCTGCTGCTAAGGGTGAGTAATTCTTGCAAGAAAAGGAATATTTACAAGTTTATATGCATAATATACTTTAGACAAATCTTAGGAGTGATGTCCCAAGAAATAACAAGTTTGAGAAGCAAAATAAGTCCTTTAAATGGAAATTTTGGCACGTGATTCTGAGTAGTGCTCTCACCTTGCTAGGAGATTCAAACATTACACTATTTGAATATTACCCAATAATGCTCATTGACATTTTTCAATGTTTGAATATTCATTATAAATTAGAGTTTACTGCAAAGCACATAAAATATTTTCCTTGGAAGCAAAGGAAATCACATTTTGCATCATGTATCCTAACATCCAACTTGAAGATGATCTTGTACACACCTTTAGAATTGGACTAGTGTTAACAGAAAATGAAAGCAATTTCCTACATGTGGAATCTTAATTATCTTTCACTTAAAAACATGACTTTTATGGGCATTTTTGTGTATATGTTACCTTTTAAAATGTTTTCTATTATCTAATATCTATATCAGGTAGGGATAACTTTATATGTCATTAAAATATATTTGTGTCACTTTAAAGGAGTTAATATGTATATTATTATTGCTATTTTTTAATAAGATACCTCTAAAATGTTAGAGGTATAATAATCACATAAAATGATATATATATAATATAATAATCACATAAAAATGACTCCCTGTTTATTTTTATGGCTACTTATTATTTTAAAAACTTGTAAAAAAGTTTTTTTTAAACTCGTAAAAAAGTTTTATGAAAAATAGAATAAATCATGATTTGGGGGAATTCCTGAGAATTTGAATTTTTCATTCCAAATCCTGATGATTAATGTCTGCCCAGAACAAAGAAAGACTGAATGATTTTTTTTTCAACAGGCAAACATTTCTTTCTTTTTTTAATTAAAAAAAATTTTTTTATTTAAATTCATTTAATTAGCATATAATGTATTATTGGTTTCAGAGGTACAGGCCTCTGATTTAAGGACTGAATGATTCTTGGTGTACTCCTGCTACTTGCTTTTCTCATGCAGTATTGTTTTCAGGTGTATTGTAGCAGGAGCAAACACTTCTTTTCTTCTTTTTTTTAAAGATTTTATTTATTCATTTGAGACAGAGATAGAGAGAGAGAGAGCATGAGCAGGGGGAGAGGCAGAGGGAGAAGCAGGCTCCCCACTGAGCCAGGAGCCCGATGTGGGGCTCGATCCCAGGACCCCGGGATCATGACCTGAGCCGAAGGCAGACGTTTAACCATCTGAGCCACCCAGGCGCCCAGGAGCAAACACTTCTTAAGAGCTCACTATGTAGGGTGCCTGGGTGGCTCAGTTGGTTGGGCGGCTGCCTTCGGCTCAGGTCATGATCCTGGAGTCCCGGGATCGAGTCCCGCATCAGGCTCCCTGCTTGGCAGGGAGTCTGCTTCTCCCTCTGACCCTCCTCCCTCTCATACTCTCATTCTCTCTCTCTCTCTCAGATAGATAAATAAAATCTTTAAAAAAAAAAAAAAAAAAGAGCTCACTATGTACCAGGCTGTTTTAAGCACTTTATCTCATTTAATTTCCACAACAACCCCATGAGACAGTTTATCATTATTATTATCATTTTTTTATTATGTTCAGTTAGCCAGCATACAGTACATCATTAGTTTTTGATGTAGTGTTCAGTGATTCATTAGTTGCATATAATACCCAGTGCTCATCACAACACGTTCATTTTTTGATGAAGAAACTGAGGGACAAAAAGATTAAGTAACTTACCCATGGTCACTCTACTATGCATATTGATACACAGAGTTCTAGTTTATATATTTTAACTGCATTATAATATTTCATCATACAAATAAAGAGTTTTCTCCCCTTAGCATATCGGTTATACTTTTTTTTTTAAACATTTTTTAGTGGCTGCCTTAGAGTTTGCACTATTCATTTACAGCTAATCCAAGCCCACTTTCAAATAACCCTATGCCAATTTATAGGTAGTGTGAATACCTTATAATTCATACTCCTCATCACTGTGTAATTGCTGCCACCCACTTCACACGTAGCATATACATATACATAAGTACATATAATCAAATACGTTATATTTTTTTGAACAAACTTATGTTAGATAAATTATGAATGAGAAAAATAAAAACCTTTATTTCACCTTCACTTATTCCTTCTTCATTGGCCTTCCTTACTTTACGCAGATTTAAGTTTTTGACCTATACTACTTTCTTCTCTCTAAAGAACTTTTAACATTTAAGTTTTTATATTTGTTTCCATAATAAAAACACTGCTAACATAAACATTTACAATGTGTCTGACACTATGTTAAGCACTTTTGTAAGGGTCATCTTATTCAATGCTTCCAGTACTCCCATAAAAATTTGAGTCTGAATAGAGAGGGTAAGCCATGCATCTGAGGTCATACAGCTAAGTATGGAACTGGATCTGAACCTAGGCATTTGGATTCCAGCATCTGTAGTCCAAGCACTAGTCCATACAAAATCTATAATCCCCTCATTAAGATAACTCCATACAGAAACTCCTACACTGTTGGTGGGAATGCAAGCTGGTGCAGCCACTCTGGAAAACAGTACGGAGGTTCCTCAAAAAGTTGAAAATAGAGCTACCCTATGACCCAGCAATTGCACTACTGGGTATTTACCCCAAAGATACAAATGTAGTGATCTGAAGGGGCACATGCACCCCAATGTTTACAGCAGCAATGTCCATAGTAGCCAAACTATGGAAAGAGCCTAGGTGTCCTTCAACAGATGAATGAATAAAGAAGATGTGGTGTATATACATACACAATGGAATATTATGCAGCCATCAAAAAATGAAATCTTGCCATTTGCAACAACGTGGATGGAACTAGAGAGTATTATGCTAAGCGAAATAAGTCAATCAGAGAAAGACAGGTATCATATGATCTCACTGATATGAGGAATTTGAGAAATAAGACAGAGGATCACAGGGGAAGGGAGGGAAAAATGAAACAAGATGAAACCAGAAAGGGAGACAAACCATAAGAGACTCTTAATCTCAGGAAACAAACTGAGGGTTGTTGGAGTGGAGGGGGGTGGGAGGGATGGGGTGGCTGGGTGATGGACATTTGGGCGGGTAAGTACTATGGTGAGCGCTGTGAATTGTGTAAGACTGATGAATCACAGACCTCTACCCCTGAAACAAATAATACATTATATGTTAATAAAAAAAATTAAAAAAAGATAACTCCATACAAGACCGAGAAATTAAACACACTTTTCCTCATTTGAATTTACAGTGTCTTCAATGCATGACAATCCACTGTCATATTCAGTAAATAATTAAGAATCTACTAAGTATCAGGCACAGTGCTATGGCACAAAGAATTTAAAAGAAGGAAAATGAAAATGTTTATATAAGGATTTTATCATAAAACTACAAAGTAATGACCAAAGCAATGAATGCTCATATATTTTATGATGTTTATATTTTCTGATTAGAAATGGATTGTGGTTTATTTCTTATCTGTCCTTTTTCTATCTACACAGTATGTGAATTTGCATTTTCTTGTAAAACTGAGAACATACTTCAATTTCCATTCTGTAGTCTCCTTCTTTTTTCACATATTATAGATGAGCATTCCCATATCAATAAATATTTTTAAAAATAATTCTTAGTAGCTCCTTCGGTGTAATTTTAATTGGCACATTCCAGCATATGGTTGAATTATAAAATATTTTAATTATTCCCCAATTGTTTAATGTTTGTGCTGTTAACTTTTTATTATACAGCAATATCTTTAATAAACCTCAGGAAGATCCTACAGCAGAAATAAAATGACTCAACTTTTTCAATTATTCAAGACAAGAAAGAGGGTGAAAATTTAAGTAGAGTCTCTGATACTAAGAATCCCAAGTTCATCTCTAAAATATGGTTTTCAAGGGGTGCCTGGGTGGTGCAGTCAGTTAAGCATCCAACTCCTGGGTTCAGCTCAGGTTGTGATCTCAGGGTCATGAGATTGAGCCCTACATCAGGCTCCTTGCTCAGCTCGGATCTGCTTAAGACTCTTACTCTCTCTACTCACCCTTACCCCCACCCCCCAAAGTCACTGTTTTTCTCTCAAATATTTAAAAATAAATAAAATATGGTTTTCAAGCCTAAGTAGTGTTCTATTTTTTATCCTTATGTGAAGTGACAATTGCATTTTCTTCTTTAAATCTCTTCCTTGTTCATAAATAAATCTCTTCGCTGTTCCCTGTATTGTTTTCTCCATTTTTTTTTTCTGTTTTCTGGTTTATTTTTCCTGTTTAAGGATCACCTTTGACACCAAAAATAGCCAATTAGGGAATATCTACATTTCTAGGAAATGCAACTCTTATTCTTCCTTGTTTTACTGTCTCTTGTTTTCCAATTAACATAAGATTTATACAGCACCAGTCTTTATCCAACTGCCCAGACAAAGAGTCACCATCATCCCTGAATAAAATTCCAGGCTTTGGTTTAGAAAATTCAAGCACTTCCAGCTGAGGTCCAGTTCTCCTAAAGTGATGTGATATTAATGGCTTTGGATGTTTTCTTTCCCTTAGCAGAGGGAAATAGTTCAGTGGCTTAATTTTTCATGTCTTCATGAATTTAAAATAAATAAATAAATAGAATTATCCAAAGGCGATACATTATTCATCATGTTGCTTAGTCTTAAATCCCTGGTTAATTTTTTCTATCATTTCCACATATTCTTTTTCCTGTTCCATAATACTTCAGATACCAGTTAATAAATATGTGTGCTTGCATGTTGATCACTGGGTTTAATCGCATGAATGTTTATCAAATCCAAGGGACTAATTATAATAAGCTTTCCACTGCATCGAGGAGCATTTTGCTGGGAATTAAATATTAAAAATGCAAAAGATCTCTCTCTCTATGCAAAACGTAAACTGATATATTCTCACAAGAAAAGATAGTATAAGCTGAAAGACAATTGGCAAAAGAAAGCAAAATATATTCTAATTGGCTTCCTTGAATCCATTTTGATTTTCCTTCTTAATAGAGTTGGAGGAGGAGCCATTTAAAGCAGTTTGCACAAAAAGCCCAGAAACCAATCGTCCTATAGGACACTAAAAATGCTTCTGGAATTCCATCTACTAGATGTTGGGGTTAATCATTATAGTTACAAACATTTGGGTAGATAAGTGGTAACCAATGCTTAAATACAGAGTATGACTTGTATATGAAAATGCATCTCTCATGGGCCAGCTAATCCAGAACAAGGCTTTTAAGGCTTTTACTGGTATAAACATAAAACTGATATCAGCATCATCAGTTTTGTTAAATGCCAGCATGTGTTTAAAGGATGCAAATTGCCTCATGGCATAACAAGATCATGGCTAAAAACAGCCCAAGGTTGAGGGAACACTTGTATTTGACAACACTGGACCATTTTACAAAATATCTATATGCACTTTTGCTATTAGCACTGGGAATAGGTCTCAGAGACCATTTTGCCCAGTGGTTTTTAAGCTGTATTCCCTGGAGCCTAAAAAAACATCCACAGAAGTGGCATGGAGGACATGGAACACGAGGAGAAGGCTAAGCAGCCCTTTCCTATCTTTTTAACCAAAGTTGCTCAGCTTCTGTCTGTCTTATCAATTGCAGGGGGAGGGGGGAACCTAGAATTTCCTTTTAGACACGAGAAATAAAATTCTTTGATCCTACTCCCTCATTTTACAGGTGAGAAAACTAAGTATCAGACAGATTGCCCACACTGCGATTACATCTGGTGGTAAAATCAGATGTGCTCCCCAACCCTTTTACCTGGCCCAGCCCCATGAAAAAAAAAAAAGAAAGAAAAAAAGGATGATATCACTTAGATATTCTCAAGAGTCTACTATGGATTGTAAGTTTTTAAAAGTCAGGTTATTTTCGGCCAGCTTTCTTTCCATAACTTGCTGAATACAACTGGAAAGTCAAGCGTGGAGAGAATGATCAGAAGAGAAAGATTTTATTTCAGTGATCCAACTTTCCTTTTCTATAGGAATGCTATTAGGTCCGTGACTTTAAATTACTAAACTTTCTTATGCCTTAATGTCTCCATTTTTAAAATGAGGATAGTGTGATCTAATATATCACAACAACAATACAATACCATTTCACACCCATCAGACCAGCAACGATTAAAAAACTGATATCAGGTATTGTTGAGAAAATGGGTAAGAACATCCAACCATGCTCATGGGAGGATAATTTGGTTTAACCTTTGAAAACACTTTGGTAAAATCTAATAAAGTTGACATCGTATTTTATAAGCCAGAGATACTATTTCTAGTTATATGTACCTAAATATCTTACAGAAGAACTGTAGGAGGATGCTTACTGTAGCATTATTTCTTAAAGTAGAAAACTGGAAAAGATGTCCATCAACAGAGGAATAGGAATAGTAAGTTTTCCAGTTGCCCGTTTAAGGAGTTTGGAATTCACTGTTTTGTTCAAACAAGTAAAAAGCTATACAGACTAAAAATCAACAACTCTTCTTGGATCCCTAAAAGAGGGGGGGTACACAGAGCAAACTGCAGCCCCCAAGAGTGGAGAGACAAACAGGCAAATACAGGGAGTCATGGCTTACTGAAGTAGAGACTCTCAAGGAGGGGAATCCACTGAGGAAACCAGCTCTGAGAAGGAAACGCTTAACTGTAATTGATGAATTTCTGAAGGCTCAGTGCAGACAACTCATAGGGAAATCCAGTCATAGTGGGGCTCCCACAATATTGTGAGATTTACCTCCAGGAGCTCGAGCATATTTACACAATCAATACCCAGTAAACATTAGAGAAAAATCCCTTCAGACTTCTGGAGAAGAAGAGGAACCATTTTGAAATCTATCAGAACAGTCTTCTTAATAACACCTGCCCTCAGGGGAAACTAGTTAACTAGTTAATCCCTGCTGGGATTTTATCATTGCCTACATGATCTGGTGGAAAGGAAATACACAAGTCCAGCTGGATCTAGCCATCCCATTTAGGGGGGTGAGAGGTGGAATACCAGAAACACTTGGGAAGTTTGTGGTCCAGAGACATAGGCTCACTCCAAGATTGAAACCCAATCATAGGCCTATAGAACACTTCCCCTACCCCCACACCTCACCACCACATCACTAAAGGCCTATTTACCCAGTATATCATGTCCAGCTATCAGGAAAAAATTACAGGGCATACCAAAAGGCAAAAAACATAATAAGAAGAGACAAAATAAGCATCAAAACCAGACATGGCAGGGATGTTGGAATTATCAGATCAGAAATGTAAAACAACTGTCATTAATAAACTACAGGCTCTAATGGATTAAATAGACAATATGCAAGAACAGATGAGTGACACAAGCAGAGAAATGGAAATCCTAACAAGGAACCAAAAAGAAATGCTACAGATAAAAAAAATAAAAATAAAAACAAAGAAAAAAACATTGTAACAAAAATGAAGAGTATCTTTGATGGGCTTATCAGTAGACTGCACACAGCTGAGGAAAGAATCTCTGAGCTAGAAGATATGTAATAGGATCTTTGAAAACTGAAAAAGACAACAAAGATTGAAAAAAATTAGAATAGAATATCCAAGGACCATAGGACAGCTGGAAAATATATAACATACATGTAATGGGAATACCAGAAGGAGAAGAAAAGAGAGAAAGAAGCAGAAGAAATATTTGAAACAATAATGATGGAGAATTTCCCCAAATTAATGTCAGACGCCAAAACACAGATTCAGGAAACTCAGACAACAGCAAGTAGAATAAATGCAAAAAACAAAACACAAAAACAAAAACCTAGGCATATCATTTCAAACCACAGCCAATCAAAGATAAGGAAAAAACCTGAACGAGTCCAGAAGAAAAAAAACCCCCACCAACAACACCTTACCTGTAGAGGAACAAAGAATTACATCCAACTTCTCAAAAATCATGCACGTAGAGAGTAGAATGAAATATTTAACGTGTTGAGAGAAAAAACCCATAAATCCAAAATCCTGCACCTGGTGAAATTATCCTTCAAAAGTGAAAGAGAAATAAAGCCTTTCTCAAACAAAAATTAAGGGAATTGTTGCCAGGAGACCTGCTTTGCAATTTTATTTGGGTTGTTTAAACTGGAAAAAGACTAGGTCACAGCACAGTGATTTTGAATGAGACACTTTAAGGGACTAGATGATTGTCACAAATATTTTTAAAATTTGACACATAGTCATTATTTTGTAAAGAAAAGATTCTATAAAGTAGTATGTACATGCAATCCCATTTATACAAATGTTTTTCTATTATCATTCATCTATCCATCTGTTCAGAGAGATATCTAGAGTGATGATACCACTGATTATTTCTGGGAGGTATGACTTTAAGCAATTGCTTTATTCTTTATACTTTCCTATAATTGTTGAGCATTTTATGAATATGCATAATTTGTAAAAACTTTAAAGGTATTATTTTAAAAATCATAGAATGAAAATGAATGTCAACCCATACTCTGTTACAATAATTATAAACCTAACTTAGTAGAAACAGAATTAACAAAATTTTGCTGTAACCTATAGGTGAAGTGATAGAATTGAATATGTATTATTATCTTTTCATGACACAGAGTAGACATAGAATAAATTTAACAGAGAATTTGTAATTAGGAGAGATGAGATTTTCACACATTTTAAAGCTTCATTTTGCATAAGAAGAATAAGTCTTATGTTCTGGAGGATTTGAGCAAATATGTCCTAATTGAATATGGTTGTAAGAGAGTATTACAAAAAGATATTCATGTTGGAAATAATTATTTGAAATTATTTCCATGCTATTTCTAACACTAATATTTTTAATACAAATAAGAAAGAACTACCTCATAATTATCGAGCAATATAGAAAATCTCCATAGAACAAAACCCCAATTATTGAATGCCACTTATATGAGTTGTTCACAAACACAGCTACTCACTGTGTGGATGCTGTAGTGCAGCACCCAGATGTCCCTCCAGGACCGAGGAGCTCGGTCCTCAGCTGCTCAGCAGCAGGGATTTACCTTCAGCTCAGCAGAGCTGCTTTAAAAAACACCATGTCCCTTCCTAGGGGACAGTAGGGCTCCCATCCCACTCCTACCTCCTCAAAAAGTTAGTTACCTCAACAATGCGGAATGAATGTTTATAAACGTATTTTTTGACTTAATAACTTTAAGTAACATCTTTATACCAACCACTAGAACAACTGAGGAATTTAGGGTAAATATGCTTCTTTTCACTAACTTCTGGATTTTTAAAGCACTATTCTGGATTTTAAAAGCACTTCTAATTATTTATTACTCTAGAACTGTAAATTATATACCTAAACCTCTGGCTTTTTTTTTTTTAATTTTTTTTTTAAGATTTTATTTATTTGCGAGAGAGAGAATGAGAGACAGAGAGCATGAGAGGGAGGAGGGTCAGAGGGAGAAGCAGACTCCCTGCTGAGCAGGGAGCCTGACGTGGGACTCGATCCCGGGACTCCGGGATCATGACCTGAGCCGAAGGCAGTCGCTTAACCAACTGAGCCACCCAGGCGCCCAGTAAACCTCTGGCTTTTTGAACCATTGATTTTAAGCAGTATTTATTGATGTAAAATTAGGAAATGAGCACACCTATACTCTCTGCCATTCCTTTTCCACTCCTTCTGGTCAGCTATTTCATTGATTTTTATAGAGATGAGTATTAGGACAGACTTATACGTGTATGTATGTGTCATTTGCACATGCATAGATATATAAAAATATATTTTTCTATACATATATCCTTGAGAGGTAGCTATAAATCTATATATTTGAGAAATATTTGTTCTAGGATTTTGGATCCATTTGCCCATAGGTTAATTATAAAACTTAAAACAAACATTACATAATATATTATGATTATGGGAGTTTTATTCATTGCAGAACTAAAGCAAGAAGTTCCTGATTAGATCCAGAGAGCAGGAAATATAATGCTATGTCACTAAGTCATGCTATATGAAGGAGAATCTTCTCCGTGTTAAGATCAAATGGATTCTTGTGGGTGCCTGGGCAGCTCTGTTGGTTAAGCGTCTGCCTTCGGCTCAGGTCATGATTCCAGGGTCCTGGAATCCAGCCCTACATTGGGCTCCTTGTTCAGTGGGGAGTCTGCTTCTTCCTCTGTCTCTCACTCATGCGTGCTCTCTCTTTCAAATAAATAAATAAATAAATAAATAAATAAATAAATAAATAAATAAATCTTTAAAAGAAATCAAATGGATTCTTCTTTTACTCAATAGGTGGCTTCTTATTTGGACCATCACTTTCTTTTCTTTTCTTTTTTTTTTAAAGATTCTTTTTTATTTATTCATTTGACAGAGAGATAGCGAGAGCAGGAACACAAGCAGGTGGAGTGGGAGAGGGAGAAGCAGGCTTACCGCTGAGCAGGTAGCCTGATGCGGGGCTCCATCCCAGGACCCTGAGACCATGACCTGAGCAGAAGGCAGACGCTTAAAGACTGAGGCACCCAGGCTCCCTGGACATCACTTTCTTATAGAGCCTTTTTTTCCTTCCCAGAATTTCTAAATGTATTGTTTTCTTTTTTGTGAAACCCTTACAATTTTCTGCATTCTTTAAGAAATGTGATTGAATCATTCTTCTGAGGGACCTCTCACTTATTATAATCTGACCTACTTTACTGCTATACTCCTGGGATATCATCTCATTGCACTCTTGGGATGGTTTTACTATTTCGTAGGCTCCATTTCTTTTTCTTGGATTTCTTCATTTTTGCGGGAATATAACTTTAAGCACTGTTTTCAGAAAGGGTCTTGGAGCATGAGTTTTCTGAGTCCTCATATGTCTGAAAATATCATTCTTTTGTCCACACATTTGCTTGATAGGCTAGCCATAAAATTATAAGTTTAAGTCATTTTTTCTCACACATTTGAAGGCATTACTTCTTTCAGAGTTCCATGTTAAATTTGACGTTCACCAGATTCTTTTTACTATGAAATTTGCCTTCCCCACACACCAGGCTTTCAGAGCTCACTCTTTGTCTTACACTTGAAAAATTTCACCCGAAAATGGCTAAGTCGGAACCTATTGTCATTCACTCTTCTTGACATTAGATGTCCGAAGACTTTTCAATCTGAAATGTGTGTAATTTTTACGGAAATTTTTTCTTTGCTTTGCTCATCTTTTTGCTTTAATTTTCTGTATTATCCTTATGGAACGCCTAGGAGACAGATGTTGTGCCTTCTGGATCTAGCTTCTGTGTGCTTTAATTTTCCTCTGCTTCATCATTTTGTCTTCTAGCTTTAAATTCCGAGTGATTTATTTTTGTGTTATCTTTCAGATGTCTAACTTGGTCTTCAGCCATACCCATTCTTAGATTAATCTCTCTAGTGAATTTTATATTTTGGTAATTACATATATGTATGTAATTTCCAGGAATCCATTCTTGTTCTCAGATTCCTTTTTTTAAAAAAAGTAGCAACCTGTGCTTATTTTATGGATGTCATATTCTGTTATCTTTGGGGATAATTAGAAATTAATTAGAATGGAAACAAGGTATTTGCAATTATTTGTATCAGTTCTGTCTCCCCCACTGTTATTCTGTTTGTTCATCTTGGTCATTCTTTCTCCTGCATTTATTTTCATCAAATGTCTGACAAGACTAGGCTGATTTGTGTAGGTGGCTAGTGTAGGTTTCCTTTTCTGTTGAATAATGTTTAATTAAAAAGACCTCTTCCTTGACTGGGAAGGTTGAAAATGTCTGCAAATTCTTTGGTACTTTCTTCCTCAAGAGGTGAGAGTCCATGTCTCTGCCCCTTGATTTTGGATAAATTCTATTACTGCCTCACTAACAGAATACAGTGAAAGTGGCGATGTGCCAGTTTCTGAGACAAGGCCTTAAAAAATCAGCAACATCTACTTCCCATCTCTTAAAAATACTAGCTCTTGGCACCCAGTTGCCATGCTGGGAGGAAGCCCAAGCAGCCTTGTGGAGAGGCGACATGGGAGAGGAACTAAGGCCCCCAGCTGACAGCCCTGGGCAAGCTCTCAGCCAGAAGATAGCACTAACTGGCCTGTGATGTGAGTAAGTCATCTTGAAAGTAAATACTCCAGCATCATTGATGCTGTGTGGAGCATAGATGAGCTGTTCTCATCAGGTTCTGCCCAATGGCTGATTAGTAAGGGAAATAAATGCTTATTGCTATTTGAAGCTGTTAAGTTTTGGGGTGCTTTATTATACAACAATAGAAGTGTGGAATAGAGGCTGAATATAGGATCTGTGAAAATGGGCAAGTTCTACTGGAGGATTTTCCTTTTGAGGTATGTGGGCAAGGAGCAGCAAGGCAAAATGAAGCTCAAGAAACCTGAGTGAATCAAGCCAGGCATGAAGTCAGACTACATACTGTATAATTCTATTTATATAAATTTACAGAACAGACAGAACTTATCTACAATGATAGAAATCAGATCAAATTGTTGTCTGGGTGGAGAATGGAGGGACTGGCTGGGAAAAGTCTTGAGGGAACTTTTGGGGTAATGGAAATGTGCTATATCTTAATTAGAATGGTGGTTACACAACTATGTACATTTGCCAACGCTTGCCAAAGTCTTCCCTTAAAACAGGTGCATTTTACTGGATGTGAATCCTACCTTTATTAGACTGATTTTAAAAATGTGATTACTTTTCTCCTCTACCATATATACTCAATGACTCAATGCCACTTAAGCTTTTTAAATATATCCAAATTTCTTTCTCTGGGATCCCAGGCTCTCCATGATCTGGCAAATGCATTCTCCATGGTTCATGCTCACCATTCTGCTCAATTCCCGAACACGAGTGTTTCTTCCTAACATGTTATCACTTAGCTCTTCGCATTATCTCCTCACAAATGGCTTTCCTGCCACCTTTTCTTAATTATTAAATCGTACATGTCTTTTAAAGCTAAAGTCTAATAAAAAATCTTCCTGGGTTCCACAATCTGAATCACCTTTTCCTTTTTGAGCTACCACAGCAAGTTGCTTGCACTATTCCTGTAGAATGCGTATTACTACGGCTGACATTGTAACTAGTTGTATATATGTTTGTGTCTCTCACTAGACCTAAACTCCCAGAGGATAAGGCCTTTTTCTTGTTCAACTTGTAACTCCAACAGTTCTTTTTCTGTAGTAAATGCCTAGTAGATATTCGCTAAATGGAATTATCTGAATTATTCTAAAATATCTTGTTTTGGGATAGGGCTGACTGCTAATTACGATTATATTCTTCTGTATAGCACTTTCCCCCCTGTTACTTCAAATTAGCTTTGTTTTCATCTTGATATGACTTCCTTGTCATATACACTGCCACTCCTTCATCTCAAAACCTCTATTTTATTGACACTCACCTTTTATTCCAAAACTCTTCCTTGTAAAACCATCCGTCTCTCTCCTAAATGCTGCGCTAGGTTTTCTCTGGGTCTGCTGGACTTCCAACATTCTCGGACTTCCTGTGCCTCCCGCCATGGACGATACATGCTAACCCTGAGCCTGTGACTCCCTCTACCTTGTTCCATTAATTATCCTTTCTTCATCCAGCTCTGCATTCTAGAAATCTGTGAAATCTCTCATGTACAGGCTGCCTCCTTTCTCATTCTTTTTGTGTTCTGAGTTCATATTTAAAAACATTTACTAGTATTTTAGTAAAGAGAGGGGATGAATATGAGGCTTTAATAAATTACTTTTAACAGATACTTCCAGTATGATAGATCATACTGGAATCATTTACAATTATACAACTTTTTTTTTTTTCCTAATGTGTTTTTGCAAACCATTTCTCTCTTTGGGTCTTCACTTCCTCATTTATAAAATGATCGAGGTGGACAACATGAACTTTAAAATATTTCAGGTTTAACATTCTAGTGCATTAGGGTTCTAAGTAGATAAGAACTTTTTTTTCAAATATTGAGAATTATTTGTGTACGCCTACCTTAAGATGCAATTATTAGAGAGGGAAGAGAATGCTGTAGATTTAAGTGAGCTTACATCTATTCTAGCAAAGATTCCCACTAAAAACAACATTTTTTTTCCCCATAGAAAATCCTTGTTTCCATTTTGCACAGAGATCTGATCTTCCTTGAAAAAGCCAAAACAGAGGCTAAGAAACTGAAACCCTCATAATCCCAAAATGATTCAGTATGTGCTGTGGCAGCTTCAATGTGTATGTGTAGCTTTTTAGAATGATTTACAGTGTACGAAATAGGGTAATCTTAATTGTCACTGAAATGCTTTATAAGTCAACACAAGTTGTAATGCATAAAAAGCTACCATTCTGAACAATGCACCTTATGTTATCACTAATTACAATATATTCTCATGTATTTTCTCCAAATTTCAAAGACACGTACCACTAAGAAGTGGGAGGTGCAAAGTAATGCTCATCATAATGGAAATCTGATCATGGCAGAGTGGAATGCAGTTTCTCTTCTGGTGGGTTGTGTGTGTGTGTGTTTTTTTTTTTTTTTTGCAGGGAAACTTCATATGTACACTTAAATATTATATATTTTTCAGTTAATACTTAATTAACCTAAGCTCCCATAATTCAGGATGTAGGACTGTTACTATTAGAAATTATATATTTCAGCATAACATTAGGATGGGGAAAATAGAGAAAAAAGAGCCCTTAAGAATGGAGGAAGGGAAATCCCTGTTTAACTGTGTAACAAAGTATGCATTTAAATTGAAGGGTGAGTGGGGCCCATCCTGACCTGTAAGGAAAAAGAGGAAACTGCAAGAAAAGGCTCACATCCTGGTGCCTGAAGTTCAAAATAAGGAAACAATCAGAATCAGGGGGGATTGTCAGTGCTGTGAGAACACCCTGTGGAGAAGAGTTGCTTGCTAAGCAAGTACACCTAACCCACTCTTAATATTAATGCTTTGGTTATACAAAAACAAGATCACATTTCTGCACCTTAGAATTCCCTGGGGGTGTGTGTTAGCTTACCTTTCATTTTCCATGGAGACTTGAGTATCAATTTATTATGTAAACTACTCTTTTGTGATTCAGTACCCCTACCTGAAAGGGATAAAAAGGGAATGTTAGCCAGTTTCCCTTTTGGAGACAGAACCTTAGAAGGAAATGTTTTTCATTTTCTTCTTCAAAATGACACAAGAAACATCAAATACCAACAAGGTTAAAATGCATCCATCAAACACACTTGCATATATAATTTACTGAGTGTGCAGTAGCTACATGAGACACATGCATACTAAAAACTCACTTTTGCAACCAGAGTCTCAGTAAGAATTAAAAAAATGCTGTAACAAGTATCTGAAGTTCACAACGGAAGATGTTTTGAGTCTAGCCAAGTAAAACCAACCATTGGTGATACAATTATATAATTTTAACCAGAATCCTTATTTTTCTCAGGTGCTACCCCAGTATAGTGTGACTTATACAGCAAATGAACCATATGTTCCCTAAATAAACCACACTTTTCATTCTCCTCTTATCAGGAAGGTCTAATGGGGTCCATGCAGCAATGGTTTCCTTCCTTCTTCTTCAAAACCTATAAATGGAAATTTTTTTGATGTGACATTGTTCAACTTTCAGGTTTCAAAATCTGTCGAATACTTATTTCAAGCCTCATAGTAGGGTTCACTGTTTGGGTGACTAAGACATGTTTGTGAGGACACATATGGTTTGTTTGTCAATGTCCTCATGAGACTGATAGTTTCAGAAGCAGAGGTACTTTCTAGTGATTACTGGCAAAATCAAGAAAACCCTGTTTTTCCATGATGATACTCTTGATACTGCTGCTTGTCAAAGATGGTCAAGGCCTAAAATCACCTTCAGCTACCCCTACATAAAAACAAGAGAATTCAAGACCCATTTATACACAGGTGAACGGAAAGGAGCAGTGTGGTGAGGATAACTTAATAGCAAAGGGCAAGTCGAAAACTCTCTCAATGCTTTGAGATCAATTGCCTTTTCCACATAAAATGAAGTGGTCGTATTTCTAAGCATCTCCTCAAAAGCTTCATTGTCCCCTTTATTTCCACCTTGACTGCACATGCCCTATTGGGTTTCATGAGAGATGATGACATAATTTTCAAAAGAGCCGTACAAGTCAAGATGTAGGTGACTCAAGGTTTTAAAGGAAATCTGCCTTCAAGAAGGATGAAATGATTCTGTGGGCCTGCTTCCAAATTTATCACTGCCTAGAAAGCTTACTGTATTAATTTTATGCATGAGTGCCTTATTTGTTTCATAGGAGATACAGCACTATGCTACTGGGACAAAATACCATTATGTCTGGAAAAGGATGAGGTCACTAATGCTTTGTCATCAAGGATCATTGGACACAGATTTTGTGCAATCTTTCATGTGTTTGTTAAGTGATAAATATTAAAGCATATTGGTATGTACGTGCAAAGGAGTGACATTTGAAATTGGTTAGTGAAGTGGCATTCCTCTTAAGGCACAAAGGCAGCGATGTTCATCACCAGTTCACTCCAATCCACTTGTTGGTCTCACTCTTCTAGTTTTGACTTTGGCATTTATGGAAAAGATAACAGTGGCCTTATTTTACTTCTTGGGTTATTTTCTCATGGGTCCAGGCCTAATGGCCTACTTATCACTTTGAGGAAAAAGAAAGATCAGGGTAGGATGTGAGGGGTAGGTGCAGGTGCTTATGGATGTCTCCGCCTATATATATAGTAATTTTAGAGATGGAATTTATGTTATATATGATAAACTGTTGACCCTTGAACAAGATGGGTTTGAACTGTGTAGGTTCACTTATATGGGTTTTTTTCCCTCAATAAATGCAGTACCATAAATGTATTTTCTCTTATTTTCTTAATATTTTCTCTAGCATACTTTATTATAAGAATATAGTACACAATATATAGAAAACATACAAACTATACATTAATTAACTGTTTATGTTATCAGTAAGGCTTCTGGTCAATAGTAGGCTATTAGTAGTTAAGTTTTGGGGGAGTCAAAAGATACACACAAATTTTTGACTGTGTTAGGTGGGTCAGCACCCTAACCCCCTCCCCACCCCCCACATTGATCAAGGGTCAACTGTATCCAATTATTCTCTTATTTGGTGGTTAATAACAGATTGAGATTGCTTGGGGTTTGGTTCCCAGCCCTGTTGCTTGCAGCTTTCAGACCTTGATCAGGTTAATCAATCTCTCTGGTTCTCCATTAACAAATCATCATGCAGCTCTATGTTTTCTCTGTTTTATTGATGAGGAAGCTCGGGTACAGAGAATTCATTAATTTTCCAGAGTCTACACATTTACTTAATGGTAAAGTTGAGGTTTGAGCCCAGCTTGTCAGTTTCCCAAGTCCATGCTTTTTACATCACGTTTCACTGCCTTCAATTCATGTAAACACTTAGAACAGTATTTGGGATTTAGTAAATATTTAATATATATGAGAAAGTTAACTATTATTTTGTAAATGACCATTATATACCAGTTACTCTGCTAGATGTTGGGGGTATAAAAGTGAACCAAAGCCAATACTATTCTCATGGAGATGATGGTTGATTGTCAGAGAATGATACTTTAAAAAGAAGACAAAAAAGTGTCTAATAAACTATAATAAAGGCTGTAAAGTAAAGATACTTAGGACTCTAATAGTATATAGCAGGGGAATCAAACCTAAAGAGAGGGGAAAGTCTTCCCTGAAGAAGTGATGTTTGAACTGAGATCGAAGAATGAGTAAATATTAACTAGATAAAGCAAATGGTTGGGTGAAAGACGTGGTGGTTGAAAGGATGATGTTCCAGTCAGAAAGAAAAAGAGGAGGGAGCAGAGCCTATTTGGGGTGACAGAAGATAGCAGGCTATAGGACATGGAGGCACAAAATGAGAGATTGACGGAGAACAGATATTGTAGGGCTATGTGGATGATGTTTGGAAGTTTGGATTTTTCCTAAGTGTAATGGGAAATCATTGGAAGGTTTTAAACTGAGGCTTAATAGTCTTAAAAAAGGTCATTCTGGCATCAAGATGTTCACATATCCCAAACTCTCCCACCACAGATTACCCAGAAAGAGTGATAACTCAGAATAAGTACCACGGGTGACTCAACCTTCCCCATCCTTTTTGATCATAACTCTAAAAAACAGCATCAACTTCTAATGTTGCAAATTTTGCTCCAGGGTCCATGAATATCCTAGGTACAAATTCTTTCCTCTCTTCTGGTGAACTCTAAGCATGTGAGTCATACCCTGCTCAATCTTAGTGTTGGGAATTATTATTGCTAGATCCAAACACTGTTTAGGACTACTGCTGGCCCTAGGTGGTTTTCTTCCTCTTGCAAAGTGTGATTTATTATTTAAGGTTCTGTGTTTGAAACTTTTCCCTAATTTACACATTCATTGCCTTTTCCATTGATTCTATACTATAATCTTCATTCATACAATATCCAATTGATTCTAGCTATAATCTTCATTCTTTTATCTAGCAAATATTTCTTAAATAACTACTCTTATGGGGTACCAGATTATGTGCTGAGTATTTAATGGTGAAGAAAACAGACACAGTTCCTGTCTTCATGGAGCTTAGATTTAGGTCTGAAGGTGACTTCCAAAGGTCCAGACCGGTCATCCAGTGGTCTGCTGGCCTGTCTCTAGAATCAACCCTTGGAAATTGTACAGTATATTCCCAGCAAATTTACTATGACCATTCCAGATTTTAAACTTCAGAGCTTCCTTGGATGTCTTCTTCTTCATGTCCTATTGTCCTCTTTACCCCTACTCACTTATTCTCCCACTTGAGATATTAGGCAGAAGCTTCCCCCACCTTCTTCTGCACATTCATCTTCTCCTTTCTACTTCCAGAACTACCATCCTAGTTAAGATTCATGCCTTCGTACTTGGATTGTTGCTTTAACATCCTAACCGATTTTATGGATCTGTAGTCATTCTCTTTAGCCCTTGCTACATCTTTGATGGCATATACATCTTCTTAAAGTACAGTTCTGATATGTCACTTTTAACTTTCATCAAAATTTGAAAACTTTCTGTGGTACCCATATTCCTATTGAAAGAAATCCCAACTCTTCAGATTGATACTCCAGACCTAAACTTTAAGTGCAGTTTTCTCCCCTTCAGGCATCCTGCATTTCAGTTAAACTGTATTGCTGCTCTTCTCCAAACATGCCACATGCTTTCTCACTTTTGTGTCTTTTGCTAATGAGGCTGCTTCCGTCTGGAATAGCTTTCTAAAACATGTCATCTGTCAAATTCCATCTTTCAAGACCCATCCAAAATGCCACCTACTTCATTAAACCATTCTTGAGTTTCCCAATGAGAGAGTTCTTTCATTGTGTGTTTTTTTTTAGCCTGAAAGCAGACAAATACTGATAAAAAGACTGCTTGTAAACAGGTGTTCATTTAGGCAGCTATTTATTAAACCATCAAATTAAAAGAAAACATTGTACCAGGTACACTTTTTTATTTCTCATGTATGTATTTATCCCATCCTATCTTACCATCCTGCAAACATTAAGCTTATCTATTCATTCATCTTACAAATATTTGTTGGACACTTGCTATGCTCCAGACCCTCTGCCCATGAGTGGACAAATATGGAAAGCTCCTGAGTCCATAAAGTAGGTCCTTGTAAAGAGAGGTTGTCTTTGTGCTAGCTGGCAGGAATTTTAAGAACTGAAACCTGGACAAGTATTCTCTAAGGGGCAGAGTTATTGTTTTTATATATTAAATCAGGTGTATCTGAGTGCTGAAGTGGCTGGGGGTATAAAAAGCAGCAAACCCACAATTCAAGCTCTTTTCAAGTGATGGTTGGTTCATTCTCCTCAGCTGCACCCCAAGGAGGCAACAAGGAAGGCCGTGCTATTTATTGCTTTGTATCAGTGTTTGCATCTTTGTCCTCTGTACATCCCATGTTCTGCCTATTTGATGATTTGAGAGTAAACCAAATTAAATACCCATTTTGAACCTTGTACAAATGATAATTCTCATCCAGAATATCTATGGTTATGATCTTCAGTACTCTATTTTTGAACAGTCAAACCTCACAAGGGTAGGGAGCAGGCTTTGGCACCCAACACCATCAGTATACCTCTTGACTTTACTTTGATATCTGTAAAATTAGACTAGACCCCACTGGGACTTCCCAGTTTCAGAAGCTAAAGGATCACACTTTGTAGAGAAATAGAAGGGAATCTGGTCATGTGACCTCAGTTGACTGCACAATTTCTCCACGTGTAGATAACCCCCAAAGCTGCCCTTCTCTTTCAGGGGAACAAGATTCTCTTCGTCTTGTTTTCATCAGGAGGAATTTTTCCTAAATGGTCCTAGTTCTCTGTACCCTCTCCTCCTCCTCCCTGCAGAAGTAGAATGAGTTACCTAGGTGGTAGGTTGATTGGGGAAGTTAATTTATCAAAGTCTGTACAAAGTAGATTTAGCATAAAGTGAATAAAGCATTACTCTCCTCATCTGCAAAGACTACTTCTAAGACTTTGGTTAGAGACTCTTCAAAGAGTATTTAAGGTTAGTTGCTGCAATGAAATACCTACAATGCCCTAAAACAGAGGTTTCCCTTGATAGAGGTCTTCCCAAATTCAATAACCACCACCTCAAAGACACCTTTTCTAAACTCAAAAAGAAAAAAAATCATCATGCTAGAGAAAAGAATGAATCATTATTTTTATCCCTGGAGAAAATATTATACAATTCTTGTTATGAAAAGACAATGAAAGAATATTATGTGAAAAGAAATGTAGGAAAAGAATGTTAGAGGGGGTCTCAGGAAATAAATTAATAAAAGCATTATGTTTTGGTATGTGATACTCATTAGCATGAAATTTTTAAAATTTGTGATTTCTCTGATTCTAAATGGATATTTACTTTGTACCTAATTTTGTATTTCTTGGGTTTCTTGAAAAAGGTCTTGAAATTGTACTGACTTCAAGCTCTTCAAAGCCTGGATCTACCCCTGGCTTTCTGCACTTTCCGCTTGGGACCAGTGAGAGGTGACAGTCCTAGGTAAGTGTGTCTGCTCTGCAGATCCAAACTTTTCTCTGGATGGGCTGTTCCAAATTTTAGATCAGTGGTTCAGCATTCATCAGAATCACTGGACCATCTGCTCTATCCTGCCAGTTTCCCCAGGGTTTCTGATTCAGTGGTCTGGATTGGGACCTGATTTGTGTTTTTGACAAAATCCCAGGTGATGCTGAGGTTGCTGCTCTAGGCATCCCACTTAGAGAACCACTGCTTTAATCCACTGGCTCTTTGGCTGCACACTGGAAACACCTAGGTGTGTGGGGCCAATCCTTAGTGAACCTTCTGATTTAATTGGCCTGGTCATGATGTGTTGTATAAGCTCTCCAGGTGATTCTAATGTGCAGTCAAGGTTGACAACCAGTCGTCTAGACTGTGGGGGCAGGATTCTTAGTACACTTAAGTAGCAGATCTAAGCAGATCTTCAAAATAGCATTATCAATAATAAGGGTGACCTTTTACACATTATTGTGTCCATGCTATTCTAGACGATGACATGACGTCTATTAACTAAGAAGCCTTTGTTATATAAACCAATTGTACATACCACTATACCACCTGTAGCTTTTTATATTTTCCAAATATAATGTCAATATGTATTTGGAAAATCAACAGTTTATATGTTGAAGTGAATTTTGGGGGGAGGTCATGATAGAGTTTATTAAAAATGGGAGACAGTCTACAAGAACTTGGCAAATTAACAATCTCTGAGACTAGAAGTTGGGTTTTGTAGATTTTGGATTGGTGTGCATCTCGCCTGCTTAATTTATGATGCTCTGGAAATCTAAAATAGCTTGAAGTTTCTTAATAGCATTTCTTTTTGGTATCATAATTTTATTTTCTCAACTAATTTCATGTCATTTTCCTATTTGATCTGGTTTAGTAGCTCTAAGAAAATGTATTATAATACTTATTTAATGCTCAATTTGTAATTTTTTTTCTCACCAGAAACTAAATCCCTTATGATGGTTTCTCTATAACATAGCTATTAGCCTCAAACCGAAGGGATTGTGGCATCTCTATAGATTTCTCTTTAGCAGGGCCCTAAAAGGGCTGGGCATTGATCCTCTAGGAAGCAGTGGCTTGAGAATGAAAATAATTTCTTTCTTTGAATATCTGGGTGCCTCGTGGAGATGGGAAGTCTTTAACTACATATTATATCTATATAGTTATTATCATTCCATTTGGAAAAACATGTCACATAGGGCCAAAGAGATCCAGTTATGCTGTGGATTCTGCTTAAATGAATACCTGATGAAGCAATAAACCCATTTTAAAATGAATTTGCTGCTCCCATCAATTCTTTGCGACTCTGTTGCAAGCCTGAAAAATGTATCAAATAATGAAACTTGATAATCTGACCCTGCTAAATGCTGCAAACAACGTCCCAGGCTGCACATATGGTGAGCCCTTTATTTATTTAATTTCTGATTAAAAAAAACAAAAACCCTCTGTGGAGGAATGTCTTTTCCATCTTCCAGATAATGCATTCAAAAACCTGGCTACAGTGACACTGTCATTAATTATGATAGAGTATTACAACAGGAGCAAAAAATGCCTGATGGCTGACTCTACCGCTAAATGGATAATCCAAGGGGCCATGTTTCAAATAGAAGAGCTGTCCTATTTGGCAGCTGAAAGAGCCCACCTAGTGAGGTCATCTCTTTTATAGCCTTTTGAACTCCATGTGAATAGTCCTTGGGGTAAGGGAACATTTTTGTTCCAAAAGTCATTATCAGGGCTGGAAATTCATGCCTCCCAGAAGCAACATTTTTATCCAAGTGCCTCATTTTACCCTGGTGAAAGATTAAGCATTCCTCACAGGAGCATTGAAACTAATTGTTACCAAAAAATTAATTAATGACATGTACAGATGAGGTATTCCCTTGCATGGAGAGGGCTAGAGAGGAAACATATATCATTTTTCTTAATAATTTAATTATAATGGAGTGATTATGATAGCACCTTGCTTATGCAGGTCTTCAAAAATTGAAGGCTTAGGTGTGATTTTTATCAGTGGCTGGGGAATGAGTTAAATAGCCTTTCAGTGTCCCTCTTCATCTGCTGTTTTCTCATACCTACTGAGCCGCTTTCAAATGATAAATCACTATGACTTATCATAATTACGTGTCCATATGATAATGCAGTGCTGACCCTCCAGCAGCAGAAAATGGATTTTTAATTAATTTTTTTCCAGTTATGATGATGAGTTTGTACTGAGCTTGCCATCTTTCACTCCACCCTCTTTGTGACTAATAGTATTTTTTTCTGAAATAACAACTTAAGACTCTGACAATAGAGATCTATTGGTTTTGCCTGCCATTTCCCCTTCTGATAACAGCACCCCAATTTTCCTTTGGGTGTATGAGTTCTCACCCATTTCTATCCATATGGTTGGGGTGGAGTTTGATCCCTCTCCTAGGCTCTGGGGTTGGGTACATGGATCAGACAGACAGATGAGAGCCCAACATCTGCTCAGATACACTGATTGCTTCAGGGATAGGTGGGTAATAATGAAACTTGGGATTCCTGCTGGAAATTTTGGAAAAGAGAAGTTTTATCTTTTGTTTCTGGTGTTGCTAAACTGGTGGGAAGTCATTTGAGAGCTCCTATTGGAGCTCTGTGTCATTATTTGAGGAGAGCCTGTCTTAAGAAAATAGACCTGAGAAATGGAATTGGACAGATGCTTGAAGTTTGAGCACCTGGATCCAGTAGTGTCTGAAGTAGACTTTGGAATTATGAGAGGTCAAAAATCCCTGGTTTTTGTTAGATTGGAATAGGTTTCTATTACTTGCAATCAAAAGAGTACTCTCATACACATGCTCTGTGGTCATAATTCTGAGGATATTAACAAGGGGAAAAATGCTAATAATGTCCCACCAAATTATCTATGTATTGAAGAATCCAGTGTATTGTATTCCTAGCTATTTCTCTACATTATCATCCATATCATTTCTAGGCTTAGAGTACCTGAAGTAGGAGGAAGCTAAGAGTTTCTCACTTTAAAGAGGAAGAACTTAGAAATTTGGAATGTTTTCATGAGAAACTGGGAACATTATTACTGTCTTCTGTGTTTGAATGTGAAGGCCCTTGTCTTTAGTTACAACCAAGATTTGACCTAAAGAAACAAGAAGCAAGAGAGAGACATAATAGGCTTTTTTGGAGGTAAAGTTTACAGTAGCTTAAGAGGAAAAAGCTGGAATGGTTGATAAATGGGAATAAAATATTTGTAAGCAATGATTATTCAGTTTAAAACTTATTTGTAATTATTTTAATATGATAATAATTTTAATTAGGTAGAAAAGTGGTCATACAAGAAGAGTGTAGTTAACCCCAGGCCATGACATCTTGAGGTCATTTTATCCGAGTTTGCTGTTCCCATCGATTGGTTTGTGTAGACTGTTGAATTCTGTGAAGATTTTTTTTTTTGCATGATGTTAATCACCTGGTCCCCGAGGTCTGAAATAACATGAGAAGCGTTGTTTGAGCTGGGATAAAGGTAGCCTCCCATTGCCTCTTTCCTGCTCTTAGGTTACAGATTCTGGGATTCAGAATAGAAGTCAAGGCTTTTTGAACAGCCAGTGCCCTGTTTTTGATTGGCCTCAGTTGTTCTGTGGGTCAGCAGGCAACAGCAAAGTGGCTGGCTACATGTAGGGATGAGTGAAGCTAATTAGCTCTGATGGGAATCAAACATAGGATCTTGGCATTACTGGCATTGTCCTCCATGCCTCCTCCCCACTCCCCCCACCCCCACAACTACCAGCACACTGATGTGCATGACACATAAGAGGCTGGCAGGTCCATCATTTTGTTGGGCCACAGGACTTACCAGCACACGTGTCCTAATGCATCTGAAAAGGAAGGAGCTAAAATGAAAAACCTCATTCCACCACTCATCAGCCCTGCCTCCTAACATTTGACCAATGAATTAGTATCAATAAATTAAAGTCACTTTTAGTTGGGGATGAGCTTTATATTCTCAAAACTTTCTTTTTTCTTTATGTGTGTTCTAAGTATCAACTATGTGTGGCAGGTGTTACGGCTGGAATTGTGTCCTCCCAAAATTCACATGAAGTCCTACTGCCTAGTACTTCCTAATGTGACCTTATTCAGAAATGGAGCCTTTACAGAGGTAATCAAGTTAAAGTGAGGTCATGAGGGTGGGTCTGAATCCAGGATGACTGGTGTGCTTATAAGAAGGGGTAGATTGGAACAGACATGCACAGAGGGAGGACACTGTGAAGAGATGTAGGGACAAGACAGCCATCCACAAAGCAAGAAGAGAGGTCTGGTCCAGATCTTTCCCTCACAGCCCTTAGAAGGAACCAATCCTATTGACCCCTGTAATTTCTTATAAGATTTTATTTATTTATTTATTTATTTATTTATTTATTTATTATTGAGCGCATGTGAGCAGGAGGGAGGGGCAGAAGGGGAGAGAGAATCTCAAGTAGACTCTACACTGAACATGGAGCTTGATCTCAGGACCCTGAGGTCATGACCTGAGCCCAAATTGAGAGTCGGATGCTTAATCAACTGAGCCACTCAGGTGCCCCAACAATCTGATGTAATTAAAAAATGTCATATATATGTATATAAATATACTATACATGTATAGTCCTGTTACCCACAAAGTTATTTTGGCAATCTTGGCCGTATGGGATAGTGCTTAAGAACACACTAGAGACCAGCTGAAGAGAAATCTTTGTTCTATTAGTCTGACCTTGTATAAGACTTTAATCTCTATGTGCCTCAGCTTTCTCATATGTAAAATAGGGATGAAATAGTATCTACCTTGTAGATATGGTTTTTATGGGTATTAAAGAATTGTGTGTAAAGTTTTTAGAAAAGTGCCTGATTCATAGAGAAGGCTAATAAGTATTTGCTGTTATTGCATAAACACATTTAGTATCAGTTTATCAGGTCTCCTAAAATATTCTACTAGTATTTTCATTGAATTTACATGTTAATATGGGGAACAATTGACATGTTTATGATATTTAATTTTCATACAAATAGCATATTTAGTCATATATTTAAGTCTTCCTTTCAAAAAACTTTTAAGATTTCTTTGTAATATTCATGTAGATCTTTTGTTATCTCTCTCATCGAGTACCTTTTATTCTTTGCCATCACTATTAAATGTACCTTAAAATTTTAGACATTTTCTTTGATAGGAGTTTGAGAATCAGTGTTAATTTCATAAAGCATTTAAGAGATTTTGATAACTTTATTGAAGTTGTAGATAATTTGGAGGATAATTTTTCTCTTTATAATATTCCCTTTATGAACATGGTATATGTTTTTAAATTTTTTTTAAGTCCTTAGCTAATGGCATGCAAGACATATTAGTGTTATGCTTAGGTACCTTACAGTTTTTGATTGTGAGTGTACATTTTCTATTACATTTCCCATTTGAGTGTAACTATAGATAAGGATGCAGTTAATTTTTGCCTATTATTCCTGTTGCAAAACTCTGTTAGTTTTTGCAGTTTGTCTGATATTTTCTTGAATATTCTAGTGTAGATAATTATATCACCTGCAAATGATGACAGTTATGTCTTTTTGTACAAATCATATATCCTTTTAAAATTATTTTTTAATTGACTGGAAAATCTAATGAAATGTTGAGCAGTGGGATTGGTAGATGGTAATTGTTGACATTTTTCTTTAGTAGTACACCAAAACTAACAGTGGCAAGGTGAAATCTGAAATCATATCAATAACCTATTTGTACTTTGTTATGCTAATATCCATTGGATTATTTTGCATTTTGAATAGATCTTTTAACCTGTGCTTGATTTTTTTTTATCACTATGCATTATCATTTGAAAAATATTGGTTCACTGAGTTATGTAGATATTCTACATGACAAATTTCATTATACAGCATCAACAAAAATCACATTCTTTAATATAACCACCTATCTCATCAGAACAGTCTTTAAACATTGCAACACTATCTAGCTCATGGTCCTGATTATAAGTTTTCCAAAACTCTCATTTTCACTTAAAAGCTTAAATTTTATCAACTGGCAATAGGTATTGTTAGTTGTCAGTTTTCCTAAAAGTGACAGATTCACTACCTCATGTTTTGAAAAAATGTATGCCAAAACCAAACATTCATAGCCATAATTTGTCTATTATTCTTTCAAGTAAAAGTGGTGTTCCATGAAAAGTGGTAATTTTACAATTCAAAAAAACCGTGATTTCCTCAAGATAACTTGAGTTTATCAATATGCAGCAGAAAGTGCCTTATATGTACTTCTCATTTTGTCACACTCAATACTAAAAATGTATATATGCATTGGTTAATTTAATAAAATAATACCACTGCTTCACGGAGGTCATCCTTAAGTAACATTGGCTTTCTGGGAGGGTTGTTTTCTGCAAGTGGATGGTAGTAAAATAGAAGACACCAACTTGTACAGTTTAGTGTCAGTGCTTTGGTTTTAGCAGTTTACCCACTAGTGTTATTATAATATCAGTAGACATGTCAACACAATAAAAGTGGCAGATAACATCTTCATATTATTATAAATATAATTTTGATTTTGTGTATCTTTTCCAATTCCTTTAAATTTTCAGTATTATATATTAGGTGTTTCTCTCAAAAATAGATTAATGCTGAAATGAAAAGTATCCCATCTGATGGTCTTTCATTAGGTAATTTTAATGTTTATATTTGTTGTTATTGCGGGCTTATTTGAATTTAATTAATCTTTTATTTTCTGTTACCACGTTGTTTTTGCCTTTTATTTTCCCTACCTTATTTTCTGGCTTTTATTGTTGTGATGTGGATTGATACTTATTTCTCAACTTTTTTTCCCCCTGCTACTTTGAAAGTTTGCTATTTGATTATATATATTTTTGTTAAGCAGTTTAACATCATCATCACTGTCATCATTATTATACCTTAGCTTTTCTTTAATATTTTATTTCTTTATTTCTCTCTGCTTCATTCTGACTGAACACTTTTGTATCTGCCTTCAGATTAATTACTTCTCACTTTGTCTGTATCCAGGGAATTGTTTAGAACCTAATAAAACCTAAGTTTTATTTTAGCAAATTTTTAGCTAATTTTTAATTTCTAAAAATTCTAATTCTTTTTTCTTATCTACTCATTCTTGATTCATATCTAACCGCTCTAGTTTCATAATTTGTGTTGCTATTTTATGAAAATTATTCCTTAATTTCTTTGAGGATATAAAATATACCCAGTTTAAAGTCATTTTTGACATTCCTAAAATTGGATTTTCTTCCTTTAGCTCTGTTATTTATCATATACTTGAAATTTTAGTTTGCAATTCTATCTTGAGTGACAGTCCCTTTTCATGTTCTCTGTGCTCATTCTTTCCTGTCTGTGGTTTTGTAGACAGACTCTACATAGACTGTGGCTTCTCCTTATCTAAAACCAGGTTTCATACTGATGCTTCCATGCTCTTGTCCCATGATAATATTGGAGAAACATCTGTATGACTCAATTGTGATCTTTTGGGCAACCTGGCTGGAGTCCTATCTGCTCGACTCTTTCTACTTCCTCAACATGCCCCCTTGCCCCTGTCTAAGTATATGGCTTCATATAAACCAATGTCCTGGGAATTTGTATGGCTTTTTCAGCTTCTTTTTTAATATTTCTCATATCTTATTTCAGGTCTTTTATTTAATGCAATTAGTCTGGCTCAGGTATTTCTCTACATCCTATGTGAATCAAAATCTCAATTGTGTTTTCCAGTTTAAATTTTCCATTAAAAAAGAGAATGTGCTATTGTGGGCTCTTTGCCCCTCTTTCCCCCAAATATGTTGACACCCTAACCCCCA
The DNA here is from genome assembly GCF_054177405.1 of Leptonychotes weddellii. Taxonomy (NCBI): domain Eukaryota; kingdom Metazoa; phylum Chordata; class Mammalia; order Carnivora; family Phocidae; genus Leptonychotes; species Leptonychotes weddellii. The sequence goes on from NC_138371.1 coordinate 20,158,070, forward strand.
GTGTGATGGTATTTGGAAGTGGGGCCTTTGAGAGGTAATGAGGCTCGGATGCAGTCATGAGGGTAGGGCATGCATTAAGGAAAGGCCATGTGAGCATGCAGCAAGAAGGTGGCCATATGCAAGCCAGGAAGTGGGCTTTCATCAGGAATTGAATCTGTTGGCACCTTGATCTTAGACTTCCCAGACTGAGAAATAAATTCCTGTTGTTGAAGCTACCCAGATTGTAGTAGTTTGCTATAGCAGCTGTCTGACTGTAAACAGTTCTGGAATCTGGTTGATTTAGTGCCTATAGCCCCTACTTATTTCTGTTTCTGTTCTATTTCCAGCTCTTGTGTGTATTTACATATTTTTTAAGATGTCCATGTTTTAAATATTTTTAAAGTACTTAATTTCTCAGTACTCTCTGTGTGTGTCATGGAAAAGGTTGAAGCATTAATTCAAGGCACCATGTTGATTGGAAGCCTTTAGGCTATTTCTTTAGGAATGTCTATTAAATAAAAATGTAAGCTCAAATGGTAATACAACAGAGATAGAGGTACTGGATTAATTAGAAGAATGTTTAGGACAGGAGCAATTATGCATATTGAATTCTCTGCAGCACTCACCACAATGTTTTGCATGTAATAGGTACTCATTATCCATTAAGCCCCTGCTATTTGCAGATCTAACATTTGTGGTTTTGAATTTTCCCAAGTGACCTCCAGAGGGCCCTGAAATTTTGCTGCTCCCAGCATGAACGTCTCATGGTGACTTTGTGGTTCTCTGTTCTTTATCAAGTGATCTTTATTGCACACTATCATCAAATGCACACAACTGAATTTCTTTATGCATAAAATAGAGGTGAAATAAGAGACATGATCTAAAAAAATTTAAAAAGTGGTAAACTTCTGGCTTGGACATAAAAGGAAACAGGTGATTTTCAATAGAATATGGTTCTGGAGAAAACTAAGAATATTTGCAAAATGTTCTGAAATAGGGAATTCAAGAATATGTAGGGGACTCTGGAAGTATTCCTAATGAATGTCAAATGTCCACTATAAATATTTGTTGATTGGAAGTTATTTGAATTGGTCTTAGAAGTTGCCTATGTGATATGATTTGAAAAACAATAGGAAGACTCCGCTGTCCCTAAATTCCTCTCCTCCTATCATAGTGTCTGATATTACATCATGAGAGATTCGTTACTTTGTGCTAAGTATTGACCTCTCTCTGAAAGTATCTCTTTACATTTATATTCATCTCATACTGTGCAGGGAGCAGGCACATGGTCACTAGCACTTGAGACTAAAAGTTCTCAGATCCATGGACCAGACATTTCCTGAACATCTCTTATGTGCCAGAGACTCTTGGAGGTATTTTGTGGATGACACAAAGATGACACATAGGTACTTGTCTTTTGGGAATTCACAGTCCAGTGGAAAAATGCATGGAATGAAATATTAAGACATAATGTAATGAGTGACAGTAATGTAAGGAGTGACATTTGTATGAACGAAGTTATCCTCTGGTAGTTTAGAGGAGAGAACAATCAGTGATTCCAGGAGAAACAAGAAAAAATCTTCAGAGAGGAGGCCACATTTGTATCTTGGGAGGGACTAGGGGAATTTGCTTACTAGGAAGAGATGGGAATGATTCTTATCAGGATTCTGAGGCATTCTGAGCACCTAAGTCCAGATCTGGAAGGTGAAAAGATGAGAGAAATGAGGGTCTCGGAAAAGTGGTAGGAATGTCAAAGACAATTTTGTGTCGTTGTCTGCTCCAGCCAGTTAAGAAACATGAAGAAAACTCCGTCAATTCGATGACACGAGGCATGATTCCTCAGCTAAGTCAGACCTCAGTGATTTCATTTTATTAATTTTTTTTACTGGATGCCTGGGGTAGAGTGAAGATAAAGCTTGTCCAGAAGTCTGAAGACTCATCATCTAGACTGGTTCCACCACTTGTTAATTCTGTAATTCTGTGCAAACCATTCAACTTGCTGGTGCTTCCGTTTCTGCAGTATGCAGCCGTGGTAGCTGCGCTGACATGGCAGTGTTTGCTGAGGATCTCAAATAGCGTATTTGAAAACACATTGAAAACTACGAAGTACTGCACAAATACAAAATTTTTTTTTTTTTTTTAAAGATTTTTTTTATTTATTTATTTTGACAGAGAGATAGACAGAAGAGCACAGCAGAGGGAGTGGCAGAGGGAGAGGGAGAAGCAGGCTCTGCACTGAGCAGGGAACCCGATGCGGGACTCGATCCCAGGACCCTGGGATCATGACCTGAGCCGAAGGCAGACGCTTAACCATCTGAGCCACCCAGGCGCCCTGCACAAATACAAAATTAAGATGAAGTATCTTTCAGCAAGTTACTGGGCTAGACCAATGCAGGGATCACCAGGGACGATGTGTCAGCAAAGGGTGGGTTTAAGGCACACAGGCTAATAGAATGGTGTGGGGGACTTCTTGCCACAAAGGTATTTTCTGGATGGTTGTTGAGCTGCTGCCCAGGATGAGGGCTCCTATACTATACTTTTGGTTATCCCAACCCTCATCCTGTTCCTCATCTGCCATTTTGTAAATGAGGATATGAATATAGCTGGGGATCTGCAAACTCATTGTTAGCAATAAAGAAACAATTTAAGGGAATGCCACTTAGTCAGAGGGGCATCACCTTTGTCTACAGGCAACCACTACTTTAGTCATGAGGAAAGGTGATTAGAGCTGGTTTTTTAATTTATTATTTATTTATTTATTTATTTATTTATTTATTTATTTTAGCACATACTTGCTAAACCAGCAGAAACTGGAGCCCCCATCTCCCATTACACTGTTGTCTTTTGTATTTTGAGGAAAACAGCATCCCTACTTTTTTTTTTTTTTTTGTACATGATACAAAACTAGCTAAAGACTAATAAGCTAAAGTGGTAACCTTGGATTTTGTGAAAGTTAAGGAAAATTTAATGCCAAGAATTATACATCTGCAACTGAAATGAGTCCCAGTGCACCCCTTCTGCTCTCAGATTCTGGGCATGCCAATAAAATACCAGAAGACATGCAATACAATGAAAATTGGTTCTTTGGGTATCATAGCACCTTGACTTAGAAGGGCTTTAACCTTGGCCTCATGCTTCCTGAGGGGCCTGTTGCTGATGCTGCGTAAGTGCTAGAACTAGCAAGCAGTGCTCAGAATTTTTCATCTGAGTAAAATTAAAAATGAAACCTTCAAAGTCCTATAGATCCTAGACATGTTCTCTATGCATTAAATTGAACCTAATCGACTGAGAAATGAGCATTTCAGCACGTACAGGTAAGAATTATTTGTATGAGAATAGATTACTCACATGCCCTTTATCCAGCACTATATGTATTTATCGACATGGCTAGGTAACACCAAGGCATTCTGTTGAATCTCTCTGAGATAACGGAGAATCAATTTTTATTCAGGCCACTTAAAATTTGCTCAGCATTAATCCATCATTAGCTCTTGGCTTTGCTTCTCTAAAATGCAAGTGGACAAGATTTAATGAATATTTTGACCGTTGGAAACACAGAGTAAGGGCCTTAGCATGAATACAATACTGAAAAAATGTGTGAATCTACAGATTTCTGAGCTCCTGATCATTGTCCCCATGTGTCTTCATTTGGCTTGTTTCTCTGTGTTGTAATGGGTATTTTCCATCCCTATAGCTTTTCCTTGTGCAGTCTTACCTTCTTCCTGATTTTAACTATCCTCTGTATTCTTAGAACTCTCTGGCCTATATCCCTATCTTGAGTTTGGCCTTGAACTTCAAAGTCCTATATCTAATGGACTGCTGGAAAAAAGCTCCTTAGAAATTGTACTGTCACCCACAACCCAACATGTCTAAAAGTTTAGTTTGTCATATTGCCATACCCCCAACCTATACAAGGGAAGCCTTGTGTTTTAGGCCTTGCTTGGGCTCCACTTCTCCCTCCTCTCAGCTCCCATATCCAATTAAGTCCTCATTATTTTATCGCCTAAATTGAGCTCACATAGACCCACTTCTTTTTTTTTTTTTTTAAGATTTTATTTATTTATTAATGACAGACAGAGAGAGACAGAGGCAGAGGGAGAAGCAGGCTCCCTGCGGAGCAGGGAGCCCGATGCGGGACTCGATCCCAGGACCCTGGGATCATGACCTAGGCCGAAGGCAGACGCTTAACAACTGAGCCACCCAGGCGTCCCTAGACCCACTTCTTTTATCTCTAGAAATAATGCTGTAGTACAGAATCTCACTGTCTCTTGTTTTGAAAGCCGCTATCACCTAATCCTGCTTCCAGTGTAGTATCCCTTTCCCCAGATGCATTTTCACGGTGTAGCCAGAACCAGAATCTTCGCGATAACACGCACATTGGTCCACGGAGCTCCCCCTCTTTAGAATCTCTTAGTGGTTTCTTAGCATCTACCGACTGGTGTCTAACTTCTTAACAGGGCTCACAGATCCTTCCTGACTTGGCCTGCCCCTGCCTTATTAGCTTTACCTTTCATCCTGAGTGTACCATGGATTTGCCCTCCATACTTGCAACGTTGCTTCACACTGCATGTCTTTATTCCCAGTCTTTCCTCAGAAGGCAGTGGCCTGCTCTTATCTCCACCTCCAGTCAGCCCTGGTTCCTCTTTCAAGACTCAGGTGCAGCATCCTTTCTCCAGAAAGCCTTCTCTGAAATCCAATTTGAAGTAATTAATCCTCTTTCGTGCTCCATCACATCCTCTGCAAACCTCTCTATATTGAAATTTTATTGACAGTTTTGTGCATGTCTCTACTTCACTAGGCCATAAAGTTTTTGATAAAAAGACTATTTTGTCTTCATCTTAGTGCCTTCAACATGAGGCCCAATGCCTTCCATTTGCTAAATGATTAAAAATGTTTCTTAAACTGTCTTTGAGTTAAGTGAATACATTTTACACAGAACTTCCTTTCCTTTGGCTGAGAGCTTTAGAGAATTGGGTAGACTATTGCAAAAAAAAAAAAACTTGGAAGAATTCTTAATTAAGATATTTCAACTTATAGGTTGAAAACCAGTTTTAAGAGGTTTGTTTTTTCTTTAAGTCCTAAATGGTATACACCAAAGTTTCAGCTTAATTTTTTAAGACATTGGCTATAAGTTTTTGGAAACCCATTGCACTGCCAGGATTATAGGACTATTGCTATCACATGTAATAACATCTACTATAAAACCATTTCAAATATTAGAAATGTAAATACCTTTCTGTAAATTGTTAATAATTAATGCCCATCAGATTAAGTAATTCACAGCCATCTATAACTGCTAAGACTTGGACCCATCATGTAACCATCTGCATCACTTTTGAAGAAAGCCCAAACACTTTATTAACATGAGAATATTAATATGGGAGTATTAACATGTTCTCTTGGTCAATTTAGTAAATTTCCTCACAGTCTAAGAATCTCGAAAGTAGAGAAGCCAAAGCATCTAATTTCTCTTGAAAAACAAAACAAAACAAAACAGGAGGTTAACATAAGAAACATAAAGACACAACACCTTAACTGTCTCTTCTCTCTCCCAACTATCACATCTTAAATGGATCTGCTAGACGTGAGCAGAAGGGTATGGATGTTACAGGTCTTTTTAAAGATGCCATTTTGATCATCTACATCGATCCATTTATCTGAGATGGGGTGATATGCTTATTTCTAAGTTTGTTCTACTGAACTTCCATTTATTTAGTGGGTTTTGGAGCCAAAATTGACCTGCTGTGTCTCTTATCTAAGGAACCTATAATGTGTATATTCCTGGAAATGAGGGAAACAATTTGTGTTTAGAAAAAAGTGTATTTATAGTGACAAGAATTTTTTTGTTTAGAGAGACTTACATATCCTCCTTGAAATAAGAACACCAAAAAGAAGGAAACAAATGCAAAACTTTAGCAGTAAAATTGATTTTGTATCTTGAGAATTCCTGAAATATTTAATTTTGTTCTTTTATTAATCTACTCATTCAAGAAGTATTCGATGAGGATCTGCTATGCACCAGGCACACTGCTCAGCGTCTTGTCAATGTATAGCCTGGTAGAAGGGTCAACCAAAGAATAATTAACTTATAAAGTCATGGATTTTTCCAAAAAGAGAAGTCCAGGAAGCTATGGGAGAACATCTTGAGGGACCAAACTCAATCAGGGTTTGAAGTTGGTGTTCCTTAAGGATGGCATTTAGGCTGAGAAGTGAGGGGTGGAGAACAGATAGCCAGAGGAAGGAGTGGAGAATTGTGTATTGGTCCAGGTTTCCCAGGCAAAGATTACAGAGCCCACAATTCCTGCCAGGATGAGCTGTCCCCCTCAGGAAATGTGTTAATACTCCTAACTCTCCAGTGACCCCACCCTGGATGTCATAATGCTTTTTCCTTCTCAATTTCAGATCTGACCTTCCTGAGCTCACCTGTCAGGGAGTCTTGCTCCTCTTTCTAGGCTAGTATAAGACTTTACTGAAGAGTGAAGGCAGAAGGTGATAAACGACAAATTAAGCTAGAAGTGATGAAACACTACAGTAAAGGACTTGCCCTCTCCTTCAAAAATAGAAACTTAGTGTCATGCTGGAGGTCTTTAACATTTACTTCTGCTTGGAAGCAGCTCCCAGTGCAGAGGTCCAGTAAATTCCTAGATTAATGTATATTATTAGATCACTCTAAGAGGAAAAAAATTACAAGTTTATATAGATTTTCCATTTCTTCATCATCTCTGATCTTTGGATGAGATTTTAGATTTTAATCTGAATAATTATGTTTCTCCTAGGAAATAAATTTCTCCTAAGGGTGTAGTTCTAGCAATAAAATCAATTCTTTTTCTCATAAAATAGAGAGATGCAACAATATGGATGAATTCCACAAACAAAATGTTGAATGAAAGATGCCAGGTTCAAAAGATAGTTTATGATTTGATATATACAGTTTCAAAACAGGCAAAAGTGAATTTTGCTGTTTGGGAATATTGTTGGTAGTGTTATCCCTGATGGTGGTGAGGGGGTATGGACTAGAAAGGGTCCCATGAGGACTTCTGGGGTGCGAGTGATACACACCATACATCCTGTGTTATAAGTGTTCTTATGATATATGTGCTTTTATTTATATGCAATGTAAGTCAGTAAAAGGTTTTTGTTTTTGTTCACTTACAATGAATAAAGGAAGAAAGCATTTGCTCTTGCAAACATGACTCTGGCAATATCTACAGAGCCATTAAGAAGTGGGCCTTTACAATGATCCGGTTTCTTTGATTCAGCTCAATAGACATAAATTGGGTATCCCAAGAAAATTACTTTGGACCAGATTATTTAGTTCAAACTCAGGTCTGATTATGCTAAGTATGCAATTGCTCAAACTAACCAAATGGTTTTAAAAATCTGTATCTCATTGTGTGCCAGAGCGGAGGGTTAGAGAGCACGTTTCTAGGTTGTATTTCATCGCATGCATGAAGTATTTCCAATATGCCCTTTTATTTCTCCAGGAGACAGCTGAAGAAAACTGTATGGTACTGTATAGCCAGTCTACATACAGTGGATTTATATGTACTGAAATGTGGATTTTATGGTAAACAAAGAATATTTTTCTGAGGTGGCATCATTTCAATGGGGATGTGAGTTTGATGACTAGCCTTCCATTTTCTGTGAGAGCAAATCAATGGGCTGGAATATGTGATTACAGATGTATGTTCTGGTTTTACTTGGGCAAGTGCAAAGAAGGGAAATGTATCATTGCATGCTACATTGGTGTTGTGAAATATCATAATTCTGTGTACCTCTCATATCATAATTCTTAAGTTACTTCATGCTTTTCAAATGTATCATTTCACACCTTTGCTGCTGTGACCCTGGTTTCCCTGCTCATTGGAGGATAGCTGAAGGTTGTTAAAAAAAACAACAACAACCCAGTCCTAATGTTCTAATGAAGCTATTATAGGATGCTGAGTCTGGAGTCTTGGTAGCCTGTGTATGAAAAGCACTCTGCTGGAAGGGCGTGGGGGATGGGATACTGCTCGTCTCTGCTGTCACTCATGAGTGGTGCTGGGGCCTCTCTTACTACTATTTATATACAAAGTATGCCTTATAGAGCTGTTCAGTAGCTCATGAGTTGGAAGATACAAGTGGTTTTCTAAGGCAAACTCAAGCAATTAAAGTTAACATTCCTGAGAGCAGAGTACTTGTCAGGCTGAGAAATAGGCAAATGAGTGGTAAGAAACTCCTGGAACATTGCTAGGTTCTCTTGAGAACTGAAGGTAGCACCAGACCAACCTGCGGGATAGGACTGTGTCTCATGTAAATGAGTGAAGTGGCTTGGAGAACATCCTCCAGCTGCATGCAAGTATCCTCGGGCATACCTGGATGCCCAGGGAAGTCCTCCTCTGTTCGTCTTCTAGGAGTGGTGCCCTGCAGGGTCACATCGGATAGTAAACAGAGCAGGTAACTGGAAGATAAGGCCTCTTAAACAGAAATGATTATCTAGTTGCAAAAAAAAAAAAAAAAAAAACCAACCCAAACGAAAGCAAACAAAACCCCCAACTGTATGTTCATGTTAATATTTGGCACATTTAATAAGAAATACTGTTTTCTTTTTTATACATATATCTCATTGTCACTGCAATGATCTTAGGCTCCACGACAGCTTATTTTCATTCCCCTCTGCAAATCTCCTTTACTCAATGTTCAGCTTCTCTCTGAAATCGATGGACCACATGAGCCACAAATGATTAGGGATGGAAAATTAAATCTATAAACAAGCAGAACTAATGAAATGCTTCACAGTAAGGCAAAGGTGGGATCAGAATTACTGTAGGCTAAACAAGCCTGCAATCATTAGGTACAAAAGTGGGAGCAGAGTGTACGAGCTTGGAGGAGGCAAACGTATCGGGTATGTGATCTCCGTGACCCAGCCATCAGTCCACCATAATGCCTCTAGCCGTTTACATTTCTATAGATATATGGACCTGCTGCTATTGACACGTAGATACAAATATATACACATATGCACCTTAGACATTTTATACTTGCAATTTACAAATCATATGCCTTATATTTATATATCCAGTAACCTCAAATCTTATCTGCAAGATGATGTCTAACATCTTTTCATTATTGGTATATAAGATTGTGACATAGGAAGTTTTTTGGCAATTGGTTTCAGGTCTAATAGTTTACAGAGCGCGTGTCCATCCTCATGTTGTCATTTCCAAAGGGATTCTTGCTCAAAAATACATCTCTTGCTTGTTTCCTGATGTTTTCCCCTGGGGCCACAGCCTTCCGTTTCCCCAGTTGAATCTGACACCAAGTAAGAAAAGTCAATAAATGAGGCTAAAGATGCAAACACCATTGAAGGATGGCATTACCCAAATTCCTGCTAAGATGGAAGGATGAGTTTTGATAAACTGCAGTGTACTGGGTACCCAGAATTAGAAGAGAGGGAAATCCATTGGCCAGCAAATTGACTATAAAGAAAGAGGGCTATTTGACACTAAGACAGATAAGTGATTCCTTCACAGTATGAAGGTGGCCTGTTTTTGCTTTTTTCATTTCTTCAAAGCACTTGATTTGGTGCCAGGCACATATTTACCAATTCAGATGGATTTATTATCAGCAAAATGGGGCAGTTACGTGAGCTGTCAGTAGAAACTTCACATTATATACTGCAGGAGCGTATTGGCTCCTTCCCTCATTCTTCATCTAGTCTATTCCCCTTTTAAAACTCGTATTACACGTTCCATCTCCCAGGAAGACTTCCCACAGGCCCATGATGATGCACCGCCTTTTGCCAATATTCCCAGTGTACCTATTCATACTGAGAGCACAGCACTTTCCTCTCTCTTACTGTGAATTTGGCTTGCTCTTTGCCTCGTCAGACCATAAGCTCCTAAAGCTGGAAAAAAATGCCTTATTTAGTTTTAACCGGTGTCTAGTTTCCTAGTTGAAACATTGCCTATTGAATAAATGAACAAACTCTTTAATTACTATGACTGATAAAAGGAAAAGACTGGATTGCAGTGATTGGTTTAGCCACAAGACAACATGGAGAAGTTCCAGGAAAATTGATAAGCCTGCTTTATTAACATAATGCACTTTAAAAAGTCAAATCTATTCTGAATTTAAACAGTGCTGTATAGTATTTTTGTCAGAGTTCCTGGTCCATAACATTTACATGATGAACTTGCAGCAGAAGAATCTTGGAGCCCAGATGAACTTTCTCATGATAATTGAAAATGCCCTGGAGAGTGTTGCCTTCTGAAATGCCTCCTAAGTCACAAGAAAAGTAGGCGGTTGAGGGCAACTGTTGCCCAGGAGCTAAATCACCTGCATGTGTGGATCCCTGTCCCTTGAGATGGTAGCTACTGGAAGCCAGAGACCAAACTTTCAACAAGATTAAAGAGACGCTATTAATTGCTATCAATCATGGGTCAACAAATTAAATTGCATCTGCAACTGCATCTCTGAAAGGTCTACATGAGAAATGCAGTTAATGGGTCTGGCTGACCCAATGTTGTGATTAATTAAAAAGGGCATGAAACCAAAAAACAAACAAAGGCAAAGAAAAATGTGATGGGAGCAGGGTGGACATCCTTGGAAATCTCAAATCAAAAGTCTTTCCCAGGACCTAACTTGTCATTTAATTCTATGTCCTGGGTATGTATGTATGTGTGTGTAGGTAAACAAACAAGCAGAGAAGGCTAAATTAATTCCTTGCTTTCAATTTCCAGAATGCTGATGAACACCAATATGAAAATTAAACCAGTATTTTTATATTCTGTGGAGAGAGGTGTTAGAAATGTATAAACAATTTGTATCACACTAGGAAAATAAATTGCTTCACTATGGTAAGAGTAATATTTGCCACAAACTGGAGAATAAATCTGTGACTCCTGCTATTCTAACCTTTCACTTCCATTTCAAGAATACTACAATGAGACATAAGACCAGTGGAAAACTTTGGCTCTTCCAATGGCAGTTACTCAAACCGAGACAGAAACAGCACTGGCAAAGAAAAAGTGGGCTGTCCTGGAGATAAGCCTATCTCAGGTTGAGCCTCAATACCTGATATTACTAGTACCTTCTGATGCCCAAGTCCTAAGATGAGATTATGTGCTAACACCTGCAAGGAAATCATGGGTTCCACATTTTTGGTGGTGGTTATTGAGCATCAATATCCTTCTAATCACCTGAACTAGAAGCTTGGACTATTTTAATTCTTGAATCCCCAGTGGACTTGCCACAAAGTCCTTTTGCCTCAACCTATCTGTTCGACTTTCACCATGACAGGATCAGATCCTCGTTATTCCTTCCTTGACGTTTGTAATGCCTCTCATTAATGTCCTCCTTTCTCTCCAGACCCTGATCCATCCTTCATGCTGCTGTAAGAATTATTACTCCAAGGGCACAAATATGGCTATCTCATCTTATTTTTTGATGTAAATAAATGCACAGTATCAATAAAAACCAAATCCGATTTTCATAGCATGATCTTCCAGGGCCTAACCATTGGGTTTCCTTCCTGGATACATCTCTCACCATATCCCTCTATCTCCAACCTCACAGTCACATTACACCTGACTGCTTGTCACACTCCAAACAGACTATTCATTTTTCCTATGCTACAATGTCATCCCCTAGATGCCTGCTCAACTTGTGCTCAAGCTACAAGACCCCAATACAAGATCCCAAATCCAGGTTACTTTATTCATGAAATCTCTTACGTTACCAGCAGTCCTGATAATGATAACTAACCAAAATAGGCTCTTGTTATGTGCCATGCTCTATTCTAAGCTTTTTTATGGGTAGTATTCTGTTCAATTTTTACAACCCCTTGGTTTCTAATTGTATGAAATGGAGAAAAATCATAAAACTTCTCTGAATCTCAGCATTCCAGTCTGCAAAATGGGAATACCAGTGTATAATTTCATAGTGGTTTTGAAGATGGTTGAATTAATGAATGTGAATCATTGTCTCTTGTCAAGTAGCCAATACAAGTGTCTGGCACACAGAAAGGGCTTGAGAAAGGGTAGCTAAACTTTCTATCCAAGTTCCTCCCTAAACCTACCCACCTCACACAACTATTCATTGGGAAAGTTTTATAACTCAATTCTTAAAGAATAGCTTTCCTAAAAGTGCTTCTACTCAAAGCCAGGTTGGTAGTGCAAGTATTGGGATTAATTAAGTTGGAGTTTGGGCTTCAAAGAACCATGAGTTCAAGATTTTCAAAAGTTAAAAAGAAGGCCATCAAATCACTGCCACAACTGGCAATATTTGAAGTGTAAAACAAATTTTGAGTACTTAAAAGAAATTCCTTTAGTTCAACTCATTTAACTCTTACTCTATGAAAGGCATGATGGTACTAGCTATATCTGTTCATTAAAAGATCAGTGTGCCTTCTGGATGTATAAGTTCGGTCAGGAAGAACACGTATTCACACCAGACAATACAGTTTGAGGCTCCCTGATAAGACTATCACTCCAATTCAAGTTATAAATCCCTTACAAATGTGGTAAGAAGGTATAGTGAGGTTGCTGGCTCAGACAGAGTATTTGTCTTTCAAAGTCATGAAGGTATTTTCTTGAAAAGAGTAATAGTCTCAATGTGGTAAGCCCTCACATAACAACAAACCCAGGACTCTAATCACAGTTCATAGCTTTCTCTGCTATGCTTTGAAGTGCCCTCCCATGAAACTTGAATCAGAAATGAACTGTAAACAACCCTTTGCAAGGGACATGGGGAGCAGAGAATTGGACGTGCAGGAAATTGAAAAGCAAGAAAAATCTAATCTTGTTTTAAGAAAAGGTTGGTGAAGTGGGGGTGCATATACGTATGTGAGGGGACTCCATGCTGACGTTTTCTTAGTGCTTGACTTTTCCCTTTCTTCCTCCAATGATGTAGAAGATGATGGCAATTTATAAAATATTGTTCAGTTTTGCTCTGTGCCAGGCAGCATGTTTGTCTCAAAGGGAAGAAAAATAACAGTTTGCTCTTATTCCCCAAAGAGAGTTTACACACATATTAAAGGCAGCGTCCTCTGGGTGCTGGTGGTCCACAGCAGTTCTTGCTCTGAGGCTCTTTGTTGCCCCTCGGAGGTCATTTGGTAGAAAGCCTCTTGCCCACTGCTCACCCTGCTCAGTGTCTAGGGGGGAGTTTAACATGGAGCTTTAAAAGATTAATTTTCCCAGCACAAACCCTCTAATGACAAATTCACGACTCTCTCAGAGTTCACAGCTGTCAGTTGGCAGGGTTAAAGCCCCATTTTGAACTTAGGAGGCATAACAACTAAATGCAAGGTTATGGATGATTTAGATCATGCAAATAACCCCATCCCTCATATCTTAGAAAATCTAAGAAATTTTAAGATGGATTGAATATTAGATGATGCTAAGGAATTCTTAATTTTGTTAGGCTTTGGTAATATAACATGGTTTGTCAAGAAACTATTCTTCTTTTTAAAGAGATGTAGGGCTAGTGTGATACGATGCTTGGGTAAGGGCTGCCTGGGTGGCTTATTTGGTTAAGCATCTGACTCTTGATTTTGGCTCAGGTCATGATCTTTGGGTCATAAGCTGGAGCCCTGCATGGGGCTCCATGCTCAGTGTGGAGTCTGCTTGAGATTCTCTCTCTCCCTCTCCCTGTGTTCCTCCCCCTGCTCATACTCTCTCTTTCTCTCTCTCTCAATTAAATAAACAAAATCTTCAAAATACTCTGGGGAAGAAAAAAATAGATGAAGAATTATGCAAAATTTTGATAACTGTTGAGCTTGGGCAATGGGTAGATGGAGGTTCCTTGTACTATTTTCTTGATTTTTAGGTGTATTTGTGTACGAAATTCCTGTGTTGCCATTGATGAAGCTATGACCTTGGGCCAGTCACTTAACCTCTTTGTGTTCTGGTTTCCTCATCAGCAAAGCAGCCATAATAAGAACCCCTCCCTGGCAGGCGTGCTGTGTGGCTTGAACAGGATGCTATGGGTTCGGCCCCCAGCACAGGGCCAGCCAACAGAGCAGGCACTCGATAATTATAGATGATCATTAGTGTTGTGTATGGATGCAGGGTCAGGAAAATATTTTTCCTATCACTTACACTCTCATTGCTGGTTTATTTGAGCTTCCTGTCTGATCCCCAAGTCAGCCTGGCCTTATATTATGAAAAATGAAAATGTACGCAGGCAAATGCTAAAGCTGATGCTTAAATCTAATTGAATATTGCTCTAATGACACATGAACTTTCAGATGATAGAAGTCACCGAGGATTAGTTATTAAGTGATGAGGGTAAAGAGGAGAGAGAATTTTGGAAGGAAAATATACCACAAACAATGTTTGCTGGTTAACACACTTTATATTTAACAAAATAATTTTTTAATAATATAGTCTTTTACACATCAAATATTGTTGCTAGAATCCCCTTTTTACAGTTTAGTGTTTAGTTGTGTTTTTTTTTTCTCACTAGTTTTCAGGCACACCATTTTTCAAAGATTTTAGAAACTGAATCGTTTTAAACAGGCAATAGCTGACAAACAGGATGTTGATCCCTTATTTAAACAAAGCTGTAGTTAAAGCCGAGAACCAAAGACGAGGAGGAATGGGAGACAGAGGGGACAGTGGGGCTGCAAACAAAGCCTTCAAAAGAGAAAAAGAAAATAAAGCAAAACAGATGAGACCAGAACTCTGTTGTTCAGAGTTTGGAAAGAATTTCTCAATGACCTGGGTAGAAGGAAATTGTAAAATGTTTATCGGTTTATGAGAAATTCTGTCACAGTATAGATTCATCTCTCCCTAAAGGGAGAAAAATGTCAGTGCTACAATGTCTTAAAGGAAACAGCTTGTAGTAAAACTCAGAGGAAAAAGAAAACCCAACAACAACAATAAAAAAAAAAATCCCTCTCTCTGGCTGGTAACAGAGACCACAGAGCCGCCTTCATTCAGCAAACTCTCTGAAAAGAGCTTCTTGGTGGATATTACACTCCATTCTAGTAAGTTCTTGCTGCAACTATCACTGTGCCAAGACTTTGATGCAAATTGTTTGAACCCTGGCTCCCCAGTTGCACTCTCTGTTTCCTAAAAAGGACATAGTAACTCCTTAATAATAGATAGGGTACTATGCTACATGGCTCTATTAATGATATTTTCTGGGTTTCAAACCTTATTCCTGTCATTTATTATTATTCTTTCTTTTCAAGAGCGTGGATTTTTTGAAGCTGGCACCAGGCAACCTCAGGGCAAAGAAAGCTCTATAATACATCTCTGTCTAGACACAATCTGAAGTACGGAATGCCTTTACTTTGGAGTGCAGGAGTAAATCATGCAGGATTGTTCATGAATGATTCATGACTGTCTATATGATGTATCCATGGTGGCAACAAAAGGCACCAACCTTGCTGCAAATTGGTGTTCTAAGGGAAGGCGGCGTGATGTTCTTCCTCGGATGGGGCCGGCATGGCCCCATCATACACAAGTGCAGTGTATGTGAGAATTGTCAGGTCCAATGCGTCAACACGTTAATTTTGGAAATGACAACTCTTTCTTGAAGACTGGAAGAGGCTCCAGGGAGGAGAGGCTGACCATTTTAAATGAAAACCCAGTCGATGAAACTAAATAAGTGTGTCTTGAGGGTTGGACCTATGGCAATAGATGCATCAATCCACTGGGAGAAGACTGACCTCGCTCCCTTGGGGCTGCTGATTGCACATGTCCCAAAGGGCTTAGAGGCTCATCAAAGCCACGGGCTCAGCCAGAGCTTACTCAGTATGCCACTCTGGCAGAAACCACCCTGGACTGATTATTCTAAATCATGGATTCTCAAGCAGGCGACATTTTGTCCCCTCCCCACTCCTTGGGGACATTTGGCATGGTCTGGAGACAATCTGTTGTTACAACGAGGGTGTTGCTATTGGCATTTAGTGGATAGAGGCCAACATTGTTGTTAAACATCCTAAAAGATGTGCCGGACAGCCCCCTCCCCGCCGCCCCCCTACAGTGAATCATCTGGCCCAAAACGTCAACAGAATTCAGCTTGAGAAACCTTGTTCTGGAATGCGGCACTCCATGAGAGCTACGACAAAGCCCAGGCTGGGCTGGGAGTGGAAAAGGAAAGAACACCGGGAATGAAGACAACCTTCAAGTTTCCTCAAGGACCCTGCCAGATCTGCGCCAGGGTTTTCAAGACAGGAGAGCAGGATAAGCAACTAACTATGCCATGTGGTTTCAAGAATGGCCAAATATGCACTTGACTAGAGGTGGCATCCAGATACCCTGTGTATTTTATTTGTTTTGTCACTATACGAGCAGCATTACCAGGGCAACCTTGAGACGCTTCAAAGGTTCACTTTAATTGTTCAGTATCTAATATATACATTTTAAAAAATGTTCAACAAATGGAATTGTATTGTGCAAGACTCACTCTACCCTAATCTTTAATTTAAATCAGCACTTGAGGTGGAAAGAGTGTCCTGAATCTGTGTGTTAGACCTAGGGCTGAGTGGTCATTACTAAAACATGGCAAACACAGTCCCAAACCATAAAGACTGCCTGTGGGTACTCCTGGCTTTCAGCCAAATCTGAACTCAAAAGCCAGGAATTTCCAGAAGGATTCAGATTCACAGTGGGGCTACTCACCCTGGTTCTGGTATGGAGAATGCCAGGTGACAGAGTGGGTGTAGAGTGTTGAGTTACAAACCGAACCAAAATTTGGCATCATGAGAAAGTCGGGTGATTAATGCTACAATTGTGAGTTCCTGGCTCCCTTTGGATGCTATAGTCAAGCTCGTGGTGTTCTTCACGTATTAGTTTTTGATTGGCAGTTTCAAGGTTTTGTGTCTGAAATGTGTGGTTTGTAAGAATTAAATTGTGACCTTCTGCATACTGCACCAAGCACCAGCTCCCCGCGCTGCCCCAACAGTGGGTCCAGCTGTATGTACCCCTTGTTTTCTGAGCCCTGCAGGGCGTGTTTCCCCCGAGGGGAGTGATGGGTTGGATGCATTTGCATCTTCCTGGTCAGGAAGGGTCCTCACCCCTGATATTCCTCTACTAAAGCTTATATGACACCACTCCAAACTTAACTGTGCAGTCAAATCTGGCCCCTTAGACTCTAAATATGAAAAAGAAATTCTACAAGAGAAAAATGCCATGGGTGATGATGTACAGAAGAGTAAAAATGAAGCAAGTCGGCGGACGGTGAGCTGGCAGGCTAGAGGTGTCACCAGAGAAGGAGCCCGTAGAAGGCTGTTTCTTCCTTTTAGTTTCAGAAATCCAGTGGTCAAGTCACCATCAAGCATGGATAATTACAAAAGCGGTTTCGATAGCTATATACTATATATATTTTATATAGCAAGAGAGAAAGAGAGAAATTTCCTCTTAGTAAAATATTCACTTTTGTCAACCCTAAAAGGTTTTGCTGGTGACCCTGTTGTAGCTGGCTGGAGTGTGTTTGTTTTGTTTTGTTTTGTTTCAAACATGTGCAGTGTAGAATCCATAGCATCCTCTCCTAAGAACTCCTCCTCGGTTGGGAATTTGTCCTACACAGTCTGCTTGCCTTGGCATTCGCGTTTTGAACACTGAGCAGGCTTCCACCAGTCCCCGTTGTGACAGTGACAGATGTTACATTCATCCACTTTCACTTCAATGCCAGCCGGGATTATTGTCGTTCCTGCAAAGCAGTTTGGACCTGGAACACACATATACGTTGATTAGTTGATTAAATCTCAGAGGCTCCCTTTTTCTCTTCCCTCCCCAACCCCAGTAAAAAAGCCAACCCCCAAAGCCGGGAATGAGTAGGTCAGACTACTTCTCTCCACAGTTTATTACTAAAGTATTTTCTAGCCATCTCCTTTAAATGTAAACCTTCAACCTCTGCTCTTTTGCACACAGCTCATATTCCCTATGTGTATTTTTTTTTTAAAAAAAGATCCAGTGCTCAAAAAATCTTATCTGTTACCGAGTACTTGCAGTTTTCTAAAGTATGATTCTATGGATCAAACTCTATTTGCTTTATCCTCTGGGGTGTAAATGCTGTTGAAGCATCCTCTGAAACTCACGTGGGGGTCTAGCGTGGTCTGCATCAGATGATGGTACCGCATGGCCTGTCCTCTCACTTCCCGTGGAGGGGTAGGTGACAATGAACTCCCTCATTGCCTGGCTTCAGCACCTCCCCAAAGCCCAGTTCCTGGAATCCCCAGCCTGTTTCTTGATAACAATAAATAATTCATGACCAGATGATTTATTCATGTCCCAAACAAGCTTTGTTAGAGGTTCATTTGATTTTTATAAATGGAGCTCCTTTAATCTGCTGGCTATCTATTTTTTTTTTTTTTTAAGAATGACCTAAATGGTTGGCTTTTGAAAGTCATCAGGAATTTTATTTTACTTTTTCAGATTCAGAAAAGCTTTACTGAAAATGTCACCTGCTCAGTATAGATGGATATTTTTAAAGTTCACCAATCTTAGTTTTTCACTTCTCTTTCTCTCCTTTCCCTTACTTTCCCTTCTTTCCAGTCTGCAAATGCCAATATTCGGTATTGGTGATATTATTTCTCAAAATCGAATGGAACAAAAATTGCTTCCCTAGGTGCAGTGGGGTGGTGCAAATTGCTCTTTCTTTGAAACAATTTGGTGTAAGTCTCCGAAGTACACATTTGGATAAAGAGAGGCCACTTTCCATAACCACTACAAAGTAGCATACATCAATATCAGTACACTACTTTCACTTTCCTACTGCTTGATAAGAATTTACTAGATTATCTTTACCACCAAATAAATGAAATCAAGGGTGATTTGTAGTTCCACTTCATAATTGAAATCTTGTATAAAAATGGCAACTATGAAGTTATAATGCATCCACACAAATCTATTTAATATGCGAGGGCTTTAATCATCCATTGTTTTAGAGCTCCCAGACTTCAGTTGTGGATACACTTGCCAGTGGCCTTTGTATCCTATGCCTTTCCTTCATCTGGTGGTCAAACCTCCCAGGGTGTGTACCTGTGCCTTGTTCTCATGGAGAACCAACCAGCAAGAGTAAGAGGTATATAATGGGTCATCACTGGCAATTAAACAGCTAGTAAACTGTCTGCTTTCACCCAGGATGGTGCTTCTCATTATGATGCTATGGTTATAAGCTCCTGGCCATCCTGACTGCGGATTATTTAAGGATCACTGTTTTAGAATTTAAGTCATTGATTGATAGGTTGAACGGTCTTTGGGGCTACACCTCCCTGGGAAGATTCCACATGAAATCATTAATTTGTTCTGGACCCAGAAGAGAGGGAATCTGCAGAGAACTTGGCAAGGAGCCTTTTTCAGAATGTAGTTGGTTGTCTCATGGCTGTTTTTGACAGACCTCTCTCAGCCCAGCCAGTTCTAGGCCAGCCAGGATCTGGACAGAGCCAAACTAGCTTCAGAAATCAAACGCGATGACCACTACCACCTGTTTGCCTGGAGCCACCCCAGAGGAAGCCGTAGTTTCTCTCTCTACCTCCTCACTTCTAATTAACTCTCTTCACCCAACTGTATACTTTTTCCCTTAACAGATGGGGAAAGAAAAAACAAATTGTTTCTAAACAGTGGTTCCAAAACAAAGAAGTCCCTGAAACAGGCAGAATGTGATCTACTGAAGAGTTTTCTCAGTTTCTTGAGGGGATTTGGAAACTTGTCAGCAGAATCTTAAGTGGGTGTGTATGTGTGTAAGCAGGGGCATTCTGCTGACTACAGGGGGCAGGTTCATCTCCATAGCACAATAAGAGAAAAAAGTAGGGAAGGATCTTTGTGAACGATCTCTGACAAGTCACTGTGCATGTCTTGAGAGAGAGATTTTATTAGAGCTCTAATTTTCCTATTTGCTCCTTCCTGCATGTGTTGGTGTCATACTATGATCAGTGTGTATTTGATCAGCCTCTCTAAATCATTTCTTAAGAGCACCTTAGAATTTGCTGCTTTCTCAGCTCAGAAAATATTAATTTATATGGATTGACAGAATGCAAAGAAAGATCCTTTGCACTTTTCCAGGACTGAACAAAGTCACTGCCTATAAATAACATAACCACCTCAATGGCCGACTTGGCGGTGAGAGGTATTTTACAGAATCCAAAATTCCTGTTTGATCTCATTAACAGTAATTTTATTAGCACCCTTCTGAGAATTTCAGGTGTCACTAAAGCCTCAAGTTTTTGGTTAATAGTCTTACCTGCTTAAAAGCAATTTAGATAATTGTCAAGCAGAATGGTTGGCACTATTTAGAAACTGTTCTGGTTTGGTCCTTTCCTCCTTAAGAGTGGTGACAGCAAATGTTACTTGGGCTTCAAGTGTATGAGTGTGCTATATGAGCTTCTTCTTTTATCTATTCTCTTTATTTTCTTTGGGAGATGCTTTCTTTTTGTCTTGGTTTGTGTGGAAGAATAAGTTGCTTAGAAGAGTAAACTCAATGGCAAAAACAACATATCTAGTGAAGAAGACTTGGAGAGATTCCAGAGGGGAACAGTGAAATGATTAAACTGAAGGCTGGCAAAGAGGACTTGTGAGAAAAGGTTAAAGGGGTTGGAATTATTTAATCTTGAGAGAGAAGACAGGAATAACTCAATAACTCTCAGGGAATTAAGGCTTATTATGTGAAGAATAGTCACCAACTGTTCTTTCTTTTGACACCTAAAATAAGAGGAGATGGAGATACATCGATTCTCAAGGAAGTGGAAACACACACACACACACACACACACACAGGGATCGCTCAGAGAAATGAGAAATGAGTAGCTAGCTGTGTGGTGAGATCTCCTCTCTTAGACATCTTTAAGAACACAGGAGGTGTCATCTGTCAGGTATGTTTGAAATTGTCAGCTCCTTAAAAATAAGAACTGAATATCTGTCATTATTCATGGCCCAAGCCTAATACTGTGTTTGGCACATATTAAAATCTCAGTATATCTTTAACTAGATTAAATAGTATGAACTAGCTAGTTATATAATGGAAGCAAAATTATTTCCTGAACTAAAAGATCACACCTTACATATATATCAGGCTTAGTCCTAGTAATGTTGGTATAGAAATATTTGTCAATTAATAGTAACATAACAATAATTTCTTGAGCACTTCATGCCAAGGATATGTCTCATTTAATCTTTCCAATTAGCCATGTAAGGTGCACATTCTTACCCTTAGTGTACCTTACATGGTTTACATGGCTATCTCTGAGCCCCAGAGATAGAAAATAACTTGCCTGAGATCACATGTCTAGTAAGTGGCATCAATGGGATATGAACTCAAATTTCTCTGATCTGTAGAATGCTTTTAATTGTCTGAAAAAGAGGCAGATGCCTAGGAGCTCCTAGGCTTCCATTGCCCAGATCCTGAGCTTCTGATCAGAATTTAGAAGTCCAGTTGGGTTTAGAATTGAGAATGCATGCTGAGTTAAGAAACTTGATGGCTAAATAGAAGTGAGACTGTTTTTCTATAGATCTTTATCAGATTTATTGGTTTTATACTGTGTAATCTTACAGTCTCCAGAAAACAAAATTTAACCACTAAAAGAAATTTCCCATGAAGAAGATGCTTGGATAGCGAGGCTTTGGTTTTCCTTTGGGAAGCAGCAAAATTCCCAGTGGTACTAGAAGTATATCAACTGAGAAGCAGAATGAAAGTGAACTGTGACTCAGGAGTCCTTGTTCAAGTCATGGTTCTGTGATTATCTATGTGACCTTAAGCAAGCACTGTGTAACCCAAATACTAATGGGTCCCCATATGGTCTAGTCTCAGGAAGGATTCATATTTTTGGAAATGCAATAAAACTGGAAAGGCAATTCAAATATTTACTGGGAGTTGGAGCAAGGAGGGAAGAACGAAAAGCAGACTGGGGATACTTATACATAAAAAAAATTTCCATGAAACATAATTTTCTCTATTATTCTGTACTTCTGTAAGTACTTAATTTGCACACTTATACAATAAAAACTGGTTTGTAAACATTTTCTTTTCCATATTGAAATTATTCAAAAGAAATCTTCTAAGGGAGAGCAATATATGAAATATATAAAAGCAGAGCTTCTCCGGTGAGCTTATGAAGCATCTGCATAGAGTATGGGGATCAGAGGGAAAGAAAGCATTTGGAGTGATCTCTTCCAGCTTCAGTAATCGAAGAAACCAGGAGAAAATAGATTCTGTCATATTTGTGGTTGTAAGAACTGAGCAGATTTGCTCAGCCACTAAAGTTCTCTTTTTGGCTAAGCCCTGAAATTTCCTGCGTTAAAGGGTACATAGAAACTACATAGAAAAGGAAGTCTATAGCTACTCTGATCACATCTCCTACAGATCCATGCTTGCTTATGATGTTAAACATCAAATTGGTTGCATGGAGGAACAAATGCATGATCTGAAATAAGGTTGGGAAGGAGAGGATCTCAGAGTTGTGGGAGGTCGTAACAGAGAACTTGACCTATGGGTCCATGGAAAGATTTGTGTGTGGGGGGGGGAGGGGGGAGAGGGGAGGATGTGACTCACTGAGGAAGCAGAAAAAGCCATGGGGTTAGAGTGATGTGTGTAGTAAGAAGTCACTGGGAGAATGGTGGTGTGCTGGAGCTGGTGGCTCATACTGGCTTGCAAGAGCCAATTATTAAGTATTCAGGAATTTTATGATCTTGTTGACATTATTTTGCCAATGGAAAGCCATTGAAGCATTTTAAGTAGGGGTGTGTGTGTGTGTGTGTGCGCGCATCCACCCGCATGTGCATGTATACATGTATAATCATGAAGTAAATCACTGATTCAATAAACTGCACCAGTGTCATTGTATGGTTGGTCCATGGGGCACCCGTGGTTGGACAAGACATGATATGTCTTCATGGAGGCAAGACCTTTGAGATTGCAGACAAAAAGTAGAATGCTCCCAGGCCCTGGCACTGGGTGATGGTAAAAACACATTCCTTTCTCCTTTGCTTTGACACATTAAAAGTATCTGCTAAGATGCTGGGGTAATATTAAATTAGTGTCAGCAATTAACACATTGGCTTAAGTTAATTGATCATATTATTCCTATACAAAGTAAGGCCCTAAGGGAAAATGCTCCAGGAAATGTGCAGTTTGTTCTGGGGGGAAGGAGAAGGGCTGGATTTAATTTCTAGTAAGACAGCTTAGTACGAGTGACCAGGATCATGTGCAATCGGATGGAGATCCTGGGCTGTTTGAGGGAAGAGGAGGATCCTATCAGTCAAACAACAAAACCATGTCTAGATAATTTAAGCTTAAAATACACTAATTAAAGGAAGTTTTATGTAGAGAATATCCAGAATACCAAAAAGAACAAAGCTTGGAGGTAATACAATCAGGAGCAAGGGCCAAACTCATGCTACAGATCTGACCCAGTAAAAGTATACCTTGGGTGCTGATAAAGCAGCTTGCTCTCTCAGTATCACCAACCCAGGACCCTGGATGCTGCTGCTGGAACCATCGGCACAGAGGCCTCTCTTCCTAGTGTTGCCAGAATGGAGACAGTGTCCTATGCATCTTGGATTTACTAGTTTACAGGTCAAAGTCTACAGCAGATGAGCCTGGGGATAGAGGTTAGTCAAGTGCCTGCTCCCCTAGCTGCAAGGGAAACTGGAACACAAATACCTGGTAGTTGTAACTTCTCTGGGGAGAGATAGGCTTTCTTTCTGCCTAGAAGATTCCCCAGTCATAGGAAAGAAGCAGTTGTTTATTTCCGATGCTAAGAAGGATGAGGAGAGATAGTGAGGGCAAACTTCACCCGCATCAGGTTTTTTTCTGGGCTGACTGCCAGTATGCTTGTCTAGCACTCAGAACACAAAATAAATATTCAGACCAAGATTGCTCTAAACCTGAGTGATATAAGTGCTAATAAGACAATGTTTCTGCCTTCAGGAGTTGACAATCTAGTGAGGGTGAATCCAATACAAAGCACAAAAACAAACATGGCCGTTTCAAGTCAGTCCCTGAAGAAAGTAAACAAGATTATGTAGTTGAGGGCCAGACCAAGAGTGGGAAAATTCTTTATAGTTTACAGAGTGTGTTTATATATGTTTTCTTATTTCATATTCACCCTATTGCTGTAAGGTGGTTATCATAAATCCCATTGCATAGGTGAGGGAAGTAAGGCTTGGAGAGATTAAGGGACTTGACAAAAGGCAGAGAACACACAGCAGGAGAGCTTACATTTCAGCTCCCCTATTCTGACCCCTGGCTGACTACTTTCCTTGAGGAGTCTTTCTTTCTGTGTACTGTTATTTCCTCCAATGTCAGTCAGAATCGAAAACTCTCCTGTTCCTGACTCCCAGCTTTCTGTCACAGGGAACTTGGACAAAATCCAGATCCAGGTGACGTGACTGCATTCAGTTAATACTTTTTTGAATTCTTCTTAAGAATTTTCATGAATGGCCTTATTTCTTCCTCACATGAAGTACTATTTTGTTTGTTTTATAAGAGAGTCAATGAGACCTAGAAATGTTTCAAGTGACTTTGAGAAAGCCACACATCTGTTAAGGGATGGAACTGGGATGCACAGCCACATTGCTGTGCTCCATCCCAGAAGTCAGTCTTTTCTGTGAGTAGGAGCTATTTTTCATTTCCTCCAAGTTTTAATAGCATTTGGATGTTGTGGGACATATCAGAGAGAAAAGGCTAGTATATTTAAATTCCTGTTTTTCGTTGGGGGGGCTGGGTAGAAGTGTGTGTGTGTGTGTGTGTAAAGGGGTAAATAGGCAAAAGGGTGAATGTAAAGGGGAAGATCTGGAGCAGAGAAGCAGCCCCTCCAGCAGCTTTATTCAACCTCTTCTCCATAACTGCGAAGTGGGAATTGCTCCCGAGCAGCAGATCTGGCTGAGGAGGCGGTATGGTTCTAGCGATCATCTTGGAGGGCAGCCAGGCTGGCACTGACACATCTCAGTAGGAGATGCCCTGTCCTTGTTGCTTGTCAACCCAGATCCTCTTTACCACCGAGCCTCCTCTTGCCCAGAGACTAGGAAAACCAGGCTGGTCATGACCACTTTATAGATGCTTCTGGATTTTAAATTGGTATGGCGCCCCTGAAAATCCTCCTTCTGACAACAATTTCATATTGCTTAATGGTCCCTTTTTGAGTATTGCAATTTCTGGCCTTGATTTGAAAATTTATTATTGACGCTTGGTGTCTTTTAGAAATTGGTTGTAAATGATCTTCCTGCTGCATAAATGAGGCAGATTCCTATTGTGTGAGGCCATAAACATTCTATATTTCTTTGGCAGGGCATCTAAATCAGCGTTTCAGCAAATAGTAGGCTTGTAGGTCTCAGTCTGTGGATAGAATTGGATTGGATTATGTTCTTCCTTTTAACTGATTTTAATTCTCTGCTTCATGAAGTCTGATAGATGTTATTATGCTATGGAAAAGAAAATAGGCTTTCTGATCAGGTATACACCCATTTCCAACTATTACAATCTTGGAGAAAATGTTTCTTAAGAAAAATAGTAACGGGATCTGATTGCAGTTAAAATTTAAGTGACTGAAACTTCCCCAGTATCATGTCCCAGTAGCCCGGTGAGGCCTGGACAGAGAGCAGTTAGTCACTGAAGGGAGTTTCCAGCCTGGAGAACACAGTGCCTCTCTCTGCCTGCTTTTAGTCACCCAGCCCTACGTTACTTTCCAGCCATTTTGTTAAACCTTAGAACAAAAAGCTTCCTCAGATTAAGGTGGCAAGATTCAGGAAGGATTGTTTTCTCTGAGACTGCCCTAGAGGTGCCTATTAATCATTTTATTTGAAAATTCAATATCGCTGAACTCCCACACAAATTTCAGTGTGAGAG
Organism: Leptonychotes weddellii; assembly: GCF_054177405.1. NCBI lineage: Eukaryota > Metazoa > Chordata > Mammalia > Carnivora > Phocidae > Leptonychotes > Leptonychotes weddellii. The sequence continues at coordinate 20,183,819 of NC_138371.1, forward strand.
CTCCGGAGAGTTTTCTGGCCCTTACGTATGTAAGATTTATAGCCTGGTGCTCCAATTAAGTAAAATGCAAGGAGCAGAGCTGAGAGAGGAAGGATGTGGTAAAGCTACACAATAGGGTAAAGGTTGGCTGCTCTCTCATTTTGGGTGCATCAGCAGGCTGGGGGAATCAGGCTTAGTTCACATCCTGTATTAGTGGGACATACATGTCCAAGCTCACCTTCAGAAGGATGTATGGTCAGAACATGACTTAATTTGCTATTGTATAAGACATTTTATCTGCTCAGTTTTTGCTTCAAATGATGAAATAGTCCTCCTCAATTTTCCAAGCTGCAATAAGACTCCCTCCCCTTGTTAGAGCATTCAGTGGTTTTCAGATAAGTTTCATATTTCTTCTCAGCAGTCCTAAAGTTAGGAGGAACTGAGGTTAGTGTATCCATTTGACAGGTGAGGGCACTGAGGTTCAAAGAGAGAGGAGATGAGGTGATTTACTACTTATTTATTTACCAGGTAAGGAGATTAGGCCTCGAGTCATACCCTCTATGTTTCAATCCCATTTCTGCCATTTACTGGAGGTATGATCTTCAGGGTCCCCAGCTGTAAAGTGGGAACAATACTGAAATGAGTGTACCTATCTTACGGAGATTTTGAAAAAACAAATGAATTAATACATGTAAACTACTTAGAACGGTGCCTGTCACATACTAATACTCAATAAATGTTGCTATTTGTTTATCATGCTAATTATTATTATTACCTGAGTTACAATCTAGGCTACTTTGGGTGGGATATGAATTCCAGGACCTTTGATTGTTAGCCTAATTTAAAAAAAATTAGAACATCAGTGAAGAAATTAATCTTATTAATGCCAAATAATATATATATGCATATATATTTTTTTTTTGCGAAGTAAGTGAGCATACAAAAATAAAATCATTTCTACATAGATTTTCCCCAGGCTTGTGTACTATTTACCAGGAAGTTAGACAGATGAAAAGAACACCTGAATAAAGAGCATCACTGGGGAGAATTAGGAGAGATCTATTAGTTTGAGCGAGCTGTTGACTGTGGAAGGATTCATTAGAAAAATGATTTAAAATGGTCTGTTTGGACTGCTAATGATAACTGGTTTTGTTTGTTGGAAAGAAAGGACCCGGATATGGTGGGAGAAAGTCTAAGTTAAAGGATAACAAAGATCGCATGGTAAAAGACTGAGTAGGCAATGATATCTATATATATATCTATATATATCTAAATAGCCGAATTATCTCACTGTCCTTCCATCTGTCTATCATCTATTCAATCTTTTACAGCATTTTTCTTAAAAACAAAAACAAGATAAGTATAAATGCCTGCTAATAATGGACATATTGAATAAATTATGTGAGCTGCTCCATATTCCTTAGTGGCCATTAAAAAGAATGAATTACAACCTCCAGCTGATTTACAGAGATTTTCTTGAGTTCTTTTTGAATAAGAAAGGCATTATACAGAGAGGTGGATACAATATAATCCTATTTTAATAAAACAAACGTAGATAAACAAACTTCTGTTTGTATGTTGGTATAGGATTATATGCAAATAGAGGAAAAATAAAGAAGTACCAATACTACATTGTTAACATGGATTATCTTGCTAGAGGCAGGGATTGCTGATGGGGGAGGAGATGTCTAAGACAAAGAGGCAGGAGAAAAGCAAGTGCATCATGATCTGTGCAAGTGCATCATGGTTTTATGTATAAAAACAGAGAATTCTTACATTGACATTGCATTTTAAAATCAATGTGTACATTTAATGATGTAATGGTTCTTTTTTTCCTCTTAAAACCTGTTATAAATTGATAATGCAACAGACAGGCCCATTTAGAGGTTAAGAAATGTAGTGAAAGTCATAAAAAGGGGTAGACCAAGCAGAACTCTCAATATTCATTTTCTTGAATCTAAAAGTTTTATGGCTGTGCTGTTTATTACAGTAGCCACTAGCCATGTGTGCCTAGGGGACACTGGAAATGTGGCTAGTCCAAAGTGAGATGTGCTGAAAGTGTAAGAAATAATCAGATTTCAAAGATTTAATATGTCTTTGAACATAAGAAAAAAAACAAGTAAAATAGCTCATTAATATTTACTATGTTGATTACCTGTTGGATGAAAATATTTGGGGGTATATTGAGTTCAATAAAATATATTATTAAAATTCATCCCTTTTTTACTTTTCTAAAGTGGCTAATTAAAAAAAATTAAAGTTGTTTAAATTTAAAATTAAATTTAGAAAACCTAAAATGACATGTGTGGCTTTCATGATATTTCTATTAGTACCAGCATTGAGGAATTACAAGAGGATCACAAGGTGTTAGTAATGGCCCAAAGGAAACTATCATTTACATAAATCTGGTAGGAAAGAATGCTAGGTGTTGTGGAAAAGGGTATATTTTCAGGATAAGGATTCTCAGTGTGGGTCCTTGATCATCAGCATCATTGGGGACATCTTTGAAATGCAAATTCTCCAGCCATGCCAGATGCCAGGCTGAATCAGAACCTCTGCCTATGGAACCCACAGTCTGTGTTTTAACAAACATTTCAGGTGATTTTGATGCAGGCTAACATTTGAGAACCACTACGTTAGAATAAGGGAGACCTTGGATAAAAACCTTACTATTGGGCACCAGGAAGATAGCATAATTAGTCTGAATTTTAGAAGATGCCTCAAAATAGACTGAGCTCATCCTAAAAGCAATGAATTCATCACGCTACAAGAACATAGGCTTTTAGCCATGGGGTCATTCCTGAGGAGAAATTTTGAGCAAGTAAATGGTGGTTAAATGGTTCAATTACTTTCAAGTTTCAGCACAGCCTCTGAGCTGTCATTATCGTGTTTCTTTGATAAGTATGATTTTTACCCACATGACAGCTTTGAGAATCAAAGAATCGTGTGTGAAACTTGGCATTTGGAACCATTTTGGATGCTTTAATGACCTCACTTTCCAAAAAAAAACAAGTTGGTTATCACTGGAAAGAAAATAGTATATATTTATCTTTGGGATAGAAACAGGTTAGAAAAGCTTGTATTACTCAGTTTTGTCCAACTTTCATATAAAAGAATAAAATTTCTTTTATAAAACAAACTTTCTACTTCTGACAGCTAATTTAGTATCTTTGAAAATCACAAACCTATTTTCATTTCCTTAAAATAATATGCTTGAGTGAACACACTAAAATGGAAGTCACACCCTTGTTGGGGAGAGGGGCATAAGACAGTGGGGGGGGTATGCTTATCAACAAAGTGAGCATCACAACACACACACACACACACACCACATTTCATAATGGAAGTAAAGAGAAAACTTTCCATTTTCATTCTCTATGTTTGAAGACACAAAATGCCTTGCAACTGGAAAAAAAGATGATGGGCAGATTATTTCATTATTGGGTTATATGACCAAAGATGCCCGACTGACATTTCCATGATTTTCAAAGCAATGTATTATTAGACATGCCACGGGTAAATGAAGTAACAAAGTGACATTTTCTTTAATGTCCATCTAGATAGCTAATAACTATGACACAGAAATGATGACAAGATTAGTAAAAATAAATAGTATAATGAGAGTCTAGTCTGGAAACATTTTAGTCTAGAAATATAATGTCCACCAGATAGACATTTCCTTCTTATATGCATATAGCATGAGTAGATCTTGAATATAAATAATGGGATAAAGCTTATGAAAAAATGAAGTGAAGAGTACACCTACTAGGGGGATTTAATCTAGTCTAGGAGTCAGAGAAGTGTGCCTTAAGGAGGTGATGGGTGATAATGGGAGGAAGGGACAAAGGAGTGACACATGAACAGCTCCTAAGTGCAATAAAAGCTTGGCGCATAGGGAAGCATTTGAGATTCTGCAGAGAATCAATGAGAGGGAGGATCAAGGAAAAAAATAGAGACATAGGTAGGAGCTAGTTCTTAGTGTGTTTTTTTTTTTTTTTGAACTATATTTTGGATTTTGGATTGCGTCTAAAGGGCAATCAAAACCATGACATCATCAGATTTACTTTTTAAATAGTATACACTGGCTTCAATGTGGATAATGAGTTGAGCAGAGGTGAGGGCCCTGTTGCAGAAAGTAGACCAATTTAATCAGTTCTTGAATTAGTCCAGGCAAAGAGAATCGTGCTCTAGACTAGGGTGGTGGCCCTGGCAATAGAGAGCAAAGAGTGAATTTGAGCAGTATTTAGGAGATGGAATCAACATGATTTGGTGGTAGACCAAATGCATGAAATAAAGTAGAAGATGATTTAAGTAAGGATACAGAATGCTGATGAACAAACAGAATTTGGGGGAAGGGCAAAGAGAATGTAGTCAATGTTAGGAAATTTGAGCTTATGTACACATGAATCATCTAAGTGGAGATGAATAGCAGAACAGAACTGACTGTGCTGGGCAGAGAGAGTTGGGGGTGTCTGGTAAATGAATGGTAATTGAAGCCAGGGGAGTAGCCATGGTTTCCCTGGAAACCTCATGGTGTAGCACAAGAAGAGAGTCGAGGGCATCATCATCATTTAAGGAGCAGACAGAGGAGTTGGAGCCAACCAAGGTGACTTACGAAGTCTTCAAAGAAGAAGGAGAAAAAATAGCGGTACATGTTATCAAAGAAGCAAAGGAAAGGACATGTTTCTGGTAGGATAGGTGACAGCAGCGTCAACTGCAGTGGAGAGGACAGCTGATATGTGGGCAGAGACAAGGTTATTGGTGACTCACAAGAGCAACTTCTGTGGAGTAGTGAAGGCCAAAGTCAGGCCAACGAAGATTGGAGGAATGGGTGGGCGAGAAGGGGGATATAGACACGGAGTCCAGCCAGTAGCTCTGTGAGGCCGGGGTTTAAGATGAGTGAGATAAACATGTTTAAATGGTGGTGGAGAAGAAACGGGGTGGGGGGGAGAGGTTGAATATAAAAAATCAGGGTCAGAGGGGTGGGAAGAATCCTTGATAGAGCAGAATCTCTGAGAATGCCAGAGAGTATGGAATTCTGTCTTAGATAGCAGATGGGGAACCTCTTCCATGGTAATAGGCAATAAGAGGCTGAAGGAGTTTCTGTGATAATTTCTATTTCCTCTAGGAAGTAGGAGGGGGCACTAATCTACTGAGTGGAGGGAGAAGGTGAGGAAATAAGGATTGAGGCAGTCTTTGGGGAGAAAGAGAAGACTGACTAGGGAAGCATAACGGAATTGTTGAACAGTTGGAAGGTCCAGAAGAGGATGGTGACCGCATGTAATGGTACCAATTTGATTGTGTAATCATCCCCACTGGACCACGCCAATATCGAGGAAGAGTGCCCCAGGCAGGCAGTCAACCCTGAATACCCCTGTGACCTTGGGCAAGTCACTGATTCTCTCTGTGCCTCTGTTTCCTCATCTGTGAATTGGGAGCAGTAGGAGTACCCACTCTTAGGATTGTTGTGATTATTAAGTGAGTTAATACCCACAAAGTACTGAGAATAGTTAGCATATTGTATGCACCCTGGAAGTGTTAGCTATTCTCCAGCTTTGGGGTCTGGGCAGGCATGTGAGGACAGGAGCAAGGAGAAGGGATTTATTAACAAGAGGGTGGTTGAAATTGTAGACAAAGGTATTAAGCTGGAGAACGAAGGGAGTGAAGCTTATTCCCAAAATAACTAGGTTATTTTGTATTTACTGGAAGTCCTTCTGGTATAGATTCCTGGCCTAAAATTATAGTAGGCTAGTTTTGCTGACAGAATTATAGTGTTGATGGAAAGTGAAATAACGTTATCTGAGATTTGTCATTTCAGGTTCTAAACTATACTTTGTGGTATCCAATGCATAAGGGATTTACATTAAGAAGATTGTTGTGTTGTTATTGTCATTGTTTTAGGAGAACTTTAGCTTGAAGCACATCCTGTGTGTCACATTTCATGCTCTGAACTCCTATGAAATGAGAAAGTTCTTAAAAAGAGAGAAAAAAAATCATAAGCAATATTAAGGGAATTCCCCTCAAGTTAAGGCAATTTTATTTAAAGGCTATAAATTTGCCAGCTGTTTATGTTCTTTTCCTTGAGGTCCACAATGCAATTTAAACCAGAAAAACAATCAGTTTGGCCCAAGCTTGAATTGCTGCAGAATAAACAACCTCCAAAACTGAACTTTAGAAGGAACTCTCTGCATTGCTGATGTACTGAGACACTCAGGGGTGCAATTTTGTCTCCAAGAGTACATTTTGTATGGTCATTCAGATCATGCTTGAGACCCTGGCCTTTTATCATAAACATAAAGGGACTTTAGACACCAATAATTATTTCCAGGTAGGAAAATTATTGAGGTTTTATATGGAAAAAATATTACCGAAGAGCCCATCGAGCTCTCTGAAAATAGGAAAATAGTTTCATGCACTAACAAGCAAATAAATAAAATACAATTATAGACTTAAGACCTGCCTGCCACCGCCCTACCCCCTGCCACTGGGAGTCTAGAAATCTTGATTTTATTCTTGCCTGTGCAAGTGATTTTTCCTTGAATTTAGGGGAAACATTTAGAAGTGGGGAGGGTGGAGAGAAGAAGGATCCAGATAGTCCATGTTAGGTGCAAATATTGCCAGTCTTATCTCAAAGATATCCCCAAATCTGCTGCCTTCCCAGGAATTGCCAATGGCCAGATATCAGTTATTAAGGATAGTTTATTTATTCATTTTTTCAAAAGTATTTGTTGAAGGCCACGTACAAATTGCTAGGGATACAGTGATAATAAGACCAATTCCCATAAACTCTCAAAGAGCTTACACTTCAGCAGAAGTGAGGTGAGTACACAGAAATAGGATGTTATGGGACCTAATCAAAACTGAGGACAAGAACGGCTTCCTGGAAGATGTGAAAACTGAATTGATCTTGTGGCATGACTGGGAACTATTCTGGTGAAGAATCAGGGTGGCAGTGGTGGATAGGAAAGGATAGTCTAAGGTAAGTTAGTGGAATGAGCAAGAAGGGGTTATGATTCATTGAAAAAAAAATTGTAAGGAATTCCATGTAGCTGAGGCTTAGGGTCCCAGGAAGGGTATAGATCCCAGCAGGGAGTCTGCTTCTCCCTCTCCTGCTCCCTGCTTATGCTCTCTCTCTCACACACAATAAATAAATAAATAAATTCTCTCTCTCTCTCTCTTTTTTAAGATTTTATTTATTTGATAGAGACACAGCAAGAGAGGGAACACAAGCAGGGGGAGTGGGAGAGGGAGAAGCAGGCTTCCGCCGACCAGGGAGCCCGATGTGGGGCTCGATCCCAGGACCCTGGGATCATGACCTGAGCCGAAGTAAATACGTAACGAATGAGCCACCCAGGCACCCCTAAATAAATAAATTCTTTAAAAAAAAAAAAGAAATGAGAAAGACCCACAACAAACCAGTGGCAATAGGAATGGAGAAGAGAGGACAAGCCAGGGTGTTACTAAAGAAAGTAGAATTGATACAATATGGATGTGAGTAGTATGGAAGAGGAAATAAAATGTTTATAGTTCTTGCTGATGTGGGGATAGTAGGTGGTATCTTTCACTGAGAGAAGTAAGGCAGGATAGGTAAGTTTAGGGGAAAGGTCCAGAGTTCAGTTCTAGAATACTGAGTTTTAAATGTCTTTGCTAATAATAAAGTCAGAGTAAGTAGTGGGATATAAAGGTTGAGATATCAAGGGAGATATTTGAACTGGAAGCATCAATTCAGAAGTTTTCAAGATATAAATGGTGATTGAATCAGTGGAAGTGGCCTCTTAGGAAGAGAGAGAATAAATAATGGGAAGGTTACTATTGGCGGAACCCCAGGGAACTAACATTTAAGTCACGAGTAAAGGAATGGAAGCCTGAGAAGAGGACTGGGAATGAATGGCTTAAGGGGTGATGTAAGAAGATGTATTGGAAGTCAATAGAGAAAAAGGTTTCAATAAGGAGTCAAATGCTACTGGGATGTGGAATGAAATGAATTGAATGTATACGTTGTGTTTAGTAACCAGCAGGTCCTGGATGACCCAGGGCAAAGCAACTTCCATGTCCTTGTGGGGAGGAAGCTGGATGTAAGAGGGGTTAAAAGTGACGTCTGAGGAAAAAATACAGAGACTACATGTTCAGGAAGCCTGGTTTTGAAGAGAAGTTGAGATGTGGGTCATGTGACAAGAGGAAGAACTTCTTGAGCTGGAATGTATTCATTCAATTTGAAGACTTTTATTTTTGATTTTTATTTTTTTAGGATCAGGGAGATGTACCTGTCTATAGGCTGAGAGGAAAGAATCCATGGTGAAGGGAAGGTTGCATGTTTGGAGAAAAGGAAGTGGTGTAGGGAATGAGTTCTAAGAATTGCTAATCAAAGTGGCATGGGTTTTATCATAAATGGGTGTTGAATTTCATCAAATGCTTTTTTTTTTTTTTTTGCATCTATTGAGCTGCAACAACACAGATGGATATAGAGGGAATTATGCTAAGTGAAATAAGTCAGAGAAAGACAAACACCTCATACTTATATGTGCAATCTAAACAACAAACCAAAACAAAACAAAACAAAATTCAGAAACAGACTCATAAATACATAGAACAACGTGGTGATTGCCAGAAGGAGTGGAGTGGGGGAATGGGTGATGTAGGTGAAGGGGAGTAAGAGGTACAAATTTGCAGTCATAAAATAAAGAAGTCACAGGGATGTAAAGTACAGCACAGGGACTATAGTCAATAATATTGCAATAAGTTTGTATGGTGATAGATAGTAACTAGACTTATCGTGGTGATCATTTCGTAATGTATGTAAATGTCAAGTCACTATGTGGTACACCTGAAAATAATCTATTGGATGTCAACTACACTTCAATAAAATAAAATAAAATTAAATTAAAATAAAATAAAATAAATAAAATAAAATAAAATAAAATGCCATGATCTCAGGGCCAGCCGCAGGGGCATCACCGGGGAGCTTGTTAGAAATGAGAAATGTCAGGCCCCAGCCAGACTTCCTAAACCAGAATCTGCTTTTCAAGGAGGAAGGAAATTCTCCTGAGATATGGAGATAAGGACTATAAGATGTGAAGAGAAGGACAGGTACATTTCTTAATGTTGTCAGGGGAGTGAAAATGATGCCATTTTGCTGAGAAGGAATGAAGTGGTCTACTGAGGTTGAGAGGGAGTTGGGGACATGTGGTCCAAGAGAGCCAGCTCCCAAGATCTGAATGTGTAGCACGGAAAGCTTGATTGAGAGAGAAACCTAGGAGTCTATTGTCATATGTAACTAAATGTTTGTGTGAAAGTTTCCACCAGCCTAGGGGCTGGTATTGGAGGAGGCGGACACTTAGGTTGATGTTGTTTGAGGTTTTGCTAGGCAAGTGGAAGTCGACAGGAAAGAGGGTGAATTAATGAGCCATGAGGTCTAGGTTGGAAAGAGAAATCAATAAAAATCAATGGGAACTGATAGATTGGGAGGAATTGTAGGTCCATCACAGTCATGAAGAGAAATGAGAAATATTAACACTGGCAGCAACAGTGGCTGCTTGTCCAAAAAAGAGAGATTCCTTCTCACCGCACAGTTTTTTGTATGTTTTACAAATAACCCCTCTAAAACATTTGTTCTCTCCCTGCCCTGGTTACCTATTCAACCAGAGCCTGAGGCTGTTCCGGGTCCTGAAACTGTCTACTAATATAGCTTCCTCACTATGAAATCTACTACAACTTCTCAGTTCTTTAAATGAGAATAAGAAGACTTGTAAAATCTGACTGAGGATTTTTAAAGACCAGAATGATGTTCTTTCCTGTCTTGAATGCCCTTTATTTTTTTTATAACCATTTGCGAAATTTATACTCAGAGCATGTTATAAATGCTACACTGATTCTCCCCCCGCAAATGTTCTTTCTTTAACTTTTGAACCTCAAAGCACTTTGTTCCTCCTTTATGACACTATTAAATTATATATATATATATATTTCTTTTAACATAGTTGAACAGTTTTATCCCTTCTAAGAGATGGTAAGATCTTGAATAGCAGGAGCTGCCTTGCTAATTTTTGTTGCTGTGCTTGGCAAGGAGGAGGTTTTGTAGCTGAGTCACAGGGTTCAAGAATGGGGTGAGAGGGCCAGAAAGATAATACTAGAGGGCTGGTGGAAGATTATGGAAGGTGTTTTGTATCAAAATTAGAGGTTTGTATTTTTAACCTCTAAATTGGGGAGCCCCTGGGATGCCTGGGTGCCTCAGTCAGTTAAGCGTTATGATCCCAGGGTCGGTCCTGGGATGGAGTCCCACGTCCGGCTTCCTGCTCAGTGGGGAAACTGCTTCTCCCTCTGCCTCCACTCCCCCTGCTTGTGTGCTCTCTCTCTCTGACAAATAAATAAAATCTTAAAAAAAATAAAATGGGGAGCCACTAAAAAGTTTCAAGTAGGGAAGTGATGTAACATTAATGTTTCTTTTTTTTTTTTTTTTAAGATTTTATTTATTTATTTGACAGAGAGAGAATGAGAGAGAGAGCACATGAGAGTGGGGAGGGTCAGAGGGAGAAGCAGACTCCCTTGCCGAGCAGGGAGCCCGATGCGGGACTCAATCCAGGGACTCCAGGATCATGACCTGAGCCGAAGGCAGTCGCTTAACCAACTGAGCCACCCAGGTGCCCCAACATTAATGTTTCTGAGAGCTCACCCTATTGAGAGGACGGAGGACTGAGCAGAGGTGTGTAAGATGAGAGACAAGGGTGAGTTAGAGAACTATTGAGATTGTCCAGGGGAGGCACAAGAGTTTGAGACAAGGTGTAACATTGAGTCTGAACAGGAAAACTCTCATTTAATACATTGTGGGATTTAATGACCATGGATGGAGGGAATGAAGCAGAGGAAGAAGCCTGGAGCTCATCCCTGGTTTCTGGATTTGGTGACACAAGTCATGCCATTTCCTAAGATGGACAGGGAGAAAATCAGGTTCAGGCAAGAGGGAAGGGGATGGTGAGATGTGGATGGGGGAGGGGACTGATGAGTTCAGTTTTTTTTTTTAAGATTTTTTTTATTTATTTGACAGAGAGAGACACAGCGAGAGAGAGAACACAAGCAGGGGATGTGGGAGAGGGAAAAGCAGGCTTCCCGCTGAGCAGGGAGCCCGATGCGGGGCTCGATCCCAGGACCCTGAGATGATGACCTGAGCCGGAGGCAGACGCTCAACGACTGAGCCACCCAGGTGCCCTGATGAGTTCAGTTTTTGATATTTTAAAATGTTTTATTTGTGGTAATAAATGCTGGCTGAATACATTAGGAAAAAAACGAATGAGAGACTGTGTTTTGAACTTTAAAGACGAGCCAAGGTTGAAATGGAAACATATTATTAAAAAATATTTACATTTATTTCCCCAAGTGGAATTTATAAACCACTCCTACTGCCAAGTCTGTGGTGGGGAAGCAAAACATCTGGTTGAAATTCCACTGACCTTTAGATACACCCAAGTTTTCATATGATGCTCATTTTCATTCCAAATGGCAGAGCACAGCCCTAGGGACGGGACTTTCTGGAGCGTTTGAGCAATAAAGAGAATTTGTGCAACACTTGCATTTCACATGCGGATTTTCAAGCCAGCTCAGTTTTAAACACTGAGTTAGGCACTTTTTCAACATTTGCCTATCTGAGTTTGTCTCTTCTTTGCATCAGAGTTTGCAGAGTGATCACAAAAGATATTAAGAAGCAAAGTCTTTGATCTGATCAGTGTTTTTCTCTGAGCCTTAACAGAGTTATCTAGAGAGGGCAGTAACAGGGCATCAGGGATGTTATGCATAGAAATCTAGAAGGAAGGGCCAAGAAATGTACCCTCTAATTCTACATGGACTTCCATCTTTTATAACATAAATATATGGATGGACCAACTCCCTAACACAGCTTGTTTGCTGCATCAACATAGCTTCATGTTGTCCTAATTGCTTCTTTTTATCTGTGATTCTCCAATGCTTTAGAGGGGGAAATAATGTCCCCAATAGGAAGAAGTGTTGCTTGTGTGTCTTTTTTGGTATGTCACCTGTGGTAGGCTGAATAATGGCCTCCCTACAGTGTCCACCTCCTAATCCCCTGGAACCTGTGAATATGTTACCTTAGGTAGTCAAAGGGAGTTTGCAGATGTGATTCAGTTTAAGGACTTTGAGATGGCGAGATTATTGTGGATTATCCATGTGGGCCCAGTGTCATCACAAGTATCCTTATAAGAGGCAGGCAAGGGAATAAGAGTCTGTAGGAGGAGATGTGAAGGAAGAAAGAGGTTGCAGTGATGAGAGAAAGGGGTCATGATGGACCAACACCAGTGGCCTCTAGAAGCTGGGACATGCAAGGAAACAGAGTCTCTCTGGAAGCCTCTAGAAGGAATACAGTAGAGCCCTGCCTTCATCTTGATTTTTGTCTTCCGACCTCCAGAACTGTACAAGAATGCATTTTTATTGTGTAAGCCAGAAAGCTCCCTACAGAAATGATAGGAAACTGAAACACCACCCCTTGAGTCAACTTGTAGATGATGCTAAAGCAGGAAGGGTAAATTTAGACATAAAGTAGAATTTCCCAATGGGAACTTTCAAAGAATTTCAAAAGAAATTTTGAAGAATTTCAAGAGAATTTCAAACTATGTAATGATTACTAATGCTGTTATTAGTGCTTTTAAAAAGAATCTCTGGAAGATTAAAGGTCTGGTCCAGCCTAAACACAGAAGGTCAAAAAAGTTGCCCACTGTAAGCTGATCATTTTCATGGTAGCCACTTGATAAATTATCTATGTTAACAACTTGGTTGGATTTGACCGGAGCATTTGTGCCCTTAGCAGCTTTATGCATATTAAAAAAAAAGAGAGAGAGAGAAAGAGACTCCTTTAATGCTATCAGAATGACACCTTGAGCCACTGGATTTGGTTGAATTCCCTGCTCAGATTTGAATTTGTAGGCAGCATTTTAGAGTATTTATATCCTGCAGGGAGAACACAAAAATTTATTTATGAATTGTAAGTCTTGGCTTGCACTGTTCATTTTCAGAAATCAAAAGTACATCATCTCTGCCAACATGAAGTTTTTTTTAAATGCCCATGCAGATCCTAGAGAATATTGGCGTAAATTTTATTTTTAATTGTGTAAATGTTTTATGCTTGTAAATTGCACACCTCGTGTTGTCAAAGCTGTGATGGAACACCTCTAACACAAGGAGCGACGGTGAGTCACATGGCTCTGCAGAACTAACAAGAGCTCTCAGTAGTGTGATAGTGCGAGTGACTAATCCCGCTCCTAGTCTACTACTGGCAAAGAGCCCCAGAGAGAGAAACGTCCATGAGTCATACGATTTTTGTAGATTTAATAACAACCCTAGAATTACATTGGCATTGCCTCCAATTGAGAAGACATTTGAAGAAGGCAGAATTCACATTAACTGGTGTAACTCAGTGTGAAACCTAAATCAATGAAAGAAGCTGGAAGAAATAAACTCCCATGCATACAGAAGAGGAAGATCTTCCTGTATTCATGGATTCACTCTACAAGCTCTGCCTAGTGCCTACTGTATACTACGTATACAGTATACGTATACTGTATACTACGTATACAAAAGCTGTGCTTTTGCAGGACAGAATGCCTTGCTTCCACCTCTTAATTAGTATGGGAGAATGGTTGTACTCAGCTGGGAATGAATGAGGTCTTGGCAAGACTGTTCCACTGAAACCCAGGGGCTAGAGATCAGGCTTCGCTTATTTGCGTCTCATGGAATCTCTACACGTTCAGGTATCTGTGACATTGAATGCACCTGAATACTTTAATAATTAAGCCCTGTTACCAGGGAGAAAGCTAGATAGAATTTTGCTGTTTTGTGCTGTGATGGTCTTCAGTGACTGCTGCCCAATTGATCTTCTACCCCTCAGTAACCTGAATGTTGAGGCCAGTATTTATTATCTAAGAAATTAATTGTAGCATTTATTTTTAAAGAGCACCAGGAACACAGATGTTAGCAGTCACAGACCACTTGGTGAAAAGTGTTTGAATATCTCATGCTTTTGTTTCTAGTATATTTTACCTTGCCCCAGTATGTGTAAAACTTTCTCCACCTCACTCCGGGCTGTATGCATCTACACCTACCTGTTTTGTTCTACTCTGGCTTCTAGTCATCTTTGCTTTAATTCTAGTGTCGATTCAAGGATTTTAGGAGGGTGTATAGACAAAAGCTTGCAGATATAATCCCAAGAAGTCTATTAGAATTTACTCAAGCCCCCTGCCCATTGTTGGTTATATGGTGGCATTCAAGGGGGCCTTTGGATTCTGATTAACAAAATGCCACCAGTTTGAGCTGACCATCCTCCCCATCCTTCCACCCCTTAGGGCCTTCCCTGCACTGTGCTCTGTATCTCTATTATGGAATCTGGCATCGAAAGGCATTTACTTACCATTTCAATGCTGGACTTTGAACACCACAAAGGCACTCAGCTCAGTGTGTAGTAGGAATTCAGTGAATAATTGTAGTGTTGATTTAACAGTACTCTTAAAAGTAGATTTTGCCTCTGGTATTAAAATTTGGGTGTCACCCTCCTTGGGATTCCCTCTGTGACACTTGGTTTTGGCATAGGATCACCTGAACACGCCAACTACCAACACCAAGAACACTGAATGTTACAAACCATGGAAGTGGCTGAGTGAGTAGGATTCTCGTTGGTTGAGTTAGTAAGGTTCTCACTCAGCCACTTCCGTGGTTTGTAGCATCCAGTGTTCTTGGTGTTTGCTAAAAATGATGTTCATAAAAACTGGAACTTCAGGATGGAAGCATGATATTCATTTCAAATACAGAAACATTATAAATCATATGACAGGGTTTCTAAACAATGCATGCATTTTTCTGTTGTTGTTAAAAACCAGATATTTGCAATAATTACTTGGCCTGCCTCTGAACATTATACTTCATTTTTTATGAGACTTAATCACTGACAATGAGGACAACTGCTGCATAGAAGTGCAGTATTACTCCTACTGTGGCCATTTCTAGAATAAAACAGAGCTTTTGCATGCTCCCCACTAGAGCATTATTGAGAAAGGAAGGAAAACATTAGAACTCCAAAGAATCTAGGAGAAGCTAAAAGAGACAGCAAAGAAGATCTAGGGAGCATTTGGCTGAAAGAAAATTAACACAATGAACATATGGTAATCAAACTGAGATTTTATACATCTTAGCAGCTTTGTGCCAAGTACCACAGCAATTCCTCCTCACTGCTTAGTAAATTGGGCCTAACTGTAAGAGGAAATGAAAGATCCAACACTAGAGGAAGTAGAAATCATTTAGGCTTAGCTCACTAGACTGTTTTAGGGGCAGTTAATTTCCTAGAGCTATGCTCAGCTCGTCCCCGCCCCCCCCATTTGTACAAATTACCTCCCTCACTTAACCCTAAGAATGCTAATATACGTGCTCAGGCGTGGAATCGCCAGTCAAAGCCAGAAGTGAGTCAACAGGGTTGGAGAAGGAAGTGACAGGAGGGTGGCTATAGAAATGGCCTTCAGGAGGGGAATTATTTTTGGTGAGCATCCCTCAGTTTTGCTAGATCCAGCATAAAAAAAAATTTGAACCAGTTGATGCTGAATGATGAAATAATTTCATGGATTTTATTTTCCCTTAAGGTGTGGGAGTAAGCAAAATCAGGCATTTCTTCAAATTGCATGGTGAAGACTAGTGGGATATCACAGTTGTCTTTGTGGTCAGATTCTTGGAACACAGTCACCAAGGATGTTCATGGAATTTCTTGGTTTCCCTGATAATCTTACCAAGACAGGCTTTTTAAACTGTATTTTCCATTTGCTTGAAATCAATAAAACAACCTTATAAAATTGCCACAGAGATGAGTTTTTTCCCCAGGGAAGACATCAATGCTTTTCCTCAGGTTTCTGCCAGCTCTGAAACATATTATTTTTTGTTTCATGTAAGATGTTATGTATTTGTTTAGACTTAGTATTACTGTCAGAGATACCTTTTGTGTCTTGAGCAAAACGATGTCTTGCTTAAAACACACCCTTTACAATGATCATGTGTTGCTGTTATATTTGGTTAAAAATTGTCTGTCATTAATCTAAAAGGTAACAGCCATGGATCATTCTATGTTTTTCTACAACAGCTTGGATAGGGTTGTTATTCAGCATGTTGGCAGAGATGATACTTAAAGACGAGCAATTAATAACAACAGTTTTCAAAGTGAGAGTTTGCACAGATACAGTTCATGCCAGTGCTCCTAAAGTATCTGGTAGATTTTTTTCTATTTGATCTTTATAGAATACCTTTGCTATAGGAGATTCAGCTTTTGAGACTGACTTTGACTATTTTACTGCTTTGCTTTTATCATCCATAATTGTTCCAAGTTCTGCATACATCTTATACTTTTCCTAACGATTATCCTTTAATTTCTAGAAGATGCATTTAGTAGTGAATTCCTGGAGATGGGGCATTTTAGATCGCGCTATCCAAAGTAAAAACATAAAAGATTGTGCAGTTTAAGTGGCATGGGATATGTGAAAAATCAGATGATTGGAAAGCAGCATAACATGATGAGTCTGGGAGCCTGGGTTCAAATCTCATTTTTGATACTTACTAGCTGCATACCCTTGCTCAAGTTACTGAAGTCCTTGATGCTGTAGTTCTTTCATCTGCATTATGGGATCATAGCAGTACTCACCTCTATGCTACAGGGCATAGAATAACGCCTGATACATAGCACAGCATAAGACATTAATCCATTAACATTTTGTCTTCTTCTCAGCAGATTTGCAAAGAATATAGTGATGCCCCCCCCATTATAGAGAAGAAAATTGGAACTCTGAGAGGTTAAGAGACTTGTCCAAGGTTAATTCCAAATCCCATGCACTGTTCACCTGTTCAGTTACCTGTTCAGGTCAATCACCTGTTCAGTTACCACATCTTGGACCAAGAATCTTTACCCTACCATGAAGACGGAGTCGAGTACTGGGGAATATCAAATGCACCAGTCTTTGGCTGGGATGTCCTGGGAAAGACAGCCAGGTGTATGGGGGAGGTTACCAGGAAACTACCAGGACTAAGGAATTTATAAGTCATACAGGGGCTAAAGAGAAGGGCTGTGATGACCTGTTTGGGTCAGCAGCTCTGACTGGCTGGTGGCCAGTTACTACCTTCCTGAAGTCTTTATAAACCAGATCTTCTCATAGCACTGGGTTCTAGCTAAAAAATGAATCAGCATCTCTGAGGATACTTCTCTTTGCCTCCGAATATTCTGAATGCTGGGTTTTGGTTGTCCATGCCCGGAGTCCCTCCCCTGACCCCTTTAACAAGCCCAAAGCAACACACTTGGAATCATAAGCTAGGAGCTCTCATTTTGGTTCTGTGTCTTTTTAACTCTATGATCCTTCTGAATCTTAAATCCTTATTTTTAGACGGGGATAACAATATCATTCCTATATTTTTGTCCTCACTGGGTTGCAGGGCTACCAAGCAAAATAAGTGAGAAGACATTCCTATCTTGCAGAGCACTGTGGTATTCTTACCATTTCTATAGTCACAATATTGGCAAATAATCATACTTCTGGGTGTACCATAAAGACTAGGTTTTCCCCTTACCCAGCAAAACACTGAAAGGGAAGGCATTTGGCAGATCTGGCTGGAAGCCAGGACTTCTGAATGCCGTGTAGGAACCACTTAGCACTTTCAAATCAGCCAAACCAGTTTGGCTTTAAGAGGGCATGTAGGACACTATTTGGAATTTCCTTGTTGATTCAATTAAGCGGAGAGACCTTGTCAACCATCTTCATTTTCCTCTTTTATTTCTCTTGCTTTCTTTGGTCAGCATATTCTGCTAGAGGATGGCTAATCTAAAAGTTTTCTGGGAACAAATGCAACATAGTTTGTGTTTCTGGAAAGTGCTCTGGATGAGACACATACTTTTTGTTGGCTTTTATAATTATAGCTAGCTTTGAAAAAAATCTGTTGATGAAATGTAAAGGGAGACACCTGATATCGATTAGGTTAGCCTGATTAACTTTTTTAACATTGTGAAATAGAAATCATTTTTCTCTATAATTTCTATTAAATTGAGCAAAATGTGAAATTACTGTTATCATAGGTAAGTTTTACAGAGTTAAGCCAAACATATTTAAAGGAAAACACTCCCTGGAGAACTGAGAAGCCTCAAGAATGAATTACAGTTTGGCAGGGTTGAAAGTTATGTTTGAACACATCTGAATGAAATCATTCCTATTCAATCTTTGGAGGAGTTTCTGGAGGATTGTGGGGAGTAGATGGGAACAGGAAGGGTCTTTTTGTATTCTAACTTGGAAGTCACCTCTTCCTATTAACCTAAAAGAGCTGCTGTCACTAGATTACCATTGCTACTGTCTATCAGAGAGAGAAAGACAAACTGAGCGCTACATTCTCCGCGATGCAAGTCATTCTCTGATCAGGATTCAGATTTGTCATTGAGAACAATCAGAAACTGGCAAAGCAAAGGCCCTGGGATGACACAAGGACAGCCGAACACGGGGTGGGGGGACAATCAATGTTTGCTGAACAAATGATCCTCCGGTTGCCACGTCACTTCTAAATTGTGCACACGTTTCAGGAATGGGAAGGTTGATATAAATATGTCTTGGATAAAAGTATACAAAAATTGTACAGCCATTCGCTCTAATCACCCCTGGGATAAATCCATTCCTGGAGTGGGAAAGGCAGCGAGGATAAGGGTTGAAGGATTGAAAAGGGCATGGGAGAGGCACACTAGGGGGATAATCAGATGCAGGGAGCTTGTTTTGACCGGTGCCTGCAGCAATTTTCACTTGCCCAGGGCACCCCTCTCACCGCATGGTGGACACTGGCTAAAATAGAAACTCTGCTGGCCGTGGCAGCTCTCAGACAAGCATCTGCATCTTGCATTAACTGCACATTTCTGAACAATGTCAGGGGCAATCTGAGTCAGGCAGCAGCAGGAGAAGTTTGCAGTCACTTCAACTTTGCTCCCACCTCTGTGTTAGGACCATCAAAATCTTGTCAGCAGCAATGATTGCTCAGTGATGCGGCAAGCATGGAGGATAGAAAGGCAATTGGCAATGCAGGTCCCCAGACGGGCACCAGCAGCTGCTGCATCAGACACCTGAGAGGGACCGCAATCTTGGTAGATTTGGGAGGTGTTTGTGTAATTTTCCAAGCTGCCTGGAAGCTTGGTGGGTTGTGTATAAATGATCAGATGCAAATCGTCCCCAGTGGTCACAGCTTGTTTTCCCAAAATTTTACTGTACTGCACACAAGGACAAGCAAAAGGGACTCTGTTAATAATCTACCACAGGAGCCACCTAAACTGAGGGGAAGCCTTTAAAGCCAGACAGACTGTCATTGACATTATATTCACCTGGGGAGCCAACACTGTCCCATAATGAATGACCTCTTCCACCTGAGCAAAATAAAACAACTCCGTAGCTTTTCAGCAGCTAAACTTCCCTTCTAGTGGCTGTTTATTATTATTCTGAATTAGACTTAACACTTTTACCTCAGGAAAGAAAAGAATAACCGTGCTTGTGCTTCCCCAGAACTCTAATGCTATTCTAAAGTTTGTCTAGAATATATCAAATTCAATGACTCCTGTTAGAATTCCTATATTATGAGTATAATGCATTAACTGCTTACCACCAAAAAAAAATTACAAAAAGGAGTTATTGTTGTGTATTTGCTTGGTGTCAGGCACAGAGCTGAGTGTGTAACGTCTAATTGTTCTAATTTTAAAGATGGGGAAACCAAAATTTGGTGGGGTTGAGTGACTTGCCCAAGGCCCTTGCTAATGTGTGGTAGGGCCAGGATGCAAAATGAAGACTGCGCTGCCCCAAAGCTCATGTTCTTCATCACTATGCATGCTGTCAGTTTTATCCACAAACTACCCAGAAAGTTCTTCCCGTGCTAATCTTCCATTATAAATCTCAAGTTCATTCAATCGTTTCTTTAACACATGTTGTTTGAGTTCCTATTCTAGGTCAGGAAGCATGATAATAAGTGCATCAAGATTATATGGAGTCACAAGGCTGTAGTGAGGATGGGATCAGGAGCCCTCAGATTAGCAAAAGGACATATGCCTGGTGGTTCAGCCTGATGTGGGAATAGCTAAGTGTCACTAGAGAAATTAACAAGACACAAAAGGGACAGTGTTTTATTGCTGTTGTTGTTGTTGTTTGCCTGTTAGGGTGGTACCAAAACTGGAAACAAAATGAGGGAATTGAAAGGGATAAAGAATGAACTATAAGAAGAACCAAATGACCTTGACACGTGATGGTGGTATAAAGGGCACATTGCTCTCGGACCCAGCCCAGTTATCATAGAGCACCCCTACCACTTTGTGCCAAAGTAGTTCAAGAGTTGGTTCGAACAAAACACACTCAACTTTACTAGCTGAAGTACCAATCTTTTGATTTTTATCCCATCCAAGTGTGATCTAACTAGCCTGTTTCAAGAAAACAGAACAAAATAAAAACCAAAGTGCCCCTTGCGAGGGGGGAGGAAAAGCTAATTTTTGAGGTGGTGGGGACTAAAAGTAAGTGAAATAAATGGGAACGCAGCTTTATTGGCTTCTTTCCATGTGTTGTCTGAAGAAAGGCTTCAGTCCCATCCGGTCATTATTTGGGGCCTGAGAGAATATTTGACGCTGCTGAGGGCTCATGTGACATCATCATAAAATCTCTCCCAAGTCTTTCTCCTCTTGGTTTTCAGTGTCTTGTTTACAGATCTAGGCATTTTAGAAGAAAAGCTGTCTGCTATTTACCACACATTTCTCAGGGAGCAAATTAATTTCCCTGGGATTCCTCTCTTTCAGATGTAGTCTGTGTTCTCATGTAAATCATGGGGAGAATTTAGCGTTCATTAGCATTGAAAAGCATGGAACTCTGGAAATAAATGTCTTGCATCCGGGCACAGATGATGCTGGTTATACACAAGAGTTAAAGACACCAACTCTCCAGTATGTATGTACTGTATGGAAGGAGAAACCATCTCTTCTGGGGAAAAAAAAATAGTGTTTTTTCTTTACACGGCATTGTTTAATGGTTCCTGGTGGGAGCACTGGAACCACATAGTGTGGGTCAGGGTCTGGCTCCAGAATTTGCTGCCTGTAGGACCTTGACCGAGTTACTTCCCTTCCCTGATCTTCAGTATCCTCAGCTGTTCAAAGGGGTATTCTGCTCATAGGTTATTATGAAGATTTAAGAGATAATGCACATAGAGACTCTACCAAGTGTCTGTTAAATACTGGTTTTGATGGTATAAACTACTATGTTCTTTCTGACTCTTTTTTTCAACCAAGGTTTCCAATACCAAGGGCTTATGTGGTATGCTTAAGAGATGTAGGTTCTATTCATGAATATTATCCCCTATTTCACATGGGCCTCCCACCAAACAGCTATCAACATGTCCAGGGTGATCCTCAATTCCAAGTAAGATTTCTTGGGAAGGATGAATCAGAGGTGGTAGGTTCTAAATCTTATACCTTATTCCTTTAGGTAATGTATCTGATATTTTTGAGTTTTCCGTGTATTTTACCAATGCAAACTACACAAATTATATTTACATATAAATAATTTATATTTAAAAAAATATACTCAAGATCAAAATTAATCTTAATTTTTACTTAAATCATTTTAAAGGCAAAATTTAAACTGTTTTAATTAAATTGCATAATACATTGTACTTTCCACTATCAGTGATGCTTCAAAGTTGTTAATTTATTTTAAAAGAAGATAAAACGATCTGTTTCAGGAAAGTTAGTATCTTGGTTAAAACATTAGCTGTAGGGCGCCTGGGTGGCTCAGTTGGTTAAGCGACTGCCTTCGGCTCAGGTCATGATCCTGGAGTCCCGGGATCGAGTCCCGCATCAGGCTCCCTGCTCAGCAGGGAGTCTGCTTCTCCCTCATCCTCCCCCATCTCATGCTCTCTCTCTCTGTCTCATTCTCTCTCTCAAATAAATAAGTAAAATCTTTAAAAAAAAAATTAGCTGTAAAATGTTTATGCAATCTAATTACAATTTGCCTATCAAAAAGCAGCAGTACATCAAGAGTATATAGAATACAAAGCAAAACCCCCAGCTTAGATTAGTTACTAAACAAGGTCAGGATAACTTCGGTGTTTGCTCACAAAGTTTGTGGATAAGTATGACAATCGTAGTTTCTGCAGTTAATGGTTCAGAGGAGTAAGTCAGACAGTAACAGAACTAAAAGGTCTCTTTCATTCTCATTGATCTTTTTTTCCTAATTAGTACAAGGCACACACAAAGATTTCATCTAGCAGTGACAACTCTACTAACAGTGAACTAATCACAGGACTTATTTTGCATTTGCATTTTGAATGGGGCAAATTTTAGAAAAAGGAATGGAATTTTGTTAAGTGTTACCAAAATTATTTTATAAACTTTTCTGCAATTGAATTGAACACATTTAGGGAATAAATAATTTCCCTGGATGCCAACTGGGTTATGCTTTGTTGTTCCTCTGAGTTGATTTACATTTCCTCTGCAATGTTATCAAGTATTTGTAATCATTCTTAGTCAAGCACAGTAGTCCCCAAACAAATCAGAGACAATGTGGCATCCAAAGAGAGCATCGTCATACTGCCTTTTAAAAAATTTAATTGATTGTATAGCTGCTTAATTTTATTAGGAGGCTTTGCAGCAAGCATCACTAGATATGAAGCCAGATATCCATTCATGCAAGGAAGATCTATAGATGCAATTTAAAAGTGCTCAGTTTAGAAATTATGAGGGTTTTTCCCAATTGGAAATTTTAATGTGAGTTGTGCAGATAGGCCAGATAGCTAATTCCTCTCTCAAATAACAGAACTGAAGATTTTGACATAAGTGGCTCTCAATTCACCCAGTTAACCACTTCTAGCTCTTAAGTAACTTAAAATTGACAAAGCAAAGTATCAAAATTCAGGTAACAGGAAGTAAAATATTTTATAAATGTACTTGGGAGAAGGTAAATAAGACATTCCATTAGGGGAGTCTGGGCTGCTGAGTCAGTTAAGCCTCCGCTCTTGACTCTTGATTTCGGATCAGGTCATGATCCTGGGGCTGTGAGATAGTGCCCCACGTTGGGCTCTGTGCTCAGCTGGAAGTCTGCTTGAAGATTCTCTCTCTCTCTCCCTCTGTCCCTCCCCCGACTTGCTCTGTCTTTCTCTCTCTAAAATAAATAAATTAAAAAAAAACTCATCCCATTAGGACATCTTTCTTTAAGTAAAAGTATGCTATTACACTAAATTATGTATACTAATTATATATACTAGTGCGTATATATACTAAATTATTCTAAAAATAAATTGACAAATGAACTCTAAGGATTGGTTTGCATTTTTGAGTTTACATTGCAATAGTCATCTGATTAAAAAAAAATACGTTAATCAGAATATTTTTAGAGTCTGTTTTCTCCTATAGCACTTAAAGCCACAAAGTTATTTGCTCAACACATTTTTGTTGGCTTGATTGAACCAGAGACATTTGTAACATAATAACATTCATTTAACCTGCATAATACTGGCTGAGCATCTCACTGTCTCTCTACTTGTACAAGAAGCCAACTGTACTCCCTTACAGAGTATAAGAGGCTGTCTGTGGGTGCATCTAATCAAAGTGATAATTTTCTAGAGTGGTAAGAGCTCCCAAGTATGTGAATGAATTAATAGTTCATGAAGAGCCATTCCACAGTTGTCAAATGAATAGTGTACTTAGTCTGTCTCTGAATCTCCCATTTTGTCTGTCAATGTCTTGCAGACATTGGAATATATAGTGGTCTTCTTGTTTGCTATGTCTTCTCACAATCTAGTTTCAAGCAAAACCATTCCATCTCCTATAGCACTCTCATGAAAAATGGAAATAAGAATCCTCATGCCCCGAAGAAGAGACTAGAGAAGGAGAAAACGGCTTGGGGGCATGATGATGTACATATTTGCTCAGTGTTGAGTTCAAAATCTTGTGTATAGCAAGCTCACCAAAACCAGTTTACTACCAATCTGTTTGGATGCAATCTGCTTGTCTTTGGTTGCTTGGTTTGGTTTTATTCATTGGGTTAATGGTTTTAATAAGAATTCCATGCAGAATCTTTTGGGAAAAATATAAACAAAGACATGGGCATATTTGTTCATTTATTCCATTTTTATTGAGTTTTGACTATAATAGTATTATGCTGGATGCTATCAATCCAAAGACACAGACCTTACAGACTCTTGGGGAAGAGGAGGGGATGAACAGACAAATGAGTTATGATAGTGCAGAATTCATCTAAGAGGGCTACTCAATCCAGATTATGGGAAGGAGGGATGAGTGAGGACTTGTGGTTTGGAAGAATGATCCCTGAGCTAATTAAAAATATAAATAGAGGTTAGCTTGGTGAAGTGTGTGTGTGTGTGCACGCGCGTGCATGTAGGCACAGAGAGGATATGATATGAGTTTGTGGTGTGGGGAGAGAGTCATTTTCATAGAGAGGATAAGGGAAGAAAAATGAAATATATATTTGGGAACTTCAAGTATTACAGATTTATTTCGTAGTGGTGGTGGTTACTGTTGGGAATAGTGCTAGGGCATGAGCTTGCAGAATAAGCAGGGGCCAGATCAAGCTTTTGGCAAATCATATTGTGAATCTTGACTTTATGCTGAAGGCATCTGGGGAATTTTAAGCATAAGGTGAAGAGATCAGATACACATTTTTAGAAAACTCTCTCCAGAGGCAGTCAGGGTGAAACACCTTTGCAGTATCATAACAACAATGCTGATAATTTTTGTTCTAGAAGAAGAGGTAAAAGAAATTGTGTATATATATGTATATTTTTTTCTATAAAAGACATTGATGATAGATCTTCATTTTTTCCTACTTTAACCCACAAATGTTAAGTTTCTGAGCTTCATCTAGATGTTGCCAAAGTATGAAAGTTCCCGTTGTGAATTAAATAGGTACTAGCCTAGAGGAGACAGTCTCTTAGCTGGTTGGAAAGTACACAAACACTACAGGAAGTAGCCAAGGCCATGAAGTTCACTCCTACTCATGGTGATCATGAGGAACACGGAAAGGACTGCTGATCTAAACACTGAATTCAAGCCCATCTAAGCTTTTTTCTCATCCTAAAAGCCAATCTTGAATAGAAACTGCACTATGTTTTACATACACATTATCTACTGCTGCTATATGCTGGGAAGGACCAGAGGCAGGGGAGGGAAGAAAAAAAAACAAAAAACAAAACTCTTCCATTCAGTATTCCAACAAATATTTACTGAGTATATACTATGTGTTATGTAATATGTTAACCATTGGGACTCCCAGGTGAACAAAAATCAGTCTTCATGGTACTCAGTGCAATATAATAAAGGACAGATGAGAATACAGTCAGGAGAAACACATCTCCTTCCTTGTACCAATAAAGGATATTGGAGAATATTTAAATGGGTATTCCAGAAGGACTATTCAGGGCAAAGCTTAGTGTTGGGTAGAAGGCCTGAGAGCCTGAGATAATTTATGTCCATTCTCTTTTGGAAAAGAGTATATGTTATTCACTTCATAAGGGCAAAGTCCTGTGTCCTCTTTTCTCTTGGATGTCCCCAAGTATAGAATATTGTGTGTGTGTGTGTGTGTTTACTTTTGTAACTTGTTTTTGAATTTCTATTATGATTTTTTTGACTTCTGCTATAAAACTCCATTTAGCTAATTGAGCTCAATACTGTGTAGCTATATCCAACCTGAATTAGGCTGTCAGCCCAATACCTAATGCTTGAAATTGGGATGACTTGCACAATTTTAAGAATTGCCCTTCTGTTTATATTCCTAAAACAAAAGCTCATGGGTTATAAGCAATCATAGTGCCGCTTGGATTATAGTCTTTAAAGAGGATACAAAGTCTGTTTGAATGTAATGAATCTGGTATTTCCTATCAGGAAGCCAAGCTCAGCTCACATTTCAATAAGCCAGTGTGGGTACAAGGGATTTTCCAAGTCAGAGGTATGGCACCATATGCAGTAGGAGAATCTTGGACCAGGGAAGTAAACAGGGACATGGGAAATTTCACACAAAATGTATCTTCAGTATATCTACTACTTTTAGAAATCAAATGATAGAATGTAGAGCTCAATAATTAAATAATAAATGGTTTGGCTGGTGGTATGCAAAAGTTAGAGAAAATCAAGTAAAGTACATAGGATTTTACCCCCACATCAAGGAACTTGTTTTGTTTGTGTTTGATTTAAAGCAGGCTTCATTATTTAGCTCAAAGAATATGTTTCCAGCTTGGGGGAAACAAACCTCCTAAAATCATTTTTGAAATGCTGCCTATGTTGCTTCTGTGGAACTTTCATTTTCTTTATGATTCCATTCCATCTTTCATTTCTGTTAGTGTTATTATTAGTTGTGAAAGAAACTAAACTGGTCAGGGAGTCCAGGGATTTTACTTCTCGCCAACTCCTTGCCTTCAATTTTAAAACAACGAGGGATCATTTGGAATTTCTTTCTCTTTTCACTAATATACTAGTTACAAAGACAGCACTTGGAAGAGGAAAGCGTTTGCATTGGTCCTATCATTTGATTCTTGTTAGTTTGACTTGATTCAGAATCCAGAGTTTAAGAGCACAGTTTATACTGGAGATGATCTCATGAAAGTAACCTTCTTGTTTAAGATGAGAAGTCAGACCCACAAAGCAGAAGAACCTGAACCTATGTCTCCTAGGTGGCCATTTCTAATTTATTCTAGTCTGTTTTTCTTTAGGAGGCTTTCCCTAGCGATCGCTGTGATCCTGCAAGATTTTTTATTGTACAACTCCAGGAGGTGCCTTCATGTTTTGATTTAATTTGAATAAATAGTGGCCCTTGGACTTGTGCAGCAACTTTAAGTCATACGTTATCTGTATCCCCCACCACTTGCTTTCTCATTGGTGGTGTGTATTTCTTTCTGTTCAAGTGAAAAGTACTGGAAAATGGTCTCTGAGACTCTTTTGTCGAAGAACACAGAGGTCCTAGGCAATGACCTGGAAACACAAGGAATACAATAATTTCTTCGACATCCTCAATTTTAATTGCAGCACATGCAATTAAAATGCATAGCGCCCAGGAGGGGGATGACCTGTGCAAAATACATCGCGGCATGGTTGGATTTAGGATGTCACATCGCTTTTCAATACAGTGAGAGTGATGTGTTGGTTCTATTTTACCGTCTTGGCTGCAGCGTTATCAGTACCTCAGACACTTACCACACATCTCAGAGATACACGGTGTGAATCGGAGGGTCCAATTTGGCCCTACGTATGTCCCCTCTGTGAAACTTTTCAGGGGCCTGGCCCTTGAGTCCAGCCACCAATATCTGCAACTGAAGGGAATCAAGCAGCGCTAGGGTTCTGAAGCTATGACCAAGAAAGAAAAAGAGAGAATTGAAAGCGTTCCATCCATTTTTATCGGCAATGAGTCAAGGAAAACAGTTTAGAAATATTTGTTAGAAGAGGGGCTCAGGAAGTCACGGTTACTTGGAAGGTTTATGGCCAAACTCTGCTTGCCGTTATCCACAGATAACCCAAACAATTTAAATTATATAAGCCACATACAAGTGATTCAGGGCAATGTTACAGAGATTCCCTAAAACCTCCTGTTCTTCACTTGGTTGGTTAAAACCAGAAAAAATGCCTGTGACTATTCTAGGCAAATGCCTTAAATCAGAGAATTCCATGTGATTTCACTCTTGGGCTGAATTTGCATTTATATGAATAGAAATAACAAGTGTGTATTCAAGGGATGGATCCTGTCTGTTGTTTTTTCAATTACACATATTAAATCCCCTGGCTTTTTTTTTTCCCACCCCCTCTCCTTAGCCCTGCAAGATAGTTCATCACTTTAGATTGTTTTAAGGATGAATATTGAGGCAGAGAGAATCCAAAGTGGAAGTTAGAGCAAATCAGTAGCAGAGCCCAAGGGTAGAGACCTGGGAAGACCAGCCGTATGTTGTGCTATTTAAATACTAGCAGCTTGGTGTGGAGAGCAGAGCATTCCAGCTGAAGGCTTATTTAATTGTTCTGACTTTATCTTTAAATATTGCTAGAGCGCCTTATAAAGCTAAAGTGCTTTTTAAAAAAAAAAAACCTAAAGTGCTTTAATATATATGTATATACACACACACATACATGTACACATATATATGTGTTTGTAACTACTGCTCAGAACAATCCCATGAGGTAGATTTGCACATTGTTGTGCTTCTGGGTAACGAAAGAAACTGGAGCATGACAAGGTTAAGTGGTTTGTCTGGGAATTGTGAGCAGAGCTGTGAGTCAGATATGGTGATGTAGGCTGAATTTCCTCTTGCTCACTCATTGTGGGTTTTCCTGATTTTCAGTCTATAAAAGGAGCCGAGACTTTGGAAGTTGGTATATGTATCAGAAAGGTGTTTGGGTTGCTGGGAGGTAGCCACAAAAGTGACTGCATTCTCAGCCTACCAGGCTACCACCCCTCTAGCACAAGGTCACTGGCTCTGACATCTGTATCCTCAACCCAGCCTCATGGGCTAATGGGGTTGCCTCTGGCTTTTCCCATTCAGTCACAGCTGACAAAGACTCAGGTGGGAGAAAGTTTTATGTTTGTGCATGACGCCTGAAATGAACTCTGCCCATTGCTCCCCACCCCATCTCCTATTCCCATTTAGTGGAAAGTACCAAATAGATAAAGTTGCCATTGTCAGATTTTTATGTTCATAAATATGTGACTGAAAAACAAAGCACACAACAACACACAAAAAATTCGTTTTGTAAAAGCCCGCAAAATTACCACGGAGCAAAATTAAGAGATGTTAGTTTTTCCCCTTGTCTCCTAATTTTGGTGCCAGAGGTGTGAGAATAGATTTAAAAGACATTTCAATACAATCATAAAAATTATATTGAGCTGTGGAGAGGAAAGATGGGAAGTTGTTTGATCATTCATGTCCGTGGAAGGGCTACTCAAGGAGAAATGTAGTATCTGTTTCTTGGTGTGGCTCCAGTGAAGTGAGTTATTATTTTTTTCATAGAACACTTATCAAATAAAGCACATTCTTACCTCAGTAATATCCACGTGAGCAAAGCAAGAGATCAGGTTTATTATCAGTTTTTGCATTTGGAATCTGAATAGTAATGGTAGTGATACTCCTAATATTACTACCCTGACTCTGCCTTCTAGCTATTTGTTGCTTCCCTACTACATACCAGCAGCTGCGTAGGCATTTCGCCGTGATCAGAAGTGGATTATATCGAGTCCTAGAGCAGGTGTTTGTCAGTCTCTGGTCTGTGTTTCCTATCTCCATGGCTACCTTGCATTTTGTGATCGCAAGGTTTATAACCTCTGAAAATTCCTAAAGAAGTAGATTTCTTTTTCATCCCCTAGTCTTAGCCTACAGAGAGTTGCAAGTATTATGGGATAGCTCCTTTCGGAGGAAAGTTGAAAGACTATGGATTGCAGAAATGTAAAATTAGTGTGTGAGTGGAAAAAATGATAACCCTGCAATTGGATGTGTTACTATGGTTTTCATTCCCACTCATCCTTTAAATCTGAGAGTTAAGATAACGCTGGGAACCTGAACCGCTGGCACTCAAACGTGTTCTGTTTCAGTAAGAAAGTGAGACATGGGTAGCTTCCATTGACAGTTATGTTTGGTGTGGACTCTCCTCTGGACAGTCAGTAACATCAGAAATTGCTTTGGGTGTGGTGTCCCATGGGGCATTCGTGGCTCTGACTCTGCCTTAATGTGAAGCAAACCACTTCTGCAAAGAGCTCACTTAAGAAATGGCTTTGCTTGACATCCGTCTGCTGAAGAGTTCACCCTCCCTGAAAATAGGACATTTTACTCACAGAAAAGTTGATTACCTGTGGAATAGACCTAATATTCCAATATAGAGAAAATGCAAAATTGCTTCTTTTATTTTTACATTTTCTCACTGTGCCAGAACACATTACCCATTCCTCTGTACTTCGGAAGAAGGAATGGCATACTAAGGAAAAAAATAACTTGATCTAAGAGGCATTTGTTACTTCCAAGTAATAATTATTTGGCAGTGTTTCTTCACATCCTCAGCAGAAAAAAATTGTCCTCACACAGTCCACACATAATCAGAATGTGTTTGCACATGGAAGTCCTATAGATACGTGCTGGTTAGGTAGGACCAGCTAGCGGCTCTACTTCTGCTCCTTGCACTGCTTACATTTTTCATGTTTTCTGTGATCCCAACACAATTCAAGATTTGTAGAAGTGTTGGCTGGAAGGTCCATAGGGAATAACCACTTTCCTTTT
Organism: Leptonychotes weddellii; assembly: GCF_054177405.1. Lineage (NCBI taxonomy): Eukaryota > Metazoa > Chordata > Mammalia > Carnivora > Phocidae > Leptonychotes > Leptonychotes weddellii. The sequence goes on from NC_138371.1 coordinate 20,214,071, forward strand.
CAATCTTCCTGAGTCTGTGAGAAGGTAGCGTGATCAATGCCAAAACACAGTTAAGTTCACTTAAGAAGGAAAATGGAAATAGCCTACATCTGGGAAACATTAAAATTGCTGTGTGGGTGACAATATTAAACCATCCCTATTGCAGACATTACTGTATTTTTCACTTCCATTTATTCACCTCATCATGATTACCAATGCCGCTAACTAACACACACGAAGTCAATATGGCTGTTTAAGCAATGGTTTAGAAGCTTTGGGGTCTCTATTTTATATGGTTGCCATGTTAATGTTGTTTTAGCAACAAGCTTGACTCATGAGTATGTATAAATTTTATGTCTACGTACACCGTTAAGGAGCTATGGGTTGGAAACATATAAGCAGGTACCGATGACACCAATTTATTTTCAGAACTTGCACAAGTTATGCATAATTTACTGAAATTGGTTTCGATCTTGAAGCTTTCTCTTTATCCACTCAGTACCTGAAGGCTCCATGTCTGATTCCCCAGGTGGTTCCTCTTCTAGTGCTCCTCTCTTTATTCCCACAGGTAGAGGTGAGCCCATGCGGCAGGAGTGGGTGGCCAGATCTGCCTATCTTTCCAGCTTCATCAGTGCTAAGAGTGTGTTTGTAATAAAGGACCAGCTGCTCTGGCATTGAGGCAGAGATAAATGTTATCTCATGTGTATTGTAAACAAATGACTAAATGGGGATCAGTAGTTAATATTAGAAAATGAGGACTCTGCCGTCACTCACAGCTGAACTCAATAGCAATCTCAACAGCGGGGGTGGGGGGCAGCTCCCCGTGCTTTTGGCATGAACTTGCCCTCCTCACAGAATAATTGCTGGATGTCCTTGTTGCTCATACACCATAAGGCCATGGAAATGGTGATGCTGTCACAACTTGTACGTTTTAACTAAGAAAAGGTGAGCTGTGGGAGAGAGAAGTTTCGGCTTGAGCCCCGCTTGGCACAAATTCATTTTAGAAGTACTTTGCAAAGGAAATGGGGACCTAAGTACAGTGTAATTTCATTTCTTCCCTGCATGGTAAGTTATTCTCTGAATTGCTGTAATTCTCATGACTTTGACGCGGTTATTGCCACCTTCGCTGCTGCTGGTAACCGAAGAACCACCAGTTTTGGAGGATGCCTATGTTTTTAAACTTCAGATGCTATTTAATCCACTGATTTGTGTGACTTGATGATGGAGCCTTCTGGAACTGCTAGTCCCTCACCTGATAGAAGGTGAGGGATGAAACTATCCTGTATCTGAGCTTAAGCATGAATCACTTTAACAGATGCGCATGTATGATTTGATAATTCCATCGATCTGAGATAAAAATTAAAGAAACCATAGCGACCGTTTGACTTCCTCAAACATTATGCTGATACCCCCCGGTAGAATCGATGCAATAATGAAAAGGACTCAGCAGTTTCCCTATGAACCCAATTTGTACAAAAGCTTCATAATTTTGATATAAAACTGCAATGGAACAAAACCTGGACCTAGTAATGACTTTGGTACAAGAGCTTTTAGCCTCTCAAGGTTTTCCATATTGTCTCCATGGTTTCCGCTGCCTAAAGACGTAAAACAAATATGTATGCTTGTGTACTTGGAAGAAGAGATAGCTTATAAAAAATACATTCAACAAGAAAACAGATTTTGGTCATTTAGATTCTGTTGACTGTTTCAATTTAAAAGAAAATTCAGAGGCCCCAGAAAACCAGGCACTATTAATAGTTAAGGCAAAGGGTAGCAGTGAAATACTGAAACTGTCAACTCTGGCTAAGAGTGCCTTGCCCTGGACTCAGAGTTCACATTCCCAGCTCCCCAATCTCTAATTTTGGCTAAGTCAATAAGCTCTATGAGATTCAGTTTCTATGGTTATTTTTTTTTAAACATTTATCCATTCATTTTAGAGAGAGAGCACACGAGCAGGGGAACAGGGGGAGGGGTCGGGGGGGAAGCAGACTCTGCATTGAGTGCAGAGACCGATGTGGGGCTCGACCCCATGACCTGAGCCAAAAACCAAGAGTTGGATGCCCAACCGACTGAGCCACCCAGGCGCCCCCCAGTTTCTACAGTTTTAACATGAAGAAGATGGTAGAATTTTTCTCACCATACAACACAATGACCTTCTTTCTAGGAATCCAGAAGGCTGCCCCTCAGCTAGGTGCCATGTGTGATGGTGACAAGAGCCTTGGATGAGGAGTCTAGCTTCTGATCTTGGTTTTGTCATTATCTAGCTTGTGATCTTAGGCAAGCTGTTTACTCTCTATTAACTAATTTCTTCACCTGAACAATGTTGATAGTATATTTTATTTATGTATACTTGATATATTGGGTTGAGTCCTAAGAAATTACTATGATTTCCAGATTTATTGAGATATAATTGACATATATAACATGTAAATTTAAGATATACAATATGTTGCTTTGAAAATGTATATATTGCAAAATGATTACCAATGTAGCGTTAGCTAACCCCTCCAGCCCCTCACACAATTCACGTTCACTTTTTGTGCTGAGAGCATTTCAGATTTACTCTTAGCAGCTTTGAAGAATATAATACAAGTGTTGTGAACTACAATCACGAAACTGCACGTTAGATCTCCCAAATCTTATAACTGAAAGTATACCACTTTCACCAACATCTCCCCACTTCTCCTACCCCCCAGCCCCTGGTAAACAACATTGGAGTTTCTGAGTTTTGCTTTTTTAGACTCCACATGTAAATGGTATCATATAGTATTTGTCTTTCTCTGTCAGACTTATTTCACTTAGCATAATGCCCTTGAAGTCCATCTATGTTGTCACAAATGTCAAGATTTCATTCTGTCTCATGGGTGAATAATATTCCATTGTATATATAGCACATCTTCTTTGTCCACTCATCTATTGACGGACACTTGGTTGTTTCCATATCTTGGCTATTGTAAATAATACTGCAACGAACATGCAAGTGCAGATATCTCGTCAAGATTCTGATTTCATTTCCTTTGGATAGGTAACAAAAGTGGGATTGCTGGATCATATGGTGGTTTCATTTTTAACTTTTTGAAGAAACTCCATACCGTTTTCCCTCATGGCTACACACTTTACATTCCCACCAACAGTACACAAGCATTTCCTTTTTTCCACATCTTTGCCAACACTTGTTATCTTTTGTCTTTTTGATGATAGTCATTCTAACAGGTATGAGGTGATAGCTTATTGTGGTTTTGATTTAGAAATTACTATTTTTGTAAGTTAAAATAACTAAAATATTGGTAATTTCATATAGTTCAAGCTAAATAAAATTGTTTATCTCTTTAAGCTTAGGGAGAGAGACACTATCATGGTGATCCATGCAACTTAATTGAGAAAACAAAAAAAAAACCCCAAAAACAAACCCAAACCCCAAAATAGACAAGAAATGATTAGAGAATGGTGGGGGTGGGGGTGAGAGAGGGGTCAGTTTTCTCAGGTTTTTTTCCTTTTGTGGCTTTATATGCTTTGTTGTTGTTTTGACACCATGAACATAGGTTTCCCCAGACTGCTTTATTCTGCAATGATCTAGTTACTTGTGGCAAAGCGTTTATTTCTGGGCTTCACCTGCTAAGAAGGCTGTAGAGAAAGTGGTGTAAATTAAGAAGATTGCTCCCTGGTGAGAATTTGAAATGATGGTGTGTTAAGAATAGTTGAAAGAACTAAAGATACTATCCCAGATAAAAGTTAAGGGGATATCACAACTGTCTTCAGAAACCTGAAAGGCTGTTGCATATAAAAGAGATTAGGTTTATTCCATTGAGATTTAAGGTACTGAAATGGGAACAGTGGATAGAAGTTACTGGGAGGCCTGTCTTATCTCATCTTTTTAGGTTTTCTAAAGAGTCAGAAATCTCCAAAGAAAGGGTTACCTCAAGAGGTTCCTTATTAATGGTGCATGTACACCTGGTAGGAACATCATAGAAGGTATTCATATATTAGATGATTGGCTGGCTCTAAGGTTTTTGTGTTTTCTTCCAATGCTGAAATTGTAGGACTTCATCAATTTTTGGTCCTTCAGTGTTGCCACACGTTCAACCGACAGAGTAAACTGGCCCATTCTTTGAAAACTGTAAACTACTTTGAAAATTTACTAGGTGAGCTTCAGTTTCCTGTATATGTGTTACTATGACTCCTATACCCAAGGGATTGCTTCCAAATTAATGTTCAGAGTTATGCAATTTATTGTGAATGATAAAAAATGAGTTAATGTTTATCATAGTGGGCTGAAACTTATAGGTCAATAATAATAAATAAGGATGACTTCTCCCTAAATTTGAATGGATATGGAAGACTTCATTTGTGTCATACAGATAACTAGAATGATTTGAGTGTGAATATTCATTAATAATAATGTCAAATAAATATTGGCACGTTAAGGAAATAAAGCTGATAGTATGATAGACAATGAGCAGGGAGAGGAAGGGTAGAAGGGCTGCCTTAAGTAGAGAGGTCAAGGAATGGCTGTTGGGAGAGATGTCATTTACCATCTCTTGGCAGCTCAGATGGTGAGATGGAGTCACACCATGTACGATCTGAGAGAGAAACTTTCCAGGCAGAGGCAGTGACAAGTGCAAAGGCTCTGAGGCAGGAGGGAGCTTGATTCAAAGAACAGAAAAAAGTCCACGGTGGGGAAGAGAGGTGTGAGGTGAGGGGTTAGGCACAGCAGCAGGGCCACATCATGTGACGCCTCGTAGGCTGAGTTAAGGATTCTGTTCTGAGCCCAGTGAGAGGTGTTTGGAGAGTTATAAGCAGGAGAGCAAGCAGGCTATTGTGTGGCAAGTGGGTTTTAAGAAGGAAAGAGCAATGGGAAAAGAGAGACCAGTAGGAGAAATCAGTGAATTTTTCCAATCCCTCCTAGTTGGGTTTATGATAATGAGTCAGGTCAGGATGGAATTAAGCTAAGTTTGAGCCATCTCTCATTCTTATGCTTTTTTTTTCCTTGATATAAAATATGATGACTGTTTTCTTATAGTAGGCTGTGGTTTTGCCATTAAATGCCTTGGGCCGTAATTGTGTCATTTATTATATCATACACTAAAGAAACTAAATGCCAAAGCAGTATTGTAAGAAGATGGGGAGATGTTGGCAGAGAGGATTGATCTATCTTCATTTCACTCTTTTTTTTTTTTTAAAGATTTTATTTATTTGACAGAGAGAGAGACAGCGAGAGCAGGAACACAAGCAGGGGGAGTGGGAGAGCGAGAAGCAGGCTTCCTGCCGAGCAGGGAGCCCGATGCGGGACTCGATCCCAGGACCCTGGGATCATGACCTGAGCCGAAGGCAGACGCTCAACGACTGAGCCACCCAGGTGCCCCATTTCACTCTTTTTTAACCAAGATTCTAAATGTTGGTGTAGCTCTATATATCTGAGTAAAACAAAATGAAAATGTATCCAACTCTTGGGATAAGAAATGGCTGTTTTTTCCAAATATCTAACTTATTTCCCCCCAAATTTTTCAATTTGCATTCAGATATTCCTAGACAAAGTAGCTACCACCTGTTTTTGAAAATATTCATACTTATCACCTCTCTGTGGCTATATTAAATATTCTGAGCTAATCAAGTGATACGTAAGCAACAAAATATATTAATGTAATTACAGAAAATAAAAGTTATAGCTTGGGCGCCTGGGTGGCTCAGTTGGTTAAGCAACTGCCTTCGGCTCAGGTCATGATCCTGGAGTCCCGGGATCGAGTCCCGCATCGGGCTCCCTGCTCAGCAGGGAGTCTGCTTCTCCCTCTGACCCTCCACCCTCTCATGCACTCTCTCTATGATTCTCTCTCTCTCATTCTCTCTCTCTCAATAAATAAATAAAAATCTTTTAAAAAAAAAAAAAGTTATAGCTAATATTGATTAGGCACTTCTATGCTGGATACTAGTCAAACTGCTTTACATATATTAACACATTTAATTCTCAGAGTAATGGCATGTTTTTATCTATACTTAACATGTGAGAAAACCGAAGCGGAGACAGGTTTAGAAGCTTGCTCTTAACCACACCCACATTGCACTTAAGAGACCAAAGGTTTAAATGAAAGGTGAAAAGTTCCATCAACACAAGTGGATATTTTTTTTAATGCCTTTGTCTCAACAATCATTGACTATTAATCTTAACATTATTGACTGACTTCTGCCATAGCAGATGATCTTCAGCCAGATTCAGTTGATGGGAGCATGGTAGCAACATTTGGAATGAATTATTTCTCAGAGTGTTTCTAGAACACCAGCTAGAAAAGGCATTTCATGTACGGATGTTGAAAGTAGAGGGGTCCATGCCCAGGGCACTTAGGGAACAGCTGCATCCATGCCATCTTTTTAGGGAGGTGCCATGACGTGAAGAGACTGACGAATTTATAAAGATCATTGTGAAAAATCATTTTTTAAGCCCAGCATTTCCCAGACTCATTCACTATGGAAACATTTTCCTCGCCAAGTAATAGGAATACCAATTTTCGTAGAGCGCATTTTATGAAATGCAATCTTTTGAATACTCTGATAGGAGTTGCTTAAGTTGGGGTCCATGGATTTCCTAAGACTATATGCAAAATTTTGTATCCTATGTACTTATTACTCATATATACTTCCCACCTGCTCCAGATCCTCAGGGTCATTGCCTCCCTCTGATTCTCAAAGGGATCTCTGACCCTAAGATGGTTAAAAATCCCACACAGGGATTTTTCCTGCAGAAAAACAGACTGGATAGGATGAAATCCTTTTTTTAGCTAGTATAAAAAGAATTTTTGAGGAACTAATCAGCTCATTATTTATTTAAAGTTAAAAAAAAAAAAAGAATGCCCCCCTACCACCCTTGCCTCCAGGCTTTTCTAAACATAAACGACTCAGTAAGTGTGTGGACCTGTCTTGTACTTGGCATTTCTAAAAAGCCGTAACGTCAGCCGAAGCGCCTTTGGCTCTGAAATTGTCAGCAAAGAAATGAAAATGAAATCTTTTTGTGTTCCTCTAACCTTTGTTTGCGCCAAGATTATATGATAATTGTCTACAATATATTTAGTTTGATGATCAAATGGTCTGGTCCTTTTAAATAAGCTGTAAAAGTGGTATCTTTCACTTGAAGAGACCAGGGCATGAGTGAGAAATGGCAATAACAAGGGCCCAGTGCAAAAAGAGAGTCACCCTCCTGAGAGGGTGAAGCAGGTATGGCCAAGGGGACCCTGTGCTGCTTGCTCACTTTTGTGTCCTTAGTACTTAACACAGTACCTGGCACATAGCAGTGCTTACTAAGTATTTGTGGAATGAATACAAAGTAGGTTAGAATCAGAATTGGGTCGGGGCATCTGGGTGGCTCAATTGGTTAAACCTCTAACTCTTGATTTTGGCTCAGGTCATGGTCTCTGGGTCATGAGATGGAGCCCTGAGTCAGGTCCACACTGGGTGTGGAGACTGCTTGAGATTCTCGCTCTCCCTCTCCCTTTTGCCACCTCTTCCCCGCTTGTGCTTTCTCGCTCTCAAAAAAAAAAAAAAAAAGAAATGGGTCAGCTTTCATTTATGGCCAAAAAAATTTAGGGAATCCTTCTGCTTAGTTTTTTCATTTTTATTTATGAGAAAATCTAGACTCCTATGGGAGGAAAAGACTGAGGGGGAAAAATTCTAGGAACTTGGCTGAGATCTAAGAATTTTATGGAGGGTAGAAACTTTTGGAAAAAGAATTATGAGAACCAGGCTTGGTCATCTTCAGAAAACTAAGATATTGTTCTTTCTAGCATAAGGGAACTTTATGAGCTTGAACTTCAATGTTTAATAACTGAGAATAACTTGAATGGATAAAACCAGATAACTGAGAGATTAACAAGATACAGTCAGACAAAGCGGACAAATATAAGATGGGTTTTATTGCTGTTAGGCAATAAAGTATATATGATGATAATTTGCTTTTTAAAAATTTGCTCTATATGACTAGATGTGGTAGGTTCAGTGTATTTTAAATTTCCTTTTTTCTCTTTGTTCGTCTGTAATGAATAAGCAATGATTTCTTTAAGCTTATGACTATATGAGGTATGAATTTCTTAATTTTCCTGCCCAAGTTAACCTTAAGTCATTCTGTCTACCATGCTTCCTTCATAGTTAGAGCTAACCCTAGGAAGTAACTATTACCAGTGAAAGCAGACAATTTGGCAAAACTTGAATCTTTTAAAGACTTAAGCAGTAATTTCATATGAATTTCTCTTAGGCATCTCAAATAATTTCTTTTTGCATCTTAGAAAATAAATCTCAGTTTCTCAATTAAAAAAAGTGAAACATTATGATTAAGTTGGGGCATACTTTCCTCTTCTAATACATTCCTTTTCTAATAAGGAATCCTCACATTTTGTGAAACTTTTATAAATATGTTGGACATTTTAGGGGAAGTGGGAAAAAGCAAAACTTTATCAGATTCCCAGACTTTTATTGGCTCTTGGAAAACAAGAAATGGGCAACTCAGTTGGCACTTGTCTCAAGTGTGTGAATCCCCCAAAGGCTTCGGTACATTGATATATGTTGTCACAGGGAGCAAACAATTAGCAGACAACTGGAGCTAAAATCAAATGACAAGGGGCGCCTGGGTGGCTCGGTCGTTAGGTGTCTGCCTTCGGCTCAGGTCATGGTCCCAGGGTTCTGGGACTGAGCCCTGCATTGGGCTCCCTGCTCGGCGGGAAGCCTGCTTCTCCCTCTCCCACTCTCCCTGCTTGTGTTCCCTCTCTCGCTGTGTCTCTCTCTGTCAAATAAATAAATAAAATCTTAAAAAAAAAAATCAAATGAGAAGATGGCATGGGGCCAGGGGAGTAGGGCCTGAATATTGACATTATAGCCTTAGAAATAGAAGTCACGTGAAATGGTAGAATCAAGTTATTTCTCTGCTGACAAAAGTCAACAGAATATATTCACCTGGAAGTTTACTAACAAAGTCTAGTTTGTTAATGCTTATTTTTGTATTGATATAACGTCTGACGATGTGTCTGAATATATTACATTTACAATCAACATGTTCTTTGAATATTAAAAAAGTTAGCTTTGGGACTTTTCGCTCACATCCAAATATTCTTTATTTCTTCCTTATTGCTCTGTGTATTGTGTTTTCAATATATTTAACATATCAAAATTTAATAAAAGCCAAAAGAGAAATAACAGTTTGAAAAATAGCTTCTTATTGTATAAAATAGAAATTGTATTCGTCTCTGTGCATGTGTTATCATAGCTTAAATGGTCATGAAGTATTGTGTTTTTAAAAATTTACCCAAATACATATTTAAAAGACAAGTTAGAATGAATCCTTTGCAGATATGGTATTTTGTTTGTTTGTTTTTAGTACTAGTAATGCATATTGAAAGTATTGTGTAGGGCGGCCTGGGTGGCTCAGTTGGTTAAGCAACTGTCTTTGGTTCAGGTCATGATCCCGGGATCCTGGGATCAAGTCCCACATCAGGCTCCTCCTGCTGTGGGGAGCCTGCTTCTCCCCCTGTCTGCCACTCCCCCTGCTCATGTTCTCTCTTTCTCTGTGACAAATAAATGAATAAATACAATCTTAAAAAAAAAGTATGTGAAATTGTCTAGCTGTTATCTGGACTTTAATAAAAATAGAAGCAAACTTGTCATTTATAAACATGAGAAGACATCACATTTGCATCATCACTTCCTGTCTGCTACCTTCTTAAAAATTATTAAAATAATAAAATTCAGTATTAATACACAGAAAGTACAATCATCCTATTGACGCAGGAAGGGCAACAGCTTGGACTCTGACTTTGTCTATGTCCCTAATGTATCCACTTTGATCACAGAGACAGCATTTCTCACGGGCACAGTGATTACTACTAGCCGTGGCCTAGTTAATACCTACAGGGGATAGGCAGCAACCCGTGTAGTGTGGTTTCAGGAGTGTCAGAAACTGATGCTTCAAGCGGTGATGCTGATGATCCCTTGCATTTGGGCAACTCATGGTCATTGTGGGTCATCCAAAGTATCTCATGTATCTCAAAGTATCTCCTTGAGCTGGAGATGAGCTGCTTTTCTGGGGAAGCTGGTCAAATTTTATTGGCAACAGTTTTAGTAAAGGATCCTTTTATTTGTGAATGACTGTAAAAATAACTTTTGTTGCTTCTTATGATTTTAAAAAGAACACATGCTCTTTGGCAAAAGAACAAAAATATCAGAAAGTAGAGCGGGGCGAAGAAAAAACAGGAGCTGCGGAATTAGTTAAGCTCAGGTTTAAACCCTGGCCTCTGTCTGGTTTTCCAGGCTTAGTCATGCTCTTCTATAAATGGCACAGTAAAGCTTTGGGGTTTTTGAGGATTAAAGAGACTGCACATAAATTACTTAGCATGTTTCCTGAAATATGGTGGTTTTTGAATAATTAGTAGATATATTCTTATTAATATTGTAATATGAAAAGAGCAGTAATCCATCATTCTACCACCAACTGCTAGACATTTTCATGTATTTCCTTCCATTCATTTTTTTTTCTAGGCATAATTTTACATCGTTGAGATCATATTGCATATATGGTTTTGTCTGCTTTATTTAACATAATACAGCTTCAAAAAGAGATCCGTTTTTTCATGAATCAAATTTGCAATGCTGATAAAAGATAACACTGAAGACAGAGAGTTAAGAGAGTCATTGTACATCATTGGTGAGAGTATCTGCCAGTATAACCTTTCTGGAATGCGATTTAGAAAATATATTTCAAGAGCATTACAAATCATTTACCTTTTGACCTGGTAATTTTACTTCTATGTAACCAGTATCAAGAAATAAGTGAATATATGAACAAAGACTTATGGTCAAGGAAGTTCATTGAAGAGTCACTTATAACAACAAGAAGATAATAGTCATTACTGTCCACCATAAGGAAACTGCTAAATAAATTACACTGCATTCAAAAGATGGAATATTATACTGAATTGAAAGTAAAATTTACAAAGAATAATTAGTAATATGGAGAATTGTTCTTGATATGATGTTACACGGAATGAGTATCATGCATGACACAAAACCCCAATGTTCCAATTTAGTTTTTAAAAAAGCAAGTGTATATGAAAAAATATGTGCCTAATGTTAACAATGATTATCTCCAGCTGTTGAGATTACATATGATATTCACTTAAGTATTTAGTTGTTTATTTGTATTTTTCAAATTTTCTAGTTTGAGCATGGGCTTAATATCAACATAAATGGTGAATATGCATATATACACACATACATACACATCCATGCATATGTACACATATTTGCCTTTTATGTTTGCATAAGCCCATGCTCCAAGCAGAAAATTTGAGAAATACAAATGCATACATACAAGCATGCTTGCATACATATACTCACACACACACACATGCATGAAACAGAAGCGAACGTTATATCCTGAGAATTTTCCCATGCCATCAAATAGTCTTAAAATTTCAGAACTATGTATTTTTAATAGTTTTAGGTATTTCATTTTGTGGATATACCATAATGTCCTTAATCCTTCTTGGTATTATTTAAAATATGTAGATAATTTCAATGTACACCTTTGCACATACACGTTTGCATTTCTACACCATTTCGTTTTTGGTGCAGAGGCATCATTGGGTCAAGCAAGCAAATCTGGAGGGCATATGTTTGGGTGTGTGCATATACACAACTGGACATGCACCTTAAGGACCAAGGGTGAGAAAATGAGACTGTCTTTCAGACGGTGGAGAGAAATAATGTGCCATCTCTGGAAAGGATGGGGAAGGCTTTCCTAATTAGAGACCACTGTATTCTGAGGATGACCTGCTGCTTGGGAGAGAATATAACCCACATGCTACTGTGGGCACTTCATGGTTTGGTTTGGTTTTGTCTTTTGTCTCAAACATTCATTGCAAATGTTTTTCCTTGGTTAGGCTGTTACCTTCTAAGACACACTTGTGATGTGATGGTTTCCAATGTGAGCTGTGAGCTGTTCTCTCACAGACCCTGTGCCTGCTTCTCTCTTTGTAATTTCTCTGTTATGCCAAACTGATCTATTGACTTAAGTGGTCTGCATGCCATACTCTTTTGCATGCTTCTCAGTATGTCTTACTCATCTTTATGTCTCCAGTGCCATGGGAGGTGCTTGCCACAGAGTGGGTGCTCCATAAATATGTCTCGGGACCAGTAATACATTGGCAAGTAGCAGATCTCAAAGGGAAAGACATGATCTGACAGTGGACAGGTTTGTGATTTGAGGGACACATGTATCCCTGTGTTTCCTCTCTTCTTTTTGCTTCCTAATCCCACAGATTATGAATAAGTCAGCATGATTTTCCTGTTAAGGCTTTTTAAAAGAACAGAAACTTTCACAAGCAATCTGCAAACATGCTTTTTGGTACAGTACTCATCACAGCTCATTGCAGCCAAGTCTCTTTCCTATAAGCTGGGATTCATGTGCTGCTAGAGAGGAATGTTGGCCTTCCAGTAAGATCCATGCTTTTCGCTACACATGTGGCAAATAAAGCAGGATACTCCCCTAAGCAACTCAAGGGCTTTGCAGAAGTAAGTTATCCAATGTCAAGGTTAATATTTGTATTGTAATTTATAAATTAAAAGTGATTTCATCTATATTATCTTAATTTGTTGATTGCTAACGTTCCTTTGAGGATAAAGCCGTTCATGCCACAGTTTCAGATAAAATTTGAAGATAGAGTTCTACTGAGAAAAGTAATCCCAGTAATAGTGCTGCTTATCAGATCATTTTCTACTGGGAGGTATTTGCAAGTGGAAAAACTCTGGTCTTGAAGGACAGAGAAGGGAGAAATGCCATAAAGGAGATTGAACGCACCAATCAGAGATAAGTTTTTCATGATTCACAGTGTTCCTTGTGCTAGTTCTGGTTGGAGGAAGAAAACTCACCATCTATCATGGGTCTCTGAAAATTGAGATCCCAGACATGGGCCAACTTCTTAGTTTAGTTCTCTCAGCTTTTTCAAAAACCTGTATCATCATCATCATCAACAACATCAATCAACATTTAATGTGTGTTTACTATGTGTCAAATGCTGCTCTAAGAGCCATATATGAATTATCTAAATCCTCTAAGAAACTTACAAGATAAGTTTACTGTTATATACATATTACAGATGAGGAAACTGAGGCACCTTGTCCAAGGTCAAAGAAAGTGGTGAAATAGGAATTCCAATGCAGCCAATCTGACTCCAATTTCCCTATCAATTGATATGCAACACTACTTCTCTTAATTTTCACCTTTATATACTTTATCATGGACCCAAATCATCTCTAGAAACTTCTAAGTAGTATTTTATAAATATACCTTTGATATCATCTTTTAAATAATATTGTGTTAGTCATTAGTATACAACTGTTATATTCTCCTTTCTTTGCTTCAGCATCAGTAACCTTTCTCAGTCCTCTGCCTTCCTTTGCCTATTAAATCCCCTGTGGAGCCTTTCTATAAACTGTTTCCTCCCCTTGGCATCTGCCTTTATTTCTCCTTCATCTAGATCAGTGTTTCTCAATATTGGTTGCATCTTGTAATCACCTGGGAGCCTTAAACAATAACAATACTTGGGTCTCACCCCCAGAGATTCTGAGTTACTTTGTGGGGCCAGGACATCATGAGTTCCAAAAGCTCCCCAGCTGATTCAAATGTGTAGCTAAAATTGAAAACCACTGGTCTGAACATTTCCTCCTCATTATCACCTGCAGCATCTCCACCTCTTCACTAAGGTCCAGTGTCCCTTTTACAAGCCATCATAACATAATGTAACTCTCCTTTATACCCGTTAGGACCACTGGAATTGGTAGTGTCCATAAGGGAGGAGGAAAGTTCTGAGAGGCTGGAATACTGAAAGACAAGCGAAGAAAGTATATTGGGGAGCAGGGGATGATGAGCTGCGTCATATGCTAAGTCAAGTAAGATGAGAGCAAAGGATTGACCAATGGATTTAGTAATATGGAGGTCACTGGTAACCTTGACAAAATAAACAGAGGTCATTGGAGTGGTCGGAAATAAAACCCTGAGTGGAGAAAAAAAAAGAGAGAGAGGAGGAGAGAGAGGGAGAGAATTGCCAGAGCAAAATTTTGGGGTAGGCAAGTGGGGATGGATTTTAGTGCATTTCATCTCATTTAATCCATGCAGTAAACTAAGAGGTAGATAACTATTTTAATTTACATTTTACATGTCAAGTGAGGCATGAAGAGAACACTAAGTTGTTCAAGGTCACATAGGTTATAGTTGCCAAAGCTGGGCTCAAACATGTCTACCTGCCTACAGAACTCTTAGCAACTATATTTTCTTTCCTCTTGTTGGTAAGAAATATCCTTTTGGTGGTGGTTGAGTCAGCTTTCTATACATTTCTTCCTCAGTTTTTTTTTCTTAAACTCAAGAACCTGTTCGTCCTGCAGCAAAATTCTGCTTAATGATAAGCTATATGTGATCTATATAAACTGAAGATACCAATGCACTCTTTAGATTAAAAGAAATACATCTTTGGAACCTGAAGCTCTGACAACTATTGACATATTAGCTTTATGTAAGTTACACTGACAGAGTCATGTGTTCTGATAGCTCCTGATTTCAGGTGTCCTGGTAGAGCTCTAACCCTCAGAAACAGGTTATTCTCAAGATCCATATAGGATCACGGCTGCTCCTCACAAGCTGTGCTATAAATGACTGAGAGTTAGTTATTGGAGACTGTGAGAGGGCAAATGAGTGTCTGTATGTGAGAGCAGCGTTACGCCTGATCCCTGATGAGCTAAGTGCAGTAAGTGATGTGATGTGCTGATACACGTTTAACACCCAGCTCCAGGGAAAAGAAGAACCCGATTTCTAGCATTTGCCCATTTCTGTGGTGTCAATACTCCCACCAACAGTAATTTCAAGCTACCAACATGAAGTCACTAAATGCATGTCAAGAAGAGATGATAATCAACTCCCAAGAGCGTGCCAACTGTTTCCAGCATACCATCGGATAAGAAACCAGTTTTCCCCTTTATCCCTCAGTGTAACTTCTCATCCATTCCCTGAGGTGCCAAGCTCTTCCTGAAGCAGTGTATAAGAGGTAGAAAGAACATTGTATTCAAATTCCAGAGAATAGGGGTCTGGTTCTGATTCAGTCAATGATCAGCCATGTGGCATTTGCCAACTCACTTGTTTTCTTTGGCCCCAATTGGGAAATGAAGCAGCTGGTCCTTTAAGGCTCTTGAGAGTTTAAAGATGCTGTGATGCAGTGGTACTCAGCCCTTTCCTCCGTAGGCGCGGAGAAAATCTCCTTGTAAAACTGCATGCTACATTGTGCTTTTGGGTTTCAGATGAAAACCTTGTTATTCCTCAGCAGCTTACCCATGCTGTTCTTTATCATTGTGGCCTTTGAGATGTCTCAAAGAAACCAGCAGGGACGTTTGAGGTTGCTCACATATAACATCCCCAACAAGGCTGTCTGAGTAACAAAAAGGAGCATGCAATCACACCAGAGAACTTCTCATTCTTTGGAGAGAGAGAACTGCAGTCTTAACCTTTAATTTTATGGCTTTCCCATCTTTTGCTAACCCTTTAACGTTATATTAACAAAGGATGGACTGGGTGGGGGGCAAGGAGGGACTTAATGCTCTTTATGATCTATTTTAACATTTTTATCTTTCTTTAACAAAATAAATTTGCCATAAGAATTAAAACTGTATTTTATCCTTTTAAATGCAGCTCTGGATGATGTATATAACTGCACTGGCAGAAAGTCAAATCTACACAAAGCCCAAATTGAATCTTCCTTCTGACTACAGCTGTGTATGATATTTTATGCAATTTTTTATGCCGGTCATAAACGAGGTGGAAACTGTGATTATGCCAATTTTGGAATAACACATCTCCACCAAAAAAGCGACTGCCAGTTTTCAGACGTGTGTGTGTGTGTGTGTATCTACAGGATCCAGCCCTCCTTTTCTCATCACTGGATTGCATGCTCTTGACCTAATGAAAGATTTCTAGGTAAAGTGCTACAGGCACTTACTATGCCATTGCTATAGAACATAGGATTGCAAACAAGTATGATTTCCTCTCATAATACTATCTCTTTGGCAAAATGTAGCCCCTTTGCTACTGAATATTCTGAAGTGGGGGGTGGGATTTCTTGTAAAAATACTGTCCATGAAACATGTAGGTTGATCTGTCTATCTGTCTATCTTCCTACCTACCTACATACCTATCTATCTGGACAAAGACCCAAATGAATGGGAACGGAGGTTTAAAAATATAGAAATTTGCCCTGATGTTCAAATAGCCTATTTCACCATGTTACATTAAACAGTATCAAGAAAGAAGAAAAATATTACCTAAAAATCAGAAGTTGATACTATTAATGTTTCTCTTGCCTACACTTGACACAACACGGATCTTTCTGGTATTCACACAGAAATTATCTTAAAGCAATTTAAATTGAAAGACTTGAGAGGGAAAAATTAAGATGTTAAGTAAATGATTACAGAAAAAAATAAACCCCCTGATATGAACCTTAACAACCGTTTTCCAAATTAACGTGGCATTACATTGAGAGCTGTAAAGATAAAGCCATTAGCCTGAGTGTGTGTATATGGGTTGAACCATCAATCAGTTCTCACTGATAAATAAAGCCCAGAGCCAGAGGTATTTGCTCTACCAACACCCTGCTGTCACCCTGCAGACTACTTCTGGCAGAATGGCAGCCCTTCAAGTTGCTAACTGAACTGAGCATGCCATGTGACCAGCACACAGCACTGTGGCTGCCAGAGATAATATTAGGGGGCAGATTTCTTGCATCTGAGAATTTGTCTTTAGAGCTTTCTGGAAGGTTTTAACCAGAGACTGGATGACCACTTCCCAGGGGTACTAAAGATGATACTATTGCATTGGATAGACACTTCTATAAATTGTAATTTCCCCACACCTTGGTCCTTTATTCCATAAAAAAGCGAACCATCAGTTGCAACCTTTATTTGTCACAAAGTAGCTCTCCAGAATTACATGTTGAATATATTTGAATGAATAAATGAATGAATGAACGAATGAACGACTTGGCTAGTTACCATGTTGAACTGTGTTCAATTCATGTCATAATCTGAGGAGCATCAATAGTGAGAATCTTCTCTGCGAGTGTTCATATGTAATTCTTATACTATAGATGAAATACCATGAAATACCGTGATGAGGATCTTCTTCACTCTGATATTGGCCTAATGGAGAAATGAATCATACTTGTACATTTTCAGAATTGTTATTCAGGACTGTTATTTTGCATCTTAGGTATCATTTAATAACCCATTTACAAACACATTAGCTTGGTTTGCATAATGTTGGGTGTTCCTGATTGGGAAAGCTTGATTGATTGAATTTCAAGATGAAGGAATTAAAGTGTGAAGGTCAGGTTAAAGGTCTAGTGTGTATAATGATTGGAGAGACATTGCTCTCCTTGACTGTGGATCCCCTTGACCTTGAAGGAATCACTTGTTTGACCAAGATGACATTCATTTCTGAAATGTTACCATCAGTACTAGGACAGTTCTAAGATTTCTCTCGTTTATGGCTGTGGATTGATCTTTTATCTAACTGAGCTAAATGACCAAGATGCCAGCTTCCTTTTTCAATAGAGCTTTGTTGCCTTTGTCTGCTCATTGCAGTTGGATTACCATTAAAGAGGATTCTATAAGCATTCAACATTAAAAATCACCAGAGTTTCAGTGGATTCTATAAGGGATCATCCTTGAAAAGAACTGATGTTTCAAGAGAAACTTTCTAGCACATATTTCACTTAGATACTGTGGTTTATGTGATCATTTTACTTCTACCTATAATTCATCATGCCAACCCTGATAAATATAGTCACAAATGATTCAGTTTTCAGTTACATTCACATTATACATTCTTCTTGTGGCGTATCACTGTTGTATTGGGAAAATTACTCCTTTTGACAGCTCTTAGACTTGAAATTCTTGGATGTTGAATTTAATGCACCTCCTCTTGAATTCTGTATTTTGACCTGAAAGCACTGGTCTTTGGTTTGTACCCAAACCCCTATTATTCATCAGCAAGTACATGTCACATTGACAGAATAATTTTTAGAAAGCAATGGTAAGTGATTTTGAAATGCAGATGATTCTTATCACATCAAAGTAGTAGGGGTACCGTGAAGATTAGTAAACATGGAAAACAAAAGATCTGCTGACCAGTTTTTGCTTGAGCAGTAGCATTAAGTTGCTTCCCAGTTAATTTGTTACAAAAAGAAAAATTCACTTAAATCCCTCTCATGTGCATTACCTGAAACTATAATCAAGTGAGATCAAGACTTAATCAAATGAGATCAAGCAAAATAGATGGCCCATTTGTGAGAGAGGGATTGTTTGTAAATAATATGTCTCAAAAAGAGAAGCACACATGGCAAGGATAAGGATTAAGTTCACTACCCCTTGGAAGCAAGGCCAAAAAATCATATATAGGTATGTATATATCTCTATATATCTTTTATTTCATCCAGTTCAACATCCTTACACTTTTAAATAATACAGGATTTCATGAGATTATATACCTTTTATGAAGAAATGTAATACCTTTTGCAGGTGTGGGTTTTTGTCTGTTGAGGATGCCATGACAAAATACCATAGACTGGGTGGCTTACACAACAGATATTTATTTCTCACAGTTCTAGAGCTGGGAAGTCTGAGATCAAAGTGCTTGCCAATTCAGTTTCCTCACCAGTTTTCTCTTCCTGGTTTCTAGTATTGTTCTCACACGGCAGACAGAGAGATCTCTCTCTCTCTTTCTTCTTCTATAGCCACAGTCCTATCAGATTAGGACCCCATTTGACCCCATTTGAAGTTTATGATTTCATTTAATTTTAATTACCTCCTAATGACTATCTCTAAATACAGTCACATTGGGGGTTAAGGCTTTAACATAAATTTGGGGAGACAGAATTCAGTTCATAGAAGTGTGGTTATAAGTTTTTATTTCCTGATCACTTTAACAGATGTTTACATACAGGTTCAAGGTGTTACATTGGTGGGTAAAAGTAAGACATGATTCTTACTCTTGAAGGTCTTAATAATAAAGCTTGTTGGCTTCTGGACTTAAAATGCAAAAAAGGGGATAAGAGATACAAAAGAAACATCAAAATAGGCACTAAAATATATTAACAGGAAAGATCAATTCATTTGGGGAGGGGGAAAAATGAAAGGGCTCATGTGGAAATAGCATTTAAGATGGGTTCTGAGGGGTGGAGAGACTGTTCAACAGGCAGAAACAAAAGTGAGGATATTTCAGGCATAGAGGCCAAAGGTATACTATTTTCTATTGCTGCTGTGATAAATTACCATAAGCTTAGTGGCTTACAACCACACAAATGTATTAAATTACAGTTTTGTAGGTTAGAAGTCTGTCACACTAGGCTAAAATCAAGGTGTCAGCTGGGCTGCATTTCTTTTGGAGGCCTTAGGGGAGTATCCATGACTTTGCCTTTTCTACCTTCTAGAGGCCACCTGAATTACATGGCCTCTTCCTCCATCTTTAAAGCCAGCAAGATTACATCTCTCTGACCATAGCTGGGAAAGAGTCTCTGCTTTTAAGGACTGATGTGATTAGATTGGGTCCACTTGAATAATCCAGGATATTCTCCCCATCTCAAGGTCAATGATCTTAATTACGTTTGTGAAGTACCTTTTGCCATGTAAGGAAACATATTTGTAGATTTTGGGGATTAGGATATGGACATCTTTGGAAGAGCCATTATTCTGCCTACTACACGGGTCAACAGGCGGAGCTCTTCCAGGATTCAATCATGTATTCAGTAACTACATGTTAGGGAATGAATACATGCCAGGCAATGCACTTCATTCTGTGGTGCGTTGTTAAATGGCTGAGGATGGGAATACAGGAACCACTGCAATTGTGTCTGGGAGGGTCAGTAAAAGTCCCAAGTAGGATTAACCTCTCTTTCAGTATTTACATCACCTTAAGCAGCCCTTCCAAAAACTGTGAGAAGGGAAACTAGGAGTAAGTTAATTTGCTACATAAAGTCTTTTAAACAGAAGAAAAAAATATAGCTCTGAACCAACAAAGTACCTTGTCTGCTTTAGCTGGAAGGCTATATTAAAGGATAGGATGTGGAGGAGAAACTAAAACTAACATAGTTTTCTCAAGAGACTTCTAGAACTAATAGAAAGCAGCTCCATAAAGAGAAGTCAGATAACATGAGGATGAACTAAATACTTAATGCATAAAAGGAATAAATTGTAATTTCTAAATATTTCAGCAGAGCCACGGAGAGCCCAAAAGTATAAACATAATTGATCACCACAATCTGATAGTCTATTCAGCTCACATCTGGATCCCATTAATGAGTTATTAGGATTCAAAAGTTTTCAGAATGAGTATCAAATGACTTTCTGATTCTGAAGAAAGAGAGACAAAATAAAATTATAATGAAGCTTGGGATATAATAGAGACTTAATTAAAAAGTAAGACCCATCAAAATTGAGTCAGGTGTCTTCAGCACCAAAATTGTATATATTTTATAATCCTCTAGGTACAAATGGGATCTTATTTTATTTTATTTTTTTTTAACTTCTTAAAAAATTTTATTATGTTAATAGTTCATGGTTATATAAGATAGAAAGCAAATTTCATTGATGACTTTATTTGAAAAAAGAAAACAGCTGTCTTCCATTTTAATACAGTACTCTGATCATACATGTTCTCCTTTCCTTCAAGAGGTCATCCTTAGGGGTGCCTGGGTGGCTCAGTTGGTTAAGTATTGAACTCTTGGTTTGGGCTCAAGTCTTGATCTCAGGGTCATGAGATTGAGCCCAGCCTGGGGCTCTGTGCTCAGCGGGGAATCTGCTTGAGATTCTCCCTCTCCCTTCGCCCCTCCCCCTGCTTTCTCTCTCTCTCTAAAAAAAAATAATAATAATAACAAATCTTTAGAAAAAAGAAGAGATCATCCTTAAATTGATTATAAAGCAATTGACTTAAAAAAGTGTAAGTCTCCAATAATGAAGAGAATAGGGAGCCATCATCAGTAGCAAATTTTAGCAATTATCTGGATTAAGGAGAATAATTGAGCTTTAAAGTGAAGCAGAAAAAAAACTATTTCTGAAATTAGGCAGTAAGAGGGTATAGCCAAGCAGTTGCTATGCCCTGTAGGACCCCAAAGAAATTCAGCTCTCAGGTAAAGCATAGGTGACAGAAAGGAAGAGGGTCATAAGGTTGTCTTCAACTCAATTTTATCCATCTTACCACCCCCACCTCCCATCCAAATCTGCAGTGGTGCAGAAGTCAGGACATTTACCTCCAGGCAAATTTAACATCCATGCCTTTTTTTAAAGTAGTGAATGTTTTTCTTTAAAGAAATAGGAAAATAAAGACTGTCTTGGAGGTGAACTGGGAGTGTCTTAGGAACTAGACACTATGACAGGTAGTAAAGGTATTAATCTCAAGAGTAAACAAAAACTAAATTTGGTTAAATAGAAATCTTCCAACAAAAGGAAATGTGCTTTATCACCATTTACTCAGTTGCTTCACAGTTAATATGAATGGACAGTTAAAGATCTGATACACTTTAGAAAACTCACTGTTTAGATGCAGATATATATATTTTTTTTATTTATTTGAGACAGAGAGAATGAAATACAGAGAGCATGAGAGGGAGGAGGGTCAGAGGGAGAAGCAGACTCCCTGCCGAGCAGGGAGCCCGATGCGGGACTCGATCCCGGGACTCCAGGATCATGACCTGAGCCGAAGGCAGTCGCTTAACCAACTGAGCCACCCAGGCGCCCTAGATGCAGATATTTTATTTGGAGGGTGATCTCTAGAAACTCTAGTGGGGAAGTGAGACTGGGAAGGGAAGGAGGCCAGGAAAAGCCTGGGCACAAGTGGGCCCAATCTTACTGAGGAACTTGGAGCAATTCAAGCAGGAAGAAGGCATCTTGTGAGCTGCAGTACCCGGAAAATGAAAGAGAAAGACAAGGGAGGGAGGATAGAAGGAAAGATAAGAAGGAAAGAAAAAAAAAAATACATTGAGGAAACAGTACCCTTTTGGGGAATGGGTTAGAACTTCCAAAATAAAACTGAGATTAAATTCTCAAGTACATTTGAGGGAAAAAAAAAACTTTATTAGTAAAAGAAGAGTGGTATAGTATATAAAAAGTAAAATCAGAGGACTTGAAAGAGCTCTTTGAAGTTAAAAGTGGCTGGAGTGGTGGGGGGTGGGAGGGATGGGGTGGCTGGGTGATGGACATTGGGGAGGGTATGTGCTATGGTTAGCGCTGTGAATTGTGCAAGACTGTTGAATCACAGACCTGTACCCCTGAAACAAATAATACATTATATGTTTAAAAAAAAAAAAAGAAGGTAGTAGGAAGGGAAAAATGAAGGGGGCGGGAAATCGGAGAGGGAGACGAACCATGAGAGACTATGGACTCTGAGAAACAAACTGAGGGTTCTAGAGGGGAGGAGGGTGGGGGGATGGGTTAGCCCAGTGATGGGTATTAAGGAGAGCACATATTGAATGGAGCACCGGGTGTTATACTCAAACAATGAATCATGGATCACTACATCAAAAACTAATGATGTAATGTATGGTGATTAACATAACATAATAAAATAAAATTTTTAAAAAAGTGGTTATAATTAAAAAAAAATCCATGGAAGTATTAGAAGAAAAGTCCATAAATTTTATGAGAAATAGGAAAAGTGGGGAAAAAAAGGAAATGGAAAACTCCAAGTTAAAACAAATATACACTAGTTATATAGGAAGGGAAATGTGATTATGGTATATGATGTGGTTGTTAGTGAAAAAAATGTCAGTTATAATGTTCCTCTATTTACAGTTTTGTCATTTAGAATCATCCTATGAACAAAACTTGACAAACTGTAAATACTACCAACTTTGATAGTGGAAATACAGCTGGCAGTTATGGGAAGTAGAAGGGGAAAGGTGGGGTCAAAGAAAGGGGATGGGGAGACACTAATATCTTCCATCTTCCCAAATGCGGAAACTGGAGGTCATTTCTTCTTCTTCTTTAGTCTTTTTTTTTTTTTTTAAGATTTATTTATTTTAGAGAGAGAGTGAGAGCAAGCACATGTGCGCAAGGGGAGGGGCAGAGGGAAAGGGAGAGAGAGGAGAGAAAAAATCTCCAGCAGACTCCCTGCTGAATGTAGAGCCCTAAGCAGGGCTGGATCCCAGAACCCCTAGATCATGACCTGAGCCAAAATCAAGAGTCCATGGCTCAACCAACTGAGCCACCCAGGTGCCCCCCCTCCCACCGAGGTCATTTCTGTAATTTGGGATAGGAAATAAAAGGAGCTGTATCATTTAAACATTCAAAAAAGTAGTGATAAAATTTAAGACCTTGAATTAATTGGCTTTAAAAACAATGTGAATGTAATATCTGTTAAGCTTTCTCTTAAATTACATGTTAAAAATGTGGCAAATGGCTACAAATTCTCTGAAACCTATTTGTAAGGTGAGAAGCAGACTACATGCCATCTAGTGGAAATTCCAGGCTCATGACTGTCTCCAGGACTGTTGAATAATGTGTTGTTTATCAAACTCACCAGTTACAGATGATGTTATACTTTAAGAGCAAATATTTTTGGTAGAATCATACAAGGTGAGAGGAGAGAGTGATTATTTTAGGATGCCAGCATGGAACATAGGCATGGACTTTGGTTCAGGATCAGAATTCAGGGGTACAAAGTCAAAGACCTGGTTTCCTCATGGACTTGCCAACAGACCAAGGAAAGCTCCGTTAATTTTGTTCTAACAAATTTATCCATTATTTGTGATCAGAAAAACATTATTCCTTTTTACAAATATGAGCGTCAAATATAGTTAAGGTATATGAAAATGATTATTAATCTTTATTGCTATGATCATTCCATACGTACCATTGTTCTGATTCATTAATTAGTAGATTTCCAAGTTGTTTAGCATAGAATCAATGACTCCAAATAAAGTTCAATTGGAAATTAAACTCTAATTATGTTGGGTAGATAGATAATGGCACTTGTCTTTTAAAATTTATTAGAGAATCATTTAACAATGTTAAAATATCCGTGGTTTGAATATTGAGTCCTTGAGGTCTTCAGAGACACAGATTAAATATTATAAATATTTTCCATTACAGTTAATTGTGGCAAAAATCTAATTTTTAAAATATGCTTCTGCTATAGTACTTATTGCTCCAAAGAAATATATTAATCTTGGTATATAAAATCAATTTTATATTTTGTAATTATAAAATAGCACACTTTCCTTATAGAGCATTTTACAAAAATTGGAGGAGAAACTTTCCAGTAATTTCAACCACCCCAATATAACTTCTGTTACTATTTTAATTAATCGATACAGGTAATGCATTAATATTTAACACACATATATATAAATGTTATTGTAATGTAATATACTATATATTAATACTTAGACATAATTTTTTTAAAAAATCTGGATAATATAGTTTTATATTCTATTTTCCACAAAACATTGCATCATGTCTTCTCTAGGTCATTATATATTCTTCAGAAATAATTTTTTTGGCATAATATTCAACTAAATGGATGATCCATATGTATTTTAAACTTTCTATCGGCATTTGGAATATTTCTGTTTTTTGATATTACCAATTTACTATGATATTTGCTGTGATAAATAACTCATTATATAAGTTCTTCACTTCATCTTTGAAAATTTCTTTAGAAAAAAATTCTTAGAAGCAAAATTACTGAGTCAAAGCATGTGCTCATTTCTTTTTTTTTTTTTTTTAAGATTTTATTTATTTATTTGAGAGAGAGAATGAGAGACAGAGAGCATGAGAGGGAGGAAGGTCAGAGGGAGAAGCAGACTCCCTGCCGAGCAGGGAGCCCGATGCGGGACTGGATCCTGGGACTCCGGGATCATGACCTGAGCCGAAGGCAATCGCTTAACCAACTGAGCCACCCAGGTGCCCCGCATGTGCTCATTTCTAAAGCTTTTGCTACATATAGCTAAATTTCTTTCCAGAAAGATGTACCATGTATGGGTCAGAATAACCATTTCACCCTAGCCTCTCCAAACATTGGGTATTATATTTTTAAGAATTTCTTAATAATGATAGAGAAGTTAAGGGTTATCTCCTTTTGATTTGTTTGTCTTTGATTACTAGTAAAATTGATCTATTTTTTTTTAAGATTTTATTTATTTATTTGAGAGAGAGAATGAGATAGAGAGAGCATGAGAGGGGGGAGGGTCAGAGGGAGAAGCAGACTCCCCGCCAGGGAGCCCAATACGGGACTGGATCCCGGAACTCCAGGATCATGACCTGAGCCGAAGGCAGTCGCCCAACCAACTGAGCCACCCAGGCACCCCAAATTGATCTATTTTATCTCTATTAGCCATCAGTATTGTTTGTGTATGATTCTGTCTATTCATGTTCTTTGCCCACCTGCATTGGTATTTTTATATTTTATAGATTTGTATAAATTTTCATGCGTTATACATATATATCCTTAACCTATCATACTTGTTATATTTGATTTCTGTGTTTTGCCCAAATAAAATCATTATATATCATTTAAAGTGGAAAGATAAAGTCTACATAGGTCCATAGAAAATAGCTTTGTGAAAGACTGAGATGGAAACATAATATTTTCTAAATTCTTTATTAAATTGTCCTTCATGGGACCTTGCTATTGTTGTTAGAATTAATTATATGTATAATATTTCCATATACAATATTAAAGCAAAAGAGGCAGGTTGCTAGGTATGAAAATAGGTTCATCTTCTTCCCCACACTCCATGCTATCCTTTGCCTTCACCCCACTATCCTGAAGAGATTTGGAGATTAAAAAAATCTCCAAAATCTAATGTCATAAGATGGGAAATTTGATCATTTAAAACAATCTTACTAGAATATGGGTCTGTGGGAACATTCTTTATCCCTTTCCCTGCCCTCCCCCTCCTACTGTTCTTATGTGTTGGCTTTTTTTTGTTGTTTTTCCTTTTGGTGATTGGGAATGCCATTGAATTTAATACAGTGACAGAACACGACCCACAAAAAAGGGATAATGTTATAAGATAGTTAAAATTTTCTCATTGACATTTTCTGTTGTAACTCACATGCCAATTAATTTCTTAATTCATTAGCAGTGTAACAGAAGAAAAGACTTTGAAAACACTGTGTAGATGTCTTTTAATTACGGCTAATTAAATACTGTGGAAGGACCTGATTATACCTTTGAGTATTTCTTAGTCTGAAAAAGAGAAAAGAAAAAAAAATGCCTTGTAGTCATGAATACATTGGACAAAAGCTGAATTCAACAACTATTATAAAAAACAAAAACTTCAAAAAAAGGAACAAAATTATAGAGTAGCACTGGGGGAGTATTCTCTAAATATGTGTGCAGATTCTCTATGGAGGCTTATACACCACTGTTTGTTTTGGTTATTAGGCAGAATCTCAAGTAATCCCAAGTAGAAATCACACTGCTTCTGAAAATGAAGAGCAGTGCCAGTGGGTAAACAGTTTCAGGGCAAACTGAAGCAATACTCCCTTAAGTTAGGAATGGATTTTTCCAGATGGCCACTGTGCATATGGCTGGGGGTACTGTGGTAGCCAGAATAGGAAATGGGAACACGATTCTTTCCAATTAAATCAACACTGTCCTTGAGAAAAGAAATTTCACAGAACATGTCCAGGGGGATGTGGGCGGACAAGAGATAGCATTCAAGTCCATCAAGACATCTTTAATTTAACGAATTATGATATCTTTTTAAATGTTCAGACCAGTCAAATTTATTTTGGGATTTTAGGCAAGTAGAGCAATGAGCTAAATGATGTGCTAGAAATTGACAGCTCAAAATTGGACTTGTCTATCCTTTTTCATTCTGGAACATTGGGCGAGTTACTTAATCTCTCTCTGATTGTTTCCTCCTGTGTAAAATGGGAATCACATCTCCAGGCTGCCCAACAGGCTTGTTGTGAAGATAAAATAATGAATGTTATGAGGCACTTTGCAATCATGAAAAACTGGATTGCATTTCCCGGGACTTGAAGGGATAACCAATAATTTCAGTTCATGCTGTGGAACACATCATGGTCTCTCCTAGGGAAGATGTTACTATTTTTAATTGGGTAAAGATTTCTAGCTTTGTTCAGGCCCTGCCCTGTGACAAATTCTTTGGTGGTTATTCAATTCATCTTAATTAAAAAATAATTTACTGACCTGTACATAATCAGCTTGGCTGGAAGCTGACTTTTGCTGGGCGATCTGGTTGAACTTCTTAATAAATTTCAGCTCCCCAAAACATCACACACACATGCAGCTGTTACATACCCTCTCATAAGTGAGCGGTCAGATGAAGACCCTAAGTACTTTTATATGGAGAACAGCCTGACATTGACGGGCTTTTGAATCATCTGACGAATGCACAGGTCATAGGTGGCTAGTTTCAACATCAGTCATTCGAACCCAAATAATATCTTGTATTTTCTCTTTGACTTGTGCATCTTGATTTCACCCTTCTTTTAGGGAAACAAAAGCATCTAAAGCTATTCAACAGTAACAAAAAAGAATGAATCTATCTTCTTATTTTGAAACCTGCCTTTTTTGTTGTTTTTTGTTTAGTATTTTAATCATCTACCCAACTGGTCCTATTTGTACACAGACCCAGCTACAAATGGACTGGAAGGTCAGCTGTTTTCAAGGTTAACCTGATATGTCTTGTTTACCAGTGTACAATTTGGTCGACTACCAGAAAATCCCTGAATCTGTGCTCTTGCCCTGAAGAATAACCTACGCACAGACAGGAGAATTTCAAGAGAGTTCCAGGATGCTGCTGATCCTGGAGCCAATAGTTTAATACTAGGCATATGCATGTAGTAGGAAAAAATCATTTGGTACAGAAAACTTATAATAAAACAACATATATTTGTCCCATTCCTCAGCTCTGCTCCTTAGAGGCAAGAC
This sequence comes from Leptonychotes weddellii, assembly GCF_054177405.1. Taxonomy (NCBI): domain Eukaryota; kingdom Metazoa; phylum Chordata; class Mammalia; order Carnivora; family Phocidae; genus Leptonychotes; species Leptonychotes weddellii. The sequence goes on from NC_138371.1 coordinate 20,242,023, forward strand.
TTTCATTGCTTCTCCTTTTGCTGCTCTAGTTTTCCTCTAACTCAGTGTGTAGCAGAATTCCCTAAATTGCTCATTAAGAATGCGGATTCCTGAGATTTATTCTAGCTTTGCTTAACAGAATCACTGCTATTGTGGCTGAGAATGCATAAAAGAAAAATCACAGGAAATTCTAATGCCTTCTAAATTTTGAGAACGATTAACTTAATAAATCTTGGGCCACATTATGACTGTCATGGGCTCTAAGCCCTTTGGCCTTTATGAGTCTCTTCCTCCATTAAAGAAAAGTATTTAAAATTATATTTTACTACTGAATTGGTATATAGATGAATATGTTAATATATTAATATTACATATTAATTTTCTTCAACGCAGGTTCATTTTTTTCCTTCTGATTTTATGGAAACCATTTTTTCCCATGGGCCCATAAAAGTATTTTAGATGTTAGGCACTGTGCCTTCTGTTTCTCCTACAGCCCAGAAAGAATCCAGGACTAATCAACTTAGAAATTTGGCAATCTAATATTCAGAAAATTTAGGCCCTAAGCATATCATATCTTTGGCATAGCACGATAAAATCCAGTCAAAACTTGCTGAAGTTCAGAAGATACAACTCTGCATGAAGATAATTTGCAGGTGGTTCTTAGAACTGGGTGCCTAGATATGAAAGCAGGTAGTGAGCTTTCAATGGACTTCTCAATACTAGCAAATGCAAAAGTGGGCAAAATACTGGGTCTCAACTTTGCTCAAGTATTACCATCCTATTTAGGTGACACTGACAAATGCATATGGCAACTACATACAAATATAAGTTTACAAGATACTAGGCTGTGCGAATACCAACACCTAGGGCCCAGTGGCTGGAGTCTGGCAAAACTTCTTATTGGAAGCAGGAGAATGGGAGGGAAGAGAAAGGGAAGCTGAAACACACAGTGTAGATGGAAGTTTATAATATGAAGCAGGAGCAGTATACACAAGAACTTCTAAGACAAAGCAAATAATAAAGACCAGCCTGGTGTTGAACAAAAATAGAGGAGACCAGAACTGATAGAAGACCATAAAAATGACAGTTTTAGATCGCTGAGAAGACTAGGTATCATTTTAGAGTTTTGAGAAGGCAACTAGCAGCTAACAGTGCTCAAAAATGGTTGTTACTCTGAATATTTACACTCACATTTGCCATTTACAAAGTGGCCTACATAATAATAGCTAATATTTATTGAGAACTTGCCAATATTTCAAGTTCAGTGGTAATATGCAAGGAAGCTCAGACTAGATAAGAAGGAAACTATGAGGAATACTGTAGAAGAAATAACAGTATTTAATTGCCGTGGTTATTGATTGTTCTGTAACAAACCACCCCAAAACTTAGCAATCTAAAACAACCATGATTTCATTTATTTATAAACTCCAGTCCTGCCATCTGGGCTGACTTAGCTGGGCAGTCCTGCTCATCTTGCTGGTATGTCACTCACATGGCTGCACTTAAGCAGGTGAGTCAGTAGAAAGCTGGGCTTAACTGGAAATCTGGGCAGCTGGGCCCCTCTTTCTTTCTCTGTATCTCTGCTTCCCTTTCTTTCTAAGTAGCTTCTCTGTGTGGCCTTTCCAGAAGGGTAGTTTAAAGCTTAGGTTTAAAGCTGAAGCATTCTTTCTGTTCAGGAAGATTCATGGGGGAGGGTACACACAAGAGCATGAATTCTGAGAGGTGTGATTACCTAGGGCCACCAGGGTCCCAGACACCACAGGTGTTGGGAAGAACTTCTTTCCCACACTTCAGGTTTCTTTCCAGGTGTTGGTGACAGTTAGTGAAATACTCAGCTACTGGGCCAGTGGAGCGGCTTATCTGATTGTTAAATCTGTGAAAAATGGCAGCATGTTTACCTTTGGGAGTGAGGTTTTCCTGTAGGAGAAGTCCATTGCTGTAGGAAAGTCTGTATTATTTGGGGTCAGTATTAGCTACTGGCTAATAAACCTGAAACCATGACCTCTAACTTGGTCTCTATGAGAAACCAAAATGATAGTTGGCTTCCATCTGCTACTGCATTATTTTAGGGAAGAGAAATGTTATTTATAGTTCTCCCTAGGGATTATAACAACCTGAGGAGATTACAAATGTGTAGGAACTCAAAGAAAAGAGATGAAGGGTGGATGATGAATACACTAAGGAGGTGTTATATAACCTAGGGACAAACAAATAAGTGACAGAGTAATAGGACTTTAGACTCATATTTGGTTATTAAATGGAGGCTGATCATTTGTCTCCACCTTTTATAATTGAAACCATGTTTACTTGGACTCTGCTGTTATTGATTCTCTCCTTATCCTTCTATAACCCGATCTTGAGGACAGCCATGTATCAAGGTTAAAATATATTTCCTAATTTCCCCACAAATAAAGAGGCCATATGAACCATTGACTAGTGACAGGTAAATAGAAGCTGTTAGGTGGACTCATGGGGAAGTTCCTTCCAAGCTGGCGGTAGGGGTAGGGGATAGCAAATTCAGATAGGAGAGCAGATTCCCATAGGAGCAGATTCAGATAGAAGGTGATTATTTGCCCTTCTGTTCTACTTGGAATGCTTAGTGCTATAGTGGCCATATTGGGACCATGAAGTAAACTTGAACATGAAATCCACGTACTAAGAATGGAAAAGCTAAAAGGTAGGAGGCTGGGCTCCTGATGATATTATGGAGCCCTTGTACCAGCCTTCCATCATCTGCTCCCTGACTTGAGTTTACATGAAGGAAACAAAGTACCCTATTTTGTTTAAGATCTTGATTTTTTTACGTTTCTGTTACTTTGCAGTTGAACATGGTTCCTAATTGACCATTTTATTAGAGCAGACAAATGAAAGTATGTAGTTGATGTTTTTTTTTGCAAGAAAAATGATACCACGTAGGTGAAGAGTTGTTCAAAATCATATGGGAGAAATTTCTTTTATGTGCATATGTTAGAGATTTCTCATATAAGATACAGGCATATCTCCTTTTATGGTGCTTTGCTTTACTGCACTTTGCAGATACTGTGTATCTTACAAATTGAAGGTCTGTGGCAATCCTGTGTTGAGCAAGTCTATTGGTGCCATTTTCCTGATAGCATTTGCTCACTTTGTGTCTCTGTGTCATGTTTTGGTAATTCTTGCTATATTCCAGACTTTTTCATTATTATATTTGTTATGGTGATCTATAGGTGATTAGTGATCAGTGATCTTTGCTGCTGGTATTGTAATTGTTTTGGGGCACCCCAAATCACGCCCATTAAGACAGTGTGTGTTCTCATCACTCCACCAACCAGCCATTCCCCCGTCTCTCTCCCTCTTCTTTTCTTGGGCCTCCCTATTCCCTGAGACATAAAAATATTAAAACGAGGCCAATTAATGACCCTACAATAACCTCTAAATGTTGAAATGAAAGGAAGAGTTGCAGGTTTCTCACTTTAAACTAAAAGCTAAAAATTGAAAACTCAGACGATGGTTAGTACTTTTTAGCAATAAAGTATTTTTAATTAAGGTATGTACATTTTTTAGACATAATGCTATTGCACACTTAATAGACTACAGTATAGTGTAAATGTAACTTTTATATGCACTGGGAAACCGAAAAAATGAACCTGACTTGCTTTAATGCTGTATTTGCTTTATTGTGGTGGTCTGGAACCAAAGCAGCAACATCTTCAAGATTTGCCCATACAACTCTTCCATCAGAGCATTAGCACTTTACTTTCTCTCACCTCTGCCTGATAACCTTTTCTTGTGAATATTCACACAGCACATACCCTCCCTCTAACAGGGGTTTCTGCTCAAATGTTCACAGCTCAGTCAGGCCTGTTCTAATCCTTCCCTGTACAGTCGTAGCTCCCATCACTCTCTCTAACCTCACTCTGCTTCTTACTCTTGACATTTTTTACTTTATTATTGTCTCCTCAGTGCTTCGAAGATTATCTTACATTTAGTTGTTGCTCAATGAATATTTAACAATTGAACTAATAAATGAATAAAGGTAAAACTAATGCATGCATGTTTGATTCTGAAGGTTTTCTGATAAAACTGCCAACAAATCAATGTATGTATAAAGAAATATGACTCATAGCTCATTTTAGGTTGAGAACTTCAAATATACTGTCGAACTTCAGAATAGTGCTGTGCTTATTAAAATAATGTGTCTCTTACAATTGTTCTACGTAGCTGGTTAGCGTTTAAGCTAGAAGGCAATTTTTCAAACTTTGTTGATTTTTTCCCTTCAATTTTATCTGAAAGAAATGGAATGGCAAGATTTAAGCCTCAAAAGGCACATGAAGGCATTCATAAGTCGCCTTTATGTTGACTTGGCCACATGGTCCCTAATTTTTCTTGGGCTGATACATTGTGTATCTCCTTAGTAATAAAATGAACACAAAGCAGTGGTGTGCATTCATGAGAAATACATCTGTCACTGGATTTTGTTATTCACACACACACCCCAAAATCCAGTGGCAGATACATATGTAATATACATATATGAATATGTACACAAATGTACACATAATATATGATATATATGTGTGTATACATGTGGACAACTTTCTTTTGAAATATCAGGAACATATTGGAAGATTCATGCATTAATTTTTTATATAGCATAGTACTAATATAGCTCATCTTCAAAATTTAATAAAATCTGCCTGTGTTTCAAAAAAGCCAGGCAGAGATGCTAAGAAAAAGAAATATCAAGGATTCAAATAGTTCTAGAGATAAACCATGAGGGGATACTGGCTTTTCTCCTTGGGTGGGAAATTCTAGAAATGAGGGTCTTCGAAGAATAGGCCTCTGGTACTCCCCAGTATGTTGTGGAGCTGTGCACTTTGTTTCTTTACCCTCTGGGTGTTGCTTGTGGCAGAGATGTCAGGGGTCCAGCAGAGTTTTGCTCCATGTCCACGGTACACAGTGGTTGCTTGGAAGCAGCTACCCAGAGCCTGCATTTCCCAGCACTTCCCAGGCCTCAATGTAGAGTCTCAAGTTTTTGCCATGGGGATATGGGCAGAAGTCATGGGAGCCACTCCCCTCAGCCAGGCCCATAAACATTTCTTAGGTGATCCTTCACCCACTTTTCCTGGGTTGACCAGATGGATTTGACATGCAGGGTGATCCTGGGAAACATGTATTAAAAAAGGCAGAGCCTCTCAGTCTTGGTCACATAAAAACTCTAGAGGAGAGCTGCTTTCCTCACATGTCGATGAAGTTAAGCTGCAGAGATTTCAGCTTTTAATCTCTTTTAGCCTCTAGTACTACCTCAACTAGTACACACATGCTACAGCTTTAACAGAGGTTATGAAGCTACCATCTTTCGAGAAGGCTGACCGTGCAGAGAGCAATAGTTCTCAGACTTCAGAATCTTCTGGAGAGAGTTCATTTGAATACAAATCTCCAGCCCTCACTCCCAGATTCTGATTCATTAGATATGGGATGGGGCCCGGAAATAGGCATTTTAATCACCACTCCTGGTGATTTGGATGCACACTGGAGGAATACTGATAAAGAGAGTGGATTTGCAGAAATGGCATCTGGGATTCTGGGGCTGGTAACAGAGAGAGCAGGTTATATCTCAAGCCAGAGTATGAGCTGGATGAAAGTCAGGAAGTGAAAAAATTGTCAAAGAAAAGTTCCATACCACAGCAGTGAGTATGGGTAGCCTAGGTACCTGTGACCCTGCCATATTTTCAAAAAGGATAAAAGCACAAAGATAGGGCTGCAAACATGGGATGAACCCAAAAAGGAAGCCCTTGACATTTAGAGAGGCAGGAGAGGATAGTTTCAGTATAAAGATTTGCAAACAGAAGCCCTTTAAACTGGCAAAATACAATTGAAATAGATCACTTAAAGGAAGCAGTGGTTTTGAGGCCAACACCATGATCAACCCAATTCGCTTATCACAGAACAATATGTGGAAAGGCAAGAGCTTAAAATGAATGTGTTTTTTTTTTTCTTTCCAATACACTATCAAATAAAAATGTTACAGGCCCAAATCCAAAGACTATTCTTGAATTGGATCTTTTCCAATGCTCTAAATTTAACCAGCTGGGATTCTATTATGAGCCTACTCAACCTTCTGAAATGTAGAATTTGCCTTTTAATGGGAAATCTGCATTTCACCTTAACACAGAACACTGTCTTTTCCCCTCAAAGAAATATGATCTTTTGGTGCTATATAATTAACACAGTTAAAAGAGAGATTGTAGCAAGAGGTGAAAAGACCAAAATATACAAATCCACACATATAGTACTGAGGACCATGAAAAGTGTACCTCTATTCCTGGTGAACTACAGGCCATATCATGAATACTGTTAGCTATTATTACCACCAAGTTTTCATTGAGAACCAAGTATCTGGTGAGAAGAGAATTTGAAAGAAGCACACTTTTAGAATAAATGGGTGATAAAAGTACACTTTTTGTTTAAATGAAAACATCACTCAATTATTGAAGATGCAATCGGTTGGCAACAACTTTAAGCAATAGTATACAACTGCATAGGATTTCTCTTCAACCATGCTTCCTTTGGGAAATCAAGTGCTCTAGTTAGAAACATCTTTGCTCTGTACTAGTGAAATCAAACCCCAGAGTGGACGAAGCAGAATGGTGAACATGTTCTTAGAAATAGCAAATTAATTAAGGGTCCATCAGTGCTCTGAAAGCTTGTGCTCTTGTAGATTGACAGGAATGGAGACCTAAGCATAACTGATATTTGTAAAATAATACAGTACAGCACCCAGGTGTCACGTTCTGTGAAGATGCCCGGTAGCTTGCGTAAATTTAAAACCAAATCATGGAGAGGAAGATGTTTCACATGCCTGCAGCTCTTCTAGTGTATCTTTCTTTTCAAATGTGTGGGATATTCAGTTTGTGAAATATCTGAACTGACTTTGCTGGCTTTTTTGAAATAGTAGTTCCTGTAATTTACATGTTTTGAAGCTGGCCATGAGGATTTCAAAAACAGGTCACGCTGCTTTTCAAGCTTATATCCCTTATGTGTAAAATGATGTAGTTTGAATGTGAATGTTTTAGGTACTTGCATTCTTTTAGGAAAAATGGTCGTGGCATTTTCACAATTATCAAATACTTTGACAGAGAAAATTTATTTGGCACTCACAACAAGACCCATGCGGTAGATGTTGGAAATATATTGGCGGAAATGTATTGGTTCTCGTTTTACAGATGAGGAAACTGAAACAAAAAGAGATTAAACCATCTGAAAGGTTGTCCCACCAAACTAGCAGGGCAGTGGGGTGGTCTGGAGGTGGTTCCCAAATGCTGCTCTGCTGACTGAGCAAAACTGAGGTTTGAAAGGGTCCCTGGATTCATTGTCTTAGCAAGTAACAGAAAAATGAAATCATTTGAACTAAGAAGTGTTTTTTGAGAAGCTACTCTGGCATTTTATTTAATTTATTTTGTTAAAAATATTTATTTATTTGAGAGAGAGCGTGCACATGTGCGCATAAGGGAAGGGGGAGGGGCAGAGGCAGAGGGAGAGAATCTCAAGCAGACTGCCCGATGAGTGCAGAGCCTGATGCAGGGATCAATCCCACAACCCTGAGATCATGATCTGAGCTGAAACCAAGAACCAGACGCTTAACCAACTAAGCCACCCAGGAGCCCCTGGCATTGTAGATGAAACAGCAATGAGAAAACACAGTCCATGCCATCAAGAAGCTCACAGTTCTCCGAGAGAAATAAAGCAAATACTTACAGGACAGGCACTTAGTGTCATGGCTGACTCAGCAATGAAAGTGGCAAATGGTAGGTGGAAAAGCCGCACTGAGGGGTCAGCAATTGACGGGGAGCAGGGGTTGGCTCTGCAGCTTTGCCATTTAATTTCTGCAACTCTTGGTGACTTCACAGTGGGAGGAAAGAATTGACAAAGATTCCCTCCTTGACCAGACTTCAGTCAGGCTCCTATGAACTCTCTTCTCAGCTGGGCCTTGACCTTTGGACTTTTGTCCATATCTCATCAAATTTCTCATTCTCTGATTCTCCCAGGTGCTATTTGGTCAGCCTTTAGCAAGAATCTTGTCAAGTTTAGCCAGAAATCCCCCTTCACATTTCATGTTTCCCTCTAGTAATATCCCATCCACTGACATCCCCTCCACCCCCCACCACCTTCATACAACCCTAGAAATTCCCACCTGTATTTGGAATTGAAGCCAGTTCTAGACTGAGGCCTCTTTTCCTCTATGGAACTAGTTCCTGAATAAAATCTGTTTTTACCATCGTAACTACTATCAGGCTCTGTTTTTTCTCTTTAAGAAAGTATTAGCAGAATATTTCCCAATCCAGAGAAGTATAAAGGCAGATTAATATAAAAAAAAGTAAAGCACAACAAAAACCATTAGACTTGTCATCACCATTAAGGTATGAAATATTTAGTTGTTTACGAAAATTCTAGATAAACCAGACCACTTTGAGAGCACCAGCTAAAGCAGATGATGTATTAGACAATAGTTGAGAAACAACTAAAGGCCTCGAAAAGTCTAAGAGTTGTTCTAGATGAAAACTTTATTTAATGGGAAAATGAGAGCAGTGGTGTATTTGTCACTTTTCTGGAAAGTTTTTCTACTTGAAGTATGCCCTTGAAAGGAAAAACAAGAAGAAAACAACCAAGACACCAAATTAGAAACTACAAAAAAAAAAATACCTAGTGCTATAAAAAAACATAGTTGTATAACATTTCAAGGATGAATTTTAAGCACATTCAAGTCTTGAAGCAGGCAACACCTGCCTAGTTTCTGATAAACTTTAATTTCTGATTTGACTTTAAGAACTTCTGGGAGGAAGGGGTAAACAAAGCTGATCTGAAGAGACTTTGAGACTCAAAGGTGAGCTGAGCGATTTTCCTCCAAAACGGAGGAGACTCACAAATGTGAGACGTTAAGGAAGACTGGCTCAGAAGAGGGTGAAAGTCAAAGTCGTTCCTGATCCTCAACTGAGAAATTCTTCAGCACCATGCAGAGTGGAGTTTTATTGTTTGGTTTGCTGCTGAAAAGCTTTTGGCAGTATGGTTGGCAATGTTTATCTGTCTTAAGTCATCCTAACAGCCTTGTGCTTACTCTGCACGGGAGAGCAGTTTGCATTGCTAAGAAAAAATCCAAACCCAGATAATTGAGAAGTACTTTATTTCATGTCTATGAGAATAAATTATAATATTTTATTACACTTAGGACTGGATAAATAATTGAAGGCATTGTAGCAAGAAACAAAGCCTTAGATAAGCAATTTACAGTATTCCCTGTTCATATGGGAATGAAGTTATGCTAAGTAAGACTACTATAGTCTTACCATGTACTAATAAGGCTAATGGTAGATGCATTTAGCATAAAATATAATAGCTATAGCAAAGGGGACAGGACCTCTCCACTGACTTCCTTTTGAACTTTAGAAAATTAGGAATAGGATTATAGAATTTGGCTGTATTTTAGTTCTTTAGCTTATTTAGGAGTTGGTTGTACTAGACTGGTTGGTTCACTGTGGAGACAGAATGAAAGAAACAAGTGACATGTGGTGAGTAGGTTAAGTGATAACCTCACTTCAGAAACATTTACAGGTAGGGTAGTAGATGTATTTTGCTTGCTTATTTGTTTGTTTTCTGCCCAGCATCTTCTTGGTGAACAACCTCTTTGTCATCTCTATAACAACTGTATTCAGTCCAGGAGGCCCATGTGACCTCCCCACTCCTATCCCTTGCCTCTCATACCTTAGATGGACAGGTGATCGAGGCCTGATCTCAGAATACTCTTTCTGGTTTCAGAGGTGGACACATGACTAAAGCTAAACCAACTAGATCCTCCTTGGGAGTTTTGCCAGAGCTATTAGGAAGATATTCCCTTTTTCACTGCATTGCTAAGTTGGGGTATGAAACTGCTAGTGAAGTCTTTGCCACAAAAACTGATGGGAGTGGGAAGCATGCCTAAGAATGAAGGGAATAGAGAGGAGAGAAGGGCCAAAGCACAGAAAGATAAAGAGACAGAATCCTTTATTTCTGGGTCTCTGGGTTTAGCCATGCATAAAACTGCAACTATGCTTGGATTTTTCAGTCATGTGAACTAATAGTTTTCCTTTGGCTCTCATTAACTTGGAGTTAGGTTTTGTCATTTGCACAGAGATGGCTGCCTAATCTGATGGCCTATGGGTTAATAGGAATAATACTATTGAACTAGTCATACTCATGTGAACCCTTCCTCTCAGAAGTCATTAAATTCTTCACTGAGATACTCTTCTGAGGTGGCAAGGTATTGTTACATTTTGCTTGGTTTTCTCATAGAGGCTAGTTTAATCTAACCTGAGCTAGTATAATTTTTAAAGCTAAACAGATATAGGGGCACCTGGGTGGCTCAGTCATTAAGCGTCTGCCTTCAGCTCAGGCCATGGTCCCAGGGTCCTGGGATCGAGCCCCACATTGGGCTCCCTGCTCAGCGGGGAGTCTGCTTCTCCCTCTCCCACTCCACCTGCTTATGTTCCCTCTCTGTCTCTCTGTCAAATAAATAAATAAAATCTTTAAAGCTAAACAGATATATATATATATACAGCACTTTAGGAAAATAAGTTATGATAGATTTTAATGTAGTTCTTAATTATTTGTCTCCCTCTGACAATGAATAGCAATAGTTTGAATAGTAAAACAATTCTATTTCCCTACCTCATTGACACAGGTTTGGCTAGGTGATTTGCTTTGACCAATGAAATGTGAGTGGAAGTGATGAGTCCCATGTGTGCTCAGAGCCTGTAAGAGCCATCATATTTTTCTGCCATTGTTTTCTCTCTCCTCTGCCAAGAAAAGTATGCATTCAGATAGGGACTATTCCCTCAGCCTCAACTTCAGAGGGAAGAAGTTATGAGAATCAGAGTCCTAGCCAACTCATATCCAACATGCATGTGAGCAAGGAATTTGTTGTAAACTCCTGAGACTGGGGCTTTGATTGTTACAACAGCAAAACCTAATGAACACTGACTGATACATAAGGCATAGCAAGACTCAAAATGAGGGAAAAATGATTATTTAAAGTTAATAATTCATAGTACCTATGGGTGACTTCTTTAAATTACAAGTTCCTTTGATGCATTGTAATATTGAATTTACAAAAAAAAAACAAACCACAAAAAACAATTTATAAAGATAAGTGAACACATTCATCACAAATTCCTCCATTTTCTTCCTTGGTTGTCTTTTCTGGGCTCTGGTTGTTCTGTATGTCTCACAGATCCAGTACTCTAAGAAACTGAACTGTTGATTGGGTAGATCTCTTTGATGCATTGTTGTTCTAAGCTGACAGCTCCTCAGCAGCTCTGCCAACAAATGTCACGAGAGAAGGCACTTGTCACAGCAGCACCTCCTTTGTAATAGCCTTTTGTGGTCATGGTTGATGGACTGTGGAGTTCTCTGAACATCTGTTCCCCATTGTCACACATCACATTCTGAGTGCCATGCATACCTGATATGAACCCCTGCCTCTGGGGATAGTCATCACGTGCCCTCGTGCTGCCAAGGCTTTATGCTGCTTAGTGGGTCACCTCATGTCATATTGTGCATCCCAGAACTACACACAGAAAGTCATTCTTTGACTTCTCCCTCTTTGATTTGTTCATCATGTTTAATTTTCTAAGATCAGCTGTCATAATGCTTACTTTTATCCCTCTGATATTATACTCCTGAAACCCTAAAGTATTTTAATTGTGCTACTTTTCCTTTCATATCTTTGACAAAAACAATGTCAACAAAAACAATAACTTTTTATCAGTTGCCAGATTTCTACAAGTTCAGCTATTTCATAATTGGGAGGGAACTAGAAAGTGAGGTTGGAATGCAAGAGGAAAAGGGAGAAGGAAGCTTGTTATGTACCTATTATTGGGCCAGGAAGTGTAGTGACTAAAAGGTAGATATTATTTTCCCTATTTTATACATGTGGGAATAAAGGTTAAGTAATGTGACCAAGGTACCATAAGTAATGGAGCTGGGATTCAAACTTATTTTTTTCTGACCCCAAAATTCTTCTCTTTCTTCTATGTGATGTTGTTTCTTAGAAACATAAGGTGAGAAAGATCTCAGGGCATGAAGGGAAATCCATAATCTAGGGAACGTGTTATTTTAGCTTCCTAGTTAATGACAGAGCTGAGAAAAATTTACTCAAAGGTTTTGGAGCATTCTGTGAATCTAAAATGGTTACACAAAAGCCCATATTCTTTATTTGATTGAAGAAAAGCAGAGATGTTTCTTTAATTCACTGTCCTTCTCTTATCAACTTTTTGACTCAGGATTCATCCTCTCCTGTTCTCTGGTGGAGAAGGCGTCTTTTCTCCTGTCCAAGTTTAACTAGTTACTTCTGCTGTGCATCCTAAATATCCTCATCTAGTCAGGCCAAAGAACCAAACATTATTCCTTTCTTTTGCATATTTAATTCCACCCTCCTTATTGTGTCCTTCCCTGGACAGATAACACACTCAAGACTCTTGAATTTTTAAAAAAAGTCTCCCTTCCTCCCCAATCCACAGCCATATCATTTGCCATGATTTATAGGCTAGATTTTAAAAAAAAAATTGAGGCAAAATTCAGATAACATAAATTTTAACCATTTTAAAGTGTACAGTTCAGTGGCTTTTAGTGCATTTATAAGCTTGCCCAATCTTTACCACTAATTGCAGAACATTTTCACTCCCCTAAAAGATACTCCATACCTTAAGCTGTTGTTCTTTGTCTCCACCCATCCCCCATGTGGCAACCACTAGTCAGGTCTCTGTATGGATTTACCTCTTCCAAAATTTCATAGAAATGAAATCATAAATATGTGGACTTTTGTATTTGACTTCTTTCACTTAGTGTCATGTTTCCAAGATTCGTCCTTATCGCTATGGAGCAGCTTTTACAAGTATATGGTCTAGAGGCGCCTGGGTGGCTCAGCTGGTTCAGCATCCGACTCTTGATTTAGGCTCAGGTCATGATCTCTGGGTTGGAGGATCGAGCCCTCTGTCAGCTCTAAGTTTAGCGGGGAGTCTGCTTGAGATTCTCTCTCTCTTTACTCTCCCCTGCCAAAATAAATAAGTCTTTAAAGTATGTGGTCAATTGGCATTGATTCCAACTCCTGACCCTTATTCCTTTTGTCCATTTTTGACTTTCCTCTATGCAGCATTCAAGTGCTTGGCTCCCTGTTCTTCCTGAGCCTCTTGCCCTCTTGGGCATCACATGGACTTGAAGTTCTTCTTTTGTAAATTTCTTTGCAGGCTTTTCTTCTTCCACCTGACACTTAATAGTGATATTTTCTAGGGAAATACAGCTGGGGTGTATTTCCCATTGTAACCTCTTTTTTATCATTTACATCTTCTCAAGGCTTTAGCCGTCACACTTCTAATCAGTCTCAGTAGTAGTTACTTAGTTGACTGCCCAGTCCTGATCTCTAACCCCCAAACCCCCAATCTCTCAGGCTTGATCCTCCTCCCTCCCTCTTCCATATGGTATAATGAGACTCCTAGCAGCCAAGATCCTGTGACATGGTTTGCTCAGTTAAATGGTCATGGTAGGCATATGACCTACAGAGAACCAATCAGAAAACATTGTTAGAAATTTGTAATTGGAAACAAACAAACAAAAGATTTAGTCTTTTTTCATATGCCTACCTGAAGCACATGAAGCTGGTAGGTATCAGAGGTCATGTTTTTACCACATGGCTTGAGAAACCAAGGAGGAAAGAGGCCATAAGGAGAGTGATTCCTTACAAGCCTAGATCTGCTCCCAGAGCTTGGCTGCATCCATGCCCTAGGGATCCAACTGATCCTTCCCAAATATATCATCAGCTCAGAATTTACTCTATGTCCATTTGCCTCTGAAAGCTCCACTCAGCTATTTGTGGCAGAGACTGGGTGGATAAAGGCCGTTTCTTCTTCTCAGATACACAGCTAAACTACTTTCAGCAGCCTTTCACCCTACTAATACCTTAAATTCTGCGACTAGGTCTTATGAAAAGAATGTGACTGAAGGTGATATATTACCTCTGAGATCAGGTACTTAAGATTAGGTATGCTTTCTTTACTTTTTCTCTTCCCGCATCTAGTGTGGGACACTGGCAAGGTGACCCTGAAGCCTCTCTTTGAAGATGGAAGGCCGTAAATAATTGTATGGAGCAGATCACCCTCCATCCCAAGACCAACTGAACAAGAAATACATTTTTATGGTGTTAAGCCCCTGAGATTTGGCAGGTTTCATTATGACAATTGTAACAACATTCTTTACCCTGACTAATGTGTTGTCTCACAGCCACTCAAATTCAACATGCCCAAAGGTATAATCTTCCCTTTCTCTCCAGTGCTCCTTGTCTTAATGGTTCTATGTTAAGAAGAAGCTGGTCTTCCCTCCTGAGTTTCTCCTTTACTCTCACATGACTACCATACTCACAACATGTCTGATACCAGATGTGTGGGGTTTTCCCCTATCAGAAGATTCCCTGTGATACCAGCCGAGTATCTTGAATATAATTCAATTCAGACACTATATATCTAGAGATAGTATCAGATCCCACAGGATCCAGGGCTCAGTCTCACAAGACTCCTCCCACCCTTTAGATGCCAATCTCAAGTCTAGATGATCACTCGTTCTTCTCACCAATTGGCTATAAACCTGGGAGTCACAGATCCCCTCCTCAGGTTCAATTAATTTGCTAGAACAGCTCACAGAACTCAGGGAAACATTTACTTATGTTTACCAGTTTGTTAAAGGATATGATAAAGGATACAAATGAACAGCCAGATGAAGAGATAAGGTGAGGTCTGGGAAGGTCCTAAGTGCAGGAACTTCTGTCCCCATGGAGTTGAGGTACATTACCCTCCAATACATGGTATGTTCACCAACCTGGAATCTCTCTTAACTCCATGCCATGGGGATTTGATAGAGGCTTCCTCATGTAGGCATGATCAATTATTAACTCCATTTCCAGCTACTTTCTCCTCTCTAGAGAAGTGGGGCTGGGACAGGGAATAGGATGGGCCTGGGGTTGAAAATTCTAAGCTTCTAATCATGGCTTGGTCTTTCTGGGGACCAGCCCCTATGCAGGAGCCCACCCAGAGTTGCCTCGTTAAAACAAAAGAGGCTCTTATTGCTCTTATTACTTAGGAATTTTTTTTAAAGATTTTATTTATTTATTTGGCAGAGAGAGATAACGAGAGAGGGAACACAAGCAGGGGGAGTGGGAGAGGGAGAAGCAGGCTTCCCGCTGAGCAGGGAGCCCAAGGCGAGACTAGATCCCGGGACCCTAGGATCATGACCTGAACCGAAGGCAGATGCTTAACGACTGAGCCACCCAGGTGCCCCATTACTTAGGAATTTTTAAGGGTTTTAGGAGCTCTGTGTCAGGAACTGGGGGCAGAGAACAATATGTATATATTGTTCTATTATCTCATAGGTTCTAAAGTCCATTAATCTAGAAATCTCATCAGGGGGAGGGGCAGAGGGAGAGAATCCTCAAGCAGACCTAGTGGGGGAGAAGATGTAGATTTAGGCAGAGTAGAACCCAAGGCCAAGAGGAGCATAACAGTTATGTGTGGTGAGACCCTGGAATAATTGTAACAGACACCCATTTCGGAGAAGAGGAGTTTTAGTTTTGCGGAGAATAAATATAAATAAGCCTAGAGCTGTTACTATAGGGTGATTAACATTCCACTTTTCCAGTGAAACATGACAATTTGGATTATTGGTGGTTTTCTTTGTTTCTTCACTCCTCTACCAAATCTAACAAAGCCCCGCTGCTTGAATTAAACTGGGTATCATAGCATGGTTGCTTGCAACCAAAAGAAATCATGGTTTACAAGGCATCATGACTTGCCCTCTGCTTGCCTCTTTAGCTCTTTCTTCTAGTACTTCCTCTCACATCCTATGTTTCAATCATGCTGGCTATGTAGCATTCACGAATGCACTGTGCTCAGAGATTCTTGCATTTTCAAGTGTTTCCTTGTTTCATGGAAGGCCCCTTTGTCACTGATTTCTACTCATTCTTCAAAACTCTCTTGTAAACCTCCCCTGGATGCATTGCCTGACATCTTACTCTTTCTCACATGATTTGGATTGTATGTTTTTTCTCTGTGTCTCCGTGGCACATTGGGTGTACCTCTGTTTTATTGCCGATTTATCACAGTGTGGTAGTCATCTCTTCCTTTGTCTCCTCTTGTAGGCTTGCGAGCCTCCTAAGTGCAACAGCTATGTCTTGCTCACCACTGTATGCCCAGCAACTGGACAGAGCCTGGCACACAGCAGATGCTCAGTAGGTAAAACAGTAGGGTGTTCACTATGTGATAGATTTTTTTTTTTAAAGATTTTATTTATTTATTTGACAGAGAGATAGAGAGAGAGAACAAGTACACAGAGAGGCAGGCAGAGGGAGAGGGAGAAGCAGGCTTCCCGCCGAGCAGGGAGCCCGATGCGGGGCTCGATCCCAGGACCCTGGGATCATGACCTGAGCTGAAGGCAGCCGCTTAACCGGCTGAGCCACCCAGGTGCCCCCACTATGTGATAGATTTAATACTTTCAGTTCTTCAAGCCAATGCTTGCCTATTAGTAGTAAATGTAAAATTATTAAATATTTGAGTTTGCTAGTGTGACCATAACAGAGTACCACAGACTGAATGGCTTAAACAACAGAAATTTATTTTCTCACAATTCTGGAGTCTAGCAGTCTGAGGTCAAGGTGTGAGCGGGGCTGGTTTTTGGCCTGTCTTCCTGGCTTGTAGATGTCTCTCTTTTCCCTCTGTCTGTAAGGATCTTCCCTCTGTGTGTATATACTAATCTTCTCTTAGAGGGACCACTTACAGTGGATCAGGGTCCACCCTAATAACCTCATTTTAAATTAATTACCTCTTTAAAGAACTTATCTTCAAATACAGTCACATTCTGTGGTACTGTGGGGTCAGGACTCAACATATGAAGATACAATTCAGCCCATAACACTAAATCACCAAATTTGGTCAGTTATTTCCTTGGAAGGTCTGAGTTCTGCTTTAAGTTAAAGTACAAAGCAGATTAAGAGCAGAGTAAGGGTAGTGTAAAGCAGAGCCAGTGATTACACACAGAAATTGCAACTGACAGTGAGGGGAACAATAAATGAAAAACAAAGGCCCAAACTGGACATCCTCATGCAAACAAATGAATCTAGACACAGACCTTATACCCTTCAAGAAATTAACTCAAAATGGATCACATTCTTAAATGTAAAACTAGAAAACTCCTAGAAGGTAACATAGGAAAAATCCTGGATGACCTTGGGTATGGTAATACCTTTTTAGATAAAACACCAAATACATGAAAATGAAAGAAATAATTGGTAAGCTAGATTTCATTTATTAAAATAAAAAAACAAATTCTGGACTGTGAAACACAATGTCAAGAGAATTACAAGACAAACCACAGACTGGGAGAAAATATTTGCAAAACGCACATCTAATAGAAGACTATTATTCAAAATCTACAAAGAACCTTTAAACTCAGCAATAAGAAAACAAAAAGCACAATTGAAAAATGGGCTAAAGATTTTGATAAAGATTTTCAGATGGCAAATAAGCATATGAAAAGATGTTCCACATCATATGTCATCAGGGAAATGGAAACTAAAACAAGAGTGAAATATCACTACACAAATATTAAAATGACCAAAATCCTGAACACTGACAGCATCGCATGCTGACGAGGATGTGAAGAAACAATAACTCTCATTCATTGCTGGAGGGAGTGCAAAATTGGGTAGTCACTTTGGGAGTTTGGCCATTTCTTGCAAAACTAAACCTATTCTTACCATATGACCCAGCAATCACATTCCTTGGTCTTTATCCAAAGAAGGTGAAAATTTATGTTCATCCGAAAACCTTCACATAGATTTTTTTTTTACTTTTTTATTGTTATGTTAATCACCATACATTATTACATCATTAGTTTTTGATGTAGTGTTCCATGATTCAATGTTTGCATATAACACCCAGTGCTCCATGCAGAACGTGCCCTCTTTAATACCCATCACCAGGCTAACCCATCCTCCCACCCCCCTCCCCTCTAGAACCCTCAGTTTGTTTTTCAGAGTCCATCATTTCTCATGGTTCATCTCCCCCTCCGATTTCCCCCCTTCATTCTTCCCCTCCTGCTTTTTATTTTTTTAACATATGTTATTTGTTTCAGAGGTACAGATCTGTGATTCAACAGTCTTGCACAATTCACAGCACTCACCATAGCACATACCCTCCCCAATGTCTATCACCCAG